>NW_027518701.1:2400000-3000000 GCF_043159265.1 Tasmannia lanceolata | reverse complement strand
ACTTTTATTTATTTGTGGTTTTATAGTATTATACTAATCCGACAACTGCAGACAAATTCCGTTCCAACGGTGAGGTCCTTTGCTATCTTGAAAGTGGAATGCACTACAACCACACTCAACAACTAAGAGGCATCAGCCTTTGGTCAAGAAACAACCCAGAAGAAGTAAGCTTTGCCCCTCCTATCTTCTATCTTATTGGTTCTTCAGTATCTTTGACTTCTATATTTAGTTGTTGATTATTTAATTAACATCTAGCTCGTATTGCCAATGGGGGATTCACCGGAATGGTTGCCTTTAGGCTGGATTACCGAGATTAGGACCCGTAAGAGTGGATCAAGTGCTGGATCACATGACAAGGTACTCGTCATTAAACAAGAAATTTTCTATCCATCTCATATTTTTTTTCTAAGGGTACATTTGGTTGAATCCTCGGTAGTGATTGACAATAATCCAACTCTAGGTTTGTGGAACTCCGTATCGACATATTACACGTGGACCACTTGGTGGCAACCTAAGGAGCACAAGTACTCTCCGGAGGCCCACGTACCCGTGTCGGGCGCATATCGGGTGCGGGTGCGGGTGCTCTTTGGGTGCGTACCGGGTACGCACCCGGGTTTGTGTAAGTATCGGGTGCGCACCCTGTTCAAATTAAATCGAAAATTACAGATTTACAATAGAGGGGTTGTCCCAATTAACAAAAGGGGGGGTTTTAATATATCAAAATATCTATAATATATATATCCCGTAATTAAAAACCTAACAACTTAGAAGTAATATTAGATTTTGGTGATGTTATTGTTATTTGATTGTTCTCCAATTAAATTGTTTGAATTCTTTAACAAAGTATTTAATTTTTTTATTTATTTATAAATATATAATAAAATATAAAAATATATTATATTCAGCATACCCCCAAGGTATCCGTATCCTAATTTTTTTTTAAAATCACGTATCCACATACCCGTATCGTGCCGTACCTGCACCCCGTACCCGTATCCGTGCTTCATTGGTGGCAACTCACACAACTTTATTGACACATCATATGTAAACTAGCATGTGTGCTAAACATAGAATTTTTTTTATCTACCTTGCACTATGCTAATTGCCTGATTGCGTTATCATTCTATAGCATGTTTGTACATGCGTTGTAGAAGATATATCTATCGTCATTGAACTAATCAAACCCTCTTTATAAAGAGTAAGGAAATCTCACATGGTTTTCTAAAATGACCAAAATGCACCTTGCCAATGACCAATGTAAATAGGAAGTGGGCAGCCGATTTTTTTTCATCTATTCGAAAACCAATTACAAAATCATTTACAGAAAAAGAAAGAGAAAAGAAAAGGAAAGAGGTTACCTAGTTGTCCCACCATAGTCAGGTAAAAGCCACATTGCAAGTTGGGTGTAAAACAGGGGTCCTCAAATTGCACACTTCTCTACATGATCTCTTAAGACCTATATAAGGAGGACACTGAAATAACTCGGGGCGTAGTAAGACTAGATAGCCACTGGACAACCGTAGGGAAGATTTGCCTTTAAATATTCTTTACATGTTTAGATACCCCTTTGAACACTCTTTTCTTTCCTTCCATATGAGCCAATGAGTGGGTTCCTGTTTCTCTCCTTCCCAAAGAGAATAAGTACCACTATTGAAGGAGAGGAGAGAAAAGGTTGAGAGTGAAAGAGTGTGTGTGTGTGCGTGTGTGTGTGTGTGTGTGTGTGTGAGAGAGAGAGAGAGAGAGAGAGAGCTCCCCCTCCCTTATGTATTTATATAATAAGAGAAAGAGTACAAAGACTAAAGTGCCCTTAGGCACATATACACCTTCTAACATTTTCCCTCAAGCTAGAATGCATATATCATACATTCCTAGCTTGTTACAAATATCACTTAGCTTAGCTTTACTCAAAGACTTGGTAAAACCATCAGCTAGCTGATCCTCAAAATGAGTGAAGTTAGTGCATATATTGCCCTTTTGGATTCTCCGGCGTATGAAATGATAGTCCACCTCTATGTGCTTGGTTCTCTCATAAAAAAACATGATTGGTAGTAATGTGAATAGCAGCCTTATTGTCGCAATATAGCTAAGCTAGGGATGATGGCGAGAAACCAATCTTAGATAGGAGAGAGCGCAACCAGATAAGCTCTCCACTCCTATGTGACATGGCTCAATTTATGCTTCTGCACTCGATTTGGCTACTACGTCCTATTTCTTACTTTGCCATGACACTAAGTTACCCCCAACAAAGGTGCAATAGCCAGTGGTGGATTTCCTTTCTGCTGGAGATCCTGCCTAATCTACTTCCGTGAACCCTTCTATCATCTCATGACCATGCCTCTTAAATAATAAGCCTCTTCCTGGAGCACCTTTCAAGTACTTGAGAATCTGGAGTACCGCTAGTGAGAGGTACGTGGTGAGCTCATATACTGACTGACTACCCCCACAACAAATGAGATGTCTGGACGAGTGACTGCGAGATATATAGGCTTGCCAACTAATCTCTTATATCTGACAGGGTCATCTAACAATTCTCCTTTCCGTTTCGGGTCCATGGGCACAACAACAGGTTTTACTCCTAGAGAACCCGTCTCATCCAATAAGTACAATGCACACTTTCTCTGTGAGAGGGAAATGCCTCTAGTGGAATAGGCTACCTCAATCCGAAGAAAGTACCTCAGGCGACCTAGATCTTTGGTGGAAAACTCTTTCTGCAAGAAGGCCTTCAACTTCTGTATGCCCACTGAGTGACTCCCAGTAATGATAATATCATCAATGTACACTATCAGAAGAACACATCTAGCATTAGAATAATGGCTAAAGACAAGAGTGATCAACAACACATTATTTCATGCCATACCACATAACAGCATCACTGAATCTCCCAAACCATGCTCTAGGAGATTGCTTTAGGCCATAAAGAGATTTCCACAAGTGACAAACTGACGAGGACATCTCCCCCTGAGCAACATACCCAGGAGGTTGCTCCATGTACACCTCCTCAGTGAGGTCAGCATGAAGAAAGGCGTTCTTCACATCTAACTGATAGAGGACCCAACCATAGTTAACTACAAGGGAGATCAACACACGAATCGACGAAATTTTGGTGACATGGGAGAAGGTCTCAGTATAGTCGACCTTAAATGTTTGTGTATACCCTTTCACAACTAAGCGCGCCTTGAGGCACTCAATCGTCCCATCTGGCATATATTTGATGGAGAAAACCCATCGACAACCCACAAACTGGGCACCGTGAGGAAGAGAGACCAAATCTCAAGTCTGACTGGCCTGAAGAGCAGCCATCTCTGGGACCATAGCAGCGCGCCATTCTGGGGGCGCAAGAGCCTCGGCCACAGACTACATCAAGGAAACAAAAGACAAAGAAGACACAAAACTACAAAATTAAGGAGTGAGATGATCATGTGAGACAAAATTAGAAATAGGATATCCAGTCGAATGGGAACAGGTACGGGAAGTAATCGGTGTGTTCGGAGTAACATCTCAAGAAGGGAGAAGTGGTACCGAGACAAACTAGCGGGCATCTCCAGTTGAGAAGGCGGTGCCTCGGGCACAGGATGGGGGGCCTTAGGCCTCGGACACCGCTAATAGACCTTCGTAGGAGCTGGAGGAGGGGCCGAAGTCACCTGTACTGAAGAGGAAGTGGACTCAACAGGATCAGGTAGAACAAGAAGAGATAGAGGGACCTGGGAGTCAGGTATAATGGTACTGCTAGGGGTGTAAACGGATCGAATTCGGAGCGGATATGGCTATATCCGAATTCGATTACAGTATACACTATCCGAATTCGGATTCGGATTCGACGGATATTTAATATCTATTACCAAATTCGTATCCGTCGGATATTGTTCGAATTCGGATATTATCCGTATCCGTTTATCCGGTAAATTCGAACATTTTATTGCAGCACTTTATCTTTTTTCTCCTACTTACTTGAATGAATTTTCCAAACCCTAAAACTAGACCTCTACATTCTCTTCACAAAATTAACTCTCAAACCCTAAAATATATGAGATCATCTTCTTCCTTTTAAAACAAAGGCAGAGAGAGAGAGAGGGAGGCGATGGGGATGGATGATAGTGTTGGTAGTGGTCTTTGGGTTTTTTTTTTTTGGGAGGCGATGGGGATGGATGATAGTGTTGGTAGTGGTCTTTGGGTTTTTTTTTTTTTTTTTTTTTTTTTTTTTTTTGTGTGTATGATGGAATGGGTTTGGGTTATTTTGATGGAATGGGTTTGGGCTATTTTTGTTTTTATTTTTATTTTTCTAAAAAGAATATTCACTTTTCTTATAGAAACAAAAGATAGTGTGTCATTACTAAAAATAAATATTAATGATAAATAAAAAGGATTTACTTCTCGGATTCGGATGTTAAACGGATCGGATATACCATTTACCAGATTCACATCCGCTAAGAGCCGGATATCTCATAAACGGATTCGGATAATATCCGCTTGAAACGGATTCGGATAATATTCGCTTTAAACGGATTCGGATGCGGACGGTAATCGAATTTCCGAATATCCATTTACACCCCTAGGTACTGCTCGCAGCTGGAGCAGTAAAGAAGGAGACATTGGCGGAGACAAATAAGCGTCGTAGTCGAGGGTTATGACACTGATAACCCTTCCGGGTGCGAGAATACCCCAGAAAGACACACCTTTCTGCCCTGGGATCTAACTTATCGAGGATAAGGAGAGATTGTGGACAAAGCAAACACAACCAAAGACCTGTGGAGTAAGGGGAAGGGGTCACGGTGAGGGTGTAAGACAGAGAAAGGAGATGTGCCATCAAGGACAGAGGAGGGGAGCCGATTAGCCAGAAAAATGAGTTAAGAAAGGTGTCGCTCCATTAGGCTTTAAGGACCCGCATTTCAAGGAGAAGAGTGCGGGTCATATTAAGTAAATACCTCAATTTCCCCTCAGCTACACTATTTTGTTGAGAGGTGTAAGCACAAGAGGACTGATGCACGGTGCCATGAGTGGATAGGAAATTCTGAAAGCCATTAGATATAAAAAAAATATTCCCTAGCATTATGAGTGCGAAAACATTTAAGAGTGCAATTATATTGATTAGTAATCTCTGCATGAAATGTGCGAAAAGCATGAGCAGTCTTTAAATGAGAATAGCAATGTCGTACGAGAAAAGTCATCAACAAAAATGATAAAGTATCTATATCCAAAACGAGACATAGTCCTCGAGGGACCCAATACATCATAATGGACTAACTCAAAAGGACTCGAGATTTGTCTACTCTAGAGGGAAAAGACACACGATGGTGCTTCCCAAGTTCACAGGACTCGCACTGAAAGGATTGGACGGGACTAGAAATAATAGATGTCTGCTAAAGTCGTTGCAGGGAGGGATGTCCAAGGCGACAATGTCACTGATAGGCGTCGACAGAGCTATGCAAAATGGCAAGAGAGGGGCTACTGTGAAGACGATAAAGCCCATCCACCTCACGACCTGAACCAATCATCTTCCCAATCAAGAGATCCTGAATGACATAATAAGAAGGAAAAAAAAGGAGATAGAGCAGTTAAGATTTTTGGATTCTTCTTTCTTGGTTCAATAATTCATATTTTCAATCAGAGATGGAGTTCGGGAGTTCTTTGGCCATCGTCGAGAGAACTCCCCAGGGGTCCTTTACCTGGGAAGAAACATAGCCAATGGTATTTGCACTTGCGGATACTAAAAATAGAAAGCCTCAAAGATGTGTATCTTGACATTATTGCGGCTGGCTACTCAGCTTTTGAAGCTCTGCAGTCGTTGGAGTCGTTGGAGATTGACAGGGACTGTTGCAGAAAAAATCTGGTTCTCTTAGGTAATGGACGGTGCTTAAATCCATCACCTCGATCCTTGCTGAGGACCTCTCAGGAGTATGACCTTGATTTCGGAAATGAGGAGGAGAGAACAGTTGATCCTAGAGGAAAACTTTCTAATTGTAGAAAGAACTCAAGAAGGTGGGCGGAGGATCTCGGACTACCATCGACCTCGAATCAAGCTGATGATTGGAAGTGTGTAGCCTGTGGATACTACAACTTTGGCACTCGAAGTAAATGTAGAAAATGCGTGCGTGTGCCGAAGTTGGAGAAGACGGGGGTCATTCATCGCGAGGAAAGAGAGAGGTGGTGTCCTCCCCTGAATTGGAAGCTAATGCGAGATTCCCTGAAATCTCCATAGCCGGAAAAGAAGTGGAGGAACGTAAGAAGGAGCTGAAAAAAATACCTGGTGGGTTACATGAAATGTCCTTCATGGGAACTTGAGGAGGTTTGGCAGTGGGCCATTAAAGCTTGGGATATGCCATTATTACCAAAGCCTCTCGTAATTAATAGATCAGAAATCTTATTCAGGTTTGACTAGGAGCAGCAAGCACTTTGGGTTCTCCGAAAAGGGGGAGATGCTCTGGGTAACTCTATTACCTCCCTGCATTCCTGAAACCCGGCCCTTCATACTGGAGACGGTGTGTTTAAGATTTTGCGATATTCCTCTCCATGCATGGTCTTTATCAACGATTGAAGCTCTGGGAGGGCTTTTTGGACAAGTACTTCAGGTCCAACTATCAGGGGATCACGACTATTGCTTGGCCTTTGCCTCAGTAAAGGTCCTTACTCAACATTGGAAATTTGTGAAACCGTTCATTAACTTAAAAGTGGATAGTAAGGTTTATTTAACTTAAGTTAGATGTATGCTTGAAGCTGTAACTGAGGACGATTCGTCCCAGTTGGTTAGTCAAGATGGAAAGAGCATCATGGGATTTTTTACGCCGGCGCCGGAAGAGGGTGGCAGAGAAGGAGGCCAAAATAGGTAAAAAAAAAAACAGCTCTTACATGAGAGCCAGAAAGATCCGTTGGATCCCAAATTCAAATTTGATTCTGGCTAGGCGGTAGCTGAGACCTCCCTGGCTAGTGCTCTAAGACCAAGGCTGATTGGTGTTGAGGCTAGTCGAATTGTCAAGCGAGGCATATTTAATGCTCCCACACATGGCGGCTTGTCAATGGATACCTCAAACCGAGTGGGATTAAGTCAGGATAATAACCCACGATGGATACCAATATTTGATAAGGCGGCAGGAACGAATGCATATAAAAACTTTAAAGGTGATTATTTTTTGAAAAGATCTGCTCTGGAATCCAGACATCGTGGCTGAAAGGACAAGAAGCTGGGGATAGCGTCGAAAAATACAAACTTTAGCTACAAAAAGGATTTATGTAGGTCAAACAAGAAAGTATTATGTAGGTCAAACAAGAAAGTAGCTCAGAGGCGCCACTTGGCTGAGAAACAAGTCAATTTTAATCGGAAAACGAAAACTTTTCCTGCTGGAAATGGCTCTTTCATGCACGACGTTAATAAGCCCAATGGTCATCATTACAAGCCCTCTCTCCTAGAGGCTAGAAAAGGCGGTACTTTCCCCTATAAGAAGAAGCTAGAGGGCTGATGTTCAAGCAGAAGAGAAAAAAAGCAACAATTTGTCTCTGATATTCTTAAGATGCCGGAAAGCTTTGAGAGACCTGGGGACTCTTCGTCTTCTGAGAGGAGTAAATAATGGAAGACAAAGGTGAAGGGAAGGCTGCAAGGGATGAAGGATTGGGAATTGGGGAAAAAAAGCAATTAAAAAATGAAGGGCAGGATTAAAAGAGAGCGTGCGAAGGATCCCCGACTAAAAGTGAGATAGCAATGGCGTATATGAAAGTTCAGTGGAAAAGTTCAAGAAGGAAGCTAAAGAAAAGGAGGAAGAGTTCTTCCAACTAACAGGTTAGAGATCTGTTAAAGAAGCTTGTATCTCGGAATACAAACTGCCACACTTTCAAAAACGCTTGGAAGAAGAACGGAAGGAACAAAAGACTCGTATGAAGGCCGTTGTGGCGGAAAAAAGCCAAAAAGAGGAGAAGGAGAAGGACACAACTATTCCTAATGAGGAATCGAAGATGTCTAGAGGCTCGGTAGAGGTGGAGCTCAGTGGGAAGATCAAATCCTGCATTGGTAGGGCCGAACAGGTTTCAGTGGAGGTAGAAAAGGATGACTCATTGGAGAAGAGAAGGTTTTGTCAGAGGAAGAAGAGAAGGCTTATTTTGATGAGTTTGATGAGATTACAAAAATGGGGGGATATCTTGGGAATAGGGTATGGGGAGAATGTAGATGGGACAAAATAAGTTTTTTTTGAGATAGAGAACGGGACATGGAGGCAAAAAAAGGAAGAACCCCTGGGCGAGGCAGTAGAGAGCTCAAAGCTCTCAGGAAGTGAAGGGGGTTCTTTCTTTGTAAATAGTTTGGGTTGGGGCTTTTGGGGATCATTTTATCATGGTTTTTGGATTGGAGTCTTGTAAGTTTTTTTATGGTTGTAACCTTAGGAGATGTGCGGGATAGTTTCTTGGTGGGTGGGATGCCTGTGGATATGCTATTTATTGATATTTTTTTGGGAGGCAATATTGGGCTATCCGAGTCCTCAACTGCTCAGGGGAGATCCACTCCCCCTGATGCCCTTCCAATCCCATGGTTAATGCTAGTGTTTTCGTAATTGTCAAGGTGCGTGAAAAATGAAGAAGATCCTCGACAGCTTGAGAGACTTTTGTCTTTCGTATCTCGAGGCTCATAAAATCCTTGATGTTGGGTGTAGTATGTGGAATTTAGATGGTCTTGGTGGATGGTTTCTGTGGTTACCCTTGGAAGTCAAAGTTTTGAAGGTCTCTCTGGAAGATTTTTGTAGATGTTTGTCTGGAAGTTATAGTGGAGGGTCTCTGTTGCTGGTTGGAGATGATGTTTAATTTAGACCCTTGTTGGGTGTGTAGATGTTTTACTTCTTTTTTCCCTTTTGGTCTAGGAGTATGCTCCTGGGCCATCATGCTGTGTTTATCTGGTGGGACTACTGGTCCCCAATGTATCTTTCATGGTATGAATATATTTGTCAATTTTCAAAAAAAGTAAAGGATTTTTGGTCAGCTAGCTAACAGAAAGTACATTAAAAGGAGATTTAGGAATGCAAAGAACTGAGAATAAGGTAAGGCCCGAGTGTGGAGAAATAATACCAACACCAGAGATGGGAGCAACAGTCCTATCAACAAGAGTTATAGAATGGGTGACAGAAATAAAGGGCCGAAAGGAACTAAGTGAGGCAGAATTACACGTCATGTGGTTCGAGGCCCCATAATCAATAATCTAGGAATTGGAGCTAGTGAGAAGAGAAGCAGGTGAACTACCTTGATGTGCAAAGCCTGCAGTGTGCGGTCGGCTGCTGACGCGCAGGTGCTGAAGCTCCTCATAGTCAGCTGGGGAGACAAGGAAAGAATCATCAGGCGCCGCTGGGCTGGCAAAGGTGGAGGTAGAGACATTAGGAAGGCTGGCAGCAGTGATGTGGGCAGAACGTTGTGGACGGAGCTCAGGATGTAAGACATAGCAGATATCCATATGATGTTCGACCAACTCACAATGAGTGCAGTAAGGGCAGCCACACCCATCGTAACCATGGCCGCCTCTAATATCTTGGCCACCAGTACGGCCTCTACGACCTCTGCCACGGCTAAAGGTACCACTGCCGCTGTTTGAACGGTCACCGTTGTCATACGCAGCAAGTGCAGAACCATCGACGGAAAGAGCATGAGAGAAACCACCATGTACACAATGTTGGACACGAGAGGAAACCTCCGTGGGGGATGGAATAGATCCGGAACCAATAATCGTAGCCGGAGGGACTGAAAGTCAGGGCCCAAGGCATCGAGAAAGTGAACAACATAGAGACATCGAGCTGCTGACAAAGAGACACGAACTGATTGTAGAAAGCAGCGAGAGGGGTATCACCACGCTGGATGCGCATCCACTCTGAATATGTGGCGCAAATACGAGTGAGGTTATCAACCCCAGAATAAAGGACAGTCGTGTGCTCCCATATTGCCTTGGACGTTTTAAGGCACATCATAGTGCCAGCAACATGAGGAGCCATGCTCTGCCAGAGAAGGGTGCAGATCAAGGCATCATCCTGCCGCCACCGAGCATCAGAGAGATCCGTGGATGGAGGGGGATCATTCTCAATGAAATCAACCTTACCTCGAGCAAGGAGGCAGGTCTCAACAACCATACGCCAATTAAACTAATTAGACCCATCGAGTTGTTCAGTAGTCATCTGTGGGAAAGAAGCCTCCACATAAGGGGAATAACTAGATGAGAGAGCTGAAGGGGAAGGAGGCATGCTGACAGGAGGATCCATGATGACAGGAAGATCCATGAAAAGACAAATAGAGAAGGGGACTCTCAATCACCACAACGGCAGATGAATAATATAGAAGGGAGAAGGGAGAAGGGAGAACCACTAGACGGGCACATACATGATGCCGTGGCGTTGAGCAAGACTAATAGCCAAGGTAGACACGCGTCTACTAGTAAAGAAAGGAGAAGAGATACTAGCAAAGAACTTCGGAGCCACGGGAAGGGATAACAATGGAGCATGGTTTTAAATTTCGGCCGAAATCCGAAATGTGTCGATTTCGGTGAACACCGACACCGAAAGAACATAGACTCGGGAAAATACATTTTTGTCGCCTGAATTTTAGGCAAAATTGCCGGAACATGTGGTCTCGGTGGGAAATTTGCACGAAATAGCCCTGAAAATTGGAATATATGTGCCCCTGTTTTTACCTGGGACAGCTCCATATAGTGTATACGAGTAGTCATAAATACACTAGAGGGGGAGGGGGGGGGGGGGGGGGGGGGGGGGGGGGGGGGGCTATCCCAAGTAAAACAAGGGCTGCATATATCACTTACCTTGTTTTTTTGGAAGTGATAGACAGATAATTAATTGGGAAACCATCTTTGGTGCAGCTTTATACATGTGGCAGTGATAGTTCCGAGGGTTGTCTTTCTTTTTTGCAAGTAGAGAGAAAAGGTGAAAGTGACACTCTATAAGAATCTTAGGAAATCTTCTTCCTGCCACATGTCACAGCAATGATGTATTTCACTGTTGCCTTTTTCTTGTAAACACAGCAAAAAGTAAGTTGCTGATATTAGCAGTGCATTTATTTATAAATGCAATAACTTATCTTGTCCTTTATAATTTAAGCAGCTGTCAAGGGTTATTAGGGTACCTAAAAAGCATATCATATACTAATTATAAAAGAAAGGACAAGCTGAATTTGTGTAATTAAAGAGAGAGTGCAAAGAAAGTGAAGTGATATTGTCCCCTTTTTTACTTGGGACAGCCCCCACTAGTGCATTAATGGCTACTGTTTTACACTAGCAAGGGTTGTCCCAAGTAAAAAAAGGGTTGAAAATATCATTTCCAAAAGAAAAGGTAACGGATGCTCAATTGATTTTTAGTGGAAGCCAGCTCACATGCTTTCTATATCAGAGATAAGGATAGAGACGGCAAGAGGTAGGTCTTTCTGACTTTCTTTTTTGAATTGACAGATCCTTTTTTTTCTTTGAAATGCTAGTAGCCAACTCACACACTTTCTCTATCTCTCTTATGAGCACCTTTTTTTTTAGAATGCTAGTAGCCAACCCGCACTGTGGCATTCTCTCATTTAACCGGTCCTAAATGTAATTTTTTTTTTAAAAGGGAATGTTCCGAAATTTTGGACCTAAATATCAGAATTTTGGTCCGAAATTTCAGAATTTTGGTCCGAAATTTCAGAATTTTGGTCCGAAATTTCAGAATTTCGGTCAAAAATTTCGGACTTATTTAAAAATCATTTCAAAATTTTACCAAATTTCGGATTTCGCCGAAATTTCGGATTTCAGTGGGGTCCGAAATCGGTACCGAAACCGAAATTTAAAACCTTGCAATGGAGCAAGGGTGATTTAGGTCATACTAGAGAAGGATTTGAAGACGAAGAGCAGGTGTTAAAGGTTAGAAAACCCTTAAAATTTGGGTTTAGGGCAGTGGAAAAATGATTAGGGTTCAAGGGAAGAAGAACCCCTGATTTGTGACGTTAGGGCAGGGGAGTGGTGGGGGCTTATGGAGGTCAGGGGAAGGGCGGTAGGGGCCGTGGGAATTTATTTTTATTTTTTTGGGGGGGTGGGGGGTTCTGTTTGGTTGGAGGGGGTGGCGTTGGGGTCAGAGAACGTGGGGCGGGGTTTGAGGGGGTGGGTAGCGGTCGGAGGTGAGAGAAAGGAAGAAGAAGAGGTGGCGGAAGTGGATCTGGAGGCGTAGGGTGGAAGAGGAGGTGGAGGGAGGATTTGGTGGTGGTCGAAGGTGGAAGGGAAAAAGTGGCGAAGATGGCAGAAGGTCTGGGAGTGGTGGCGGAAGGGCTGGGGTCGCTGGTGGTGGGGGCGAAAGTTCTAGGTCGAGGGGGTGGGGGGGGTTCTGTTTGGTTGGAGGGGGTGGTGTTGGAGTCAGAGAACGTGGGGCGGGGTCTGAGGGGGTGGGTAGCGGTCGGAGGTGAGAGAAAGGAAGAAGAAGAGGTGGCGGAAGTGGATCTGGAGGGGTAGGGTGGAAGAGGAGGTGGACGGAGGATTTGGTGGTGGTCGAAGGTGGCAGGGAAAAAGTAGCGAAGGTGGCAGAAGGTCTGGGAGTGGTGGCGGAAGGGCTGGGGTCGCTGGTGGTGGGGGTGGAAGTTCTAGGTCGCGGATGGTGGAGGGAAGGGCACTGGTGGAGGCGGTGAAGAAGAAGTAGAAGAAGTAGAAGAAGAAGAAAAGGAGAAGAAGGGAAAGAAAAATCTTTCTTCCAATGTTGGTCCCTAGGGCACCACAACCCTAGGGCTCTGATAACATGTTGAAGGAGAGGAGAGAAGAGGAGAAGAGAAGATATTAAGAGTGAAAGAGTGTGAGAGAGAGAGCTCCCCTCACATATGTATTTATTATAACAAGAGAGAGAGTACAAAGACAAAAGTGCCCTTAGGCACATATACACCTAACAACCACAATTTTTGCTTCTAGATGTTGAAAGATCAATTCTCCACAACTCAAAGTATCTTGCAATATGGCCAATGAGAACCCAATGAACTTAGTCTGGTGTGATGACATTTCAATGAAGACCGTGCATGCGTTGTTGAGCAGGCCTTGGATTTATGACAGAGATGCTACTCTTCAAGGAAGAGTAATAATTGCGACTTAAGTTTTACTGGAAAGAGCATTGTGCATAATTCATTACGTGTGGGGGTCGAAAAGGACAATAAGCGCATGAGTTCAAAGAAGAAGCTATGTAATATGTCAACCATGAAACACTTCAAAGAAGACTGAAAGGATCTGGGTTTCGTATTAGCACCAGTGACACAAGAGATGGTTGATAGTCCCAATGAAGAGGAAAAGGAATCCAGTTATCAATAATAAAGTGATACACAAACTGAATGAGTGATTTAAGGGGATCTAGAGTTTGGCAGGCATGCTATTTGCTATAACAACTGCTAAGACCACTTTTATTTATTTGTGGGTTTTATAGTATTATACTAATCCGACAACTGGAGACAAATTCCGTTCCAAGGGTGAGGTCCTTCGTTATCTTGAAAGTGGAACGCCCTACAACCACACTCAACAACTAAGAGGCATCAGCCTTTGGTCAGGAAACAACCCAAAAGAAGTAAGCTTTGCCCCTCCGAACTCATTGGTTCTTTGGTATCTTTTACGTCTTTATTTAGTTGTTGATTGTTTAATTAACATCTAGCTCATATTGCCAATGGAGGGTTCACCGGAATGGTTGCCTTCAGGCTGGATTACCGAGATTAGGACCCGTAAGAGTGGTTCAAGTGCTGGATCACATGACAAGGTACTCCTCATTAAACAAGAAATTTTCTTTTCATCTCATATTTCGTTTCTAAGGGTATATTTGGTTGCACGTGGACCACTTAGTGGCAACTCACACAACTTTATTGGCACATCACATGCAAGCTGGCATGTGTGCTAAACATAGAAAAAAGTTTTATCTACCTTGCACTATATTAATGGCCTGATTGTGTTATCATTCTATAGCATGTCTGTATATGCATTGTAGAAGATATATCTATCTTCATTGAACTCATCAAATCCTCTTTACGAAGAGCAAAGAAATCTCACATGGTATTTAAAATGACCAAAACGCACCTTGCCAATGTCCAATGTAAATAGGTAGTGGCCAGTCAATTTTTTTTTAACAACAACATTTTCAAAAGAAAAATAAGAAAAGATAATAAAGAGGTTACCTAGTTGTCCCACCATAGTCAGGTAAAAGCCACATTACAAGTTGGGTGTAAAACACCAAGTATTTTTTGCGATGAAATCAATGCAAAATTTTGCCAACTTGTCTGCACTCTGCATTGTGAATTTACCTTTCGATGTATTCTTGAGACATGAACCACTGATGAAAAATATTTGTCCAATTTCTTAGATCTTTTTGTATAATCATCGGTTGCCATGCTAGGATGCATAGAGCCAGAGATACCAAGAAATTTCTTAAAAAAATACATCAGTTACCATGCCATGTTGCCGATGTAGATCAATTATTAGTCATGTTTAATTAATTATTTTCAATCCAAGTTATTGAGGATGGCAGCCCATTAGAAATTTACTTTCATTAAACATTGTTAGTATATTAACTTCAATAATAGTTGCCTTGGTTATTGGGTCATTGTATGCAAATACTGCATTGAGAGAATAACCTTAAATTCAAATAATTGGATGATGAGAATCCATTAGGGTTATGGGTTTGAAATTTTTTGACATTTTCGTGGCTGATAAAAAAGGTAGAAAGGAGGGTTTGTAATCCTTATATTGAAATAGTGGAATTCTTGGCACACCGCCGTACCACGTAAATTTTTTTGTTTCTTGCTTTGTGTGTTTGCATTTCTTGCACCTCTTATTGTCGTTAGCTGCACACCAAGTTTGATCTTGTTTTAGAGAGATTAGAGATCTCTTGGTTTTCAACGTCGTCATTGCTTTTTATAAAGTTGGTTTTCCAATGGAATTGTGGCAGAAGGTAATCGAAGGAGCAGGGTCTTCTTGGGGGTTTGACTCAGGCCAGTCCATCCATATCAGGGAAAAAGGAATGCATAGTGCCAACTGAAAGGATCTTGAGAGGCTAGGAGATTATGGTGGTTGAACGACCATCGAAGGAAAAAAAAAATTGGGTGACCTATGCACATGTTATCAGGGCCCATATATGTAGGAGAAAATACACGATGCTTGATTTTGTTTCTTTTTTATTTTTTTATTTTATTTTATTTTATTTTTGTTTTTGCTTTTTTTTTTGTGTGTGTGGTGGAGGAAGGGGGGGGGGGGAGGGCGTGGTTAGACTGAGCAGAACATAGAGTCTATGGAGTGCAACTTTAGTTGTGTAAGGAGGCGGGGCAAGGATGTAGTAAATATGACAGGACAGGAGGTACGTAAGAAGGGTATCTTCCGCTATCTTGGTTCAATCCTACATAAGGAAGGAGAGATTGAAGAGGATGTTAACCACAGAATAAGTGCAGTTTGATTGAAGTGGAAGCATGCTTTAGGAGTTATGTGCAATCGTAAAATACCTACCAAGTTGAAGGGAAAGTTTTATAAGACAGCTGTGAGGCCAGCCATCTCAGAATGTTGGGCCACCAAGAAGCAGCATGTGCATAAGATGAGTGTAGCGGAGATGTGAATGCTTAGATGGATGTGCGGACACACAATGTTAGATCGAATTAAAAATGAAGACATTTGTAAAAAGGTGGAGGTGGCACCGATTAAGGAGAAGATGAGAGAGCACCGCTTAAGGTGGTTTGGGCATATCCAACGTAGGCCCTTGGATGCTCCAGTTAGAAGAAGTGACTCGTGCTAAGTTGATGGAATAAAAAGATTTAGGGGCAGACCGAAAACAACTTGGGTAGAAACAGTGAGGAAAGTCTTGAGGGCTAGGAACATAATAGAGAACATGACCTTGGATAGGATAGAATAGAAGAAAATGATCCATGTAGACAAACCCAACTAGTGTCAGGATTAGACTATGTCAATTTGAGCCGGGAAAATCCTTTCACCTTCTTCATGAAAATTTTCTAAAGGATTCATTACCCGACCCAACTAGTTTGGGACAAAGGCTTAGCTGAGTTGGGTTGGGCCGTGTACGTATGGAATTCCTAGGTTTTAGATTAGAATCCAAGTGAGGGCGAAAGGGAAACCAATGTGTGGCATTTTTTTTGGCTATTATTGACCAAAGGATCAACAAGAGTAAATGCATGGATGAGGAAATTTTGCTGAAGGTCTTAAATGTTGATATTGGTATGCATGTCGGTCGCCGTGGAAATAGAACATGTCGGTTTTGGTTGGGTATTTCAGTGAAAACCCTATAAAATCATGGGATTGTATGGAAACATATGCAAATGATGAGAACTTAGATAGACTTCAGGGATGTTAGAATAAGCTCAAATTCACACTTAGAAACTAACAAATATGCAAGATACGATCCATAATGGTTTAGCAACCCCGAGCACCTACTGACATGCACTATCGCGCGTATCTGAACCATTAAAAATACACAAAAAGTTGTTATAAGTTATAACAATATAAAATATAGTATATAACTGTGAAACAACCAGTAACACCAAAAGCTTAAGCTGATGAAGATGGCGTTATTTAATCTTTATACTTTAACACTGGGTGACCCCTAATTCTAGGGTTGGCCTACACGTGGCACATGTGGCCCCTCTTTTGGGTTTGGCCATTGCATGTGGATTTTTTCTATCCGAGAGGTTTGAACTCTTCTACCTTTGGCTCTTATACCATGTGAAACAACCAGTAACTCCAAAAGCTTAAGCTGATGGAGATGGCGTTATTTAATCTTTTATACTTTAACAATAACAATACAATAGTATGAAATTATGAATTGTGCTATTTATATAATTTTTTAGTCCAGTCTATTTTTTAAGATTTTTGAAATGTATTTATTTTTTATTTTTTAATATTTTTAATACAATTATTATTTTTATTTAATTTTTATAACCAAATAAATAATTTTTAAAATTAAAAAACAACTAACAATTGGTAGATTGGGCAAGAATAACTTACATATAAAAAAGTAGAACCTAACTTGCATATTTGATAACTTTTTCCAAAAATATTTTTTCTATTTGAATGTTAATTGTCGAAAGAATAAAAGAAAACTGAAAATATGTATTCATTGGACTTGAAAACCGAGTTTATTAAGCACTTCAGTTGAATTGTTGACATGTAGACCCAAATCCTGTAAAATATATGCTGTCAACATAACTTTTCTGTCAGCTTGACCGCGACCGTAATGCCACTAACATGCTACTGACATGATCAACGTAAAGGTCGACATATTGTAACAAAATAACTTCTCATGGATTTCGTGTCGGTAAGGACCGTTGACATATATCATCCAAAACCAACATATGTTGACCGTCATTTTGTTTGAAGGATAACAATTTATTAAAAATGGGGCTTTGACCAATATGGTAAAAAAGCCAAAAGAAAAAAGAAGAAAATACAGCAAACAAAAATCAAGGAGGAAGAAAGTCAAAAAGCTCTAGGTTGGGCCTAGCAACTCCAGAGCAAACTAGATGAACAACCTCACTATTGGCGGAGCACCAAATATGTTGCAACTTTATAGGTGACCCTCGACGTGGTCCAGGACCTCTTCGATCACATTGGAAAACTTCCATTGGTAGTTCGCTCCCTTGTTCATCCAATGTATCACGTTTAGAGAGACCTTCCACAGCCAGAAGGTCTAAATCACTAGACTCAACCAAACAAATTTTAGCCAGAAGGGCTTGCACTTTCATGCCAAATGCATCTGTCAGCAACTCTGTCCACCTTATGAAGAAGAGCCTCGATTGCATTTGGCCCTAGGTTCCCTAAGCTGGACCCATCAAAGTTCAGCTTCACGAACCAGGACGGGTAGGCAACCATATGAGGGTTGGCTTGCTCGTGATAATCTTGTTTGATTGCATCTCTGCCCATATCTTCTCAAGGATGACTCAGAGGACACCCCTAAAATATTAAGTACTCCATCCTGCTTCAAAATCAAGGAAAACATAGGTTGCTGGAAGGGGTTGGGCCTGTAGCTCAATGGTTGAGGCTTTGTTTCTCAACCTTGAGGTCCCAGGTTTGATCCCGGTTTATCCCACCCTCACCCACCCAAAAAATAACATATGTTGCTGTATCGTAGGAGCTCCTAGTCGCACCTTTGAAGCCTGGCTATTACATTCCTTGCATAGAGCCTAAGCAGAGCCAACAAATCCACTCCCCGATGAATGCAACCCCTTCTAGGCCATGGAGCGTAGGTCCACCCCTCATATAGGCCCTCAATGTGCTATGGAAAATCCATAAAGCTCCAAACAGATTTAGCACTAATGACCAACCAAGTCTCTCTAGCCACCCTTTATTGAATAAAAAATATGATCTAAAGATTCCCTAGCTCGAAACAAATAGCACAATGGCCAATAAGGACCTTATGTTTGCATAGGTGGTCCACCATCAGGAGTTTATTGAGGCAGTCTGTCCATGCGAACATGCAAACTCTAGGAGGGGCAGAAATCCTCCAAGCTCTGATTGCAGGTAGAGAAGACGTAACGATAATAAGGTATTGGTGAAAGAAGGAATAGAAAACTCCTCGTCGGGTCCCAGATCCAAACTCTCCTATCCACACCAACCTTATTGGCAAAGAAGTTAGCGATTGGATAGATTGAAAGGAATAATGAGTTAGGGTTTTGAAAATGGAGAGACAAAAATAGGGGAAACTGGGGTTTCAAATTGGGATAAAGTAACATAGGGAAAAACTAGGGTTTTGAGATGGGGAAGATGTAACTCTGTTGGATCAAATGGAGATTCCCTTGGATCTTGATCAACTTGGCTTTGATATAGTGTCAAATCAACAAACTTGGTTGTATTCTCCTTCTAATGCAAAGCCCCAATACATCAACTTATATATATGACTGAATTAAATAATTACCAAACTACCATTAGTTACATTCTTCATATGCAGCCATACTCGTTATTTCAAACACCATATTCCACCCTGTAGTCTGAAAAATGTGCTCATGCTTGGAGGATCCACATGGAGTCGCTTGTTGGAAAGTTCCAAAGTTAGCAAACCTGATCTGTGTTAGAATGTTTGTTGTCTAGCAAAATGTGTTATTTCTTAGACCATGTTCCACCCTGTAGCCTAAAAAATGTCCTCTTGCTTGAGGACAATCCTCCAAATGGAGTTGCATGTTGGAAAGTTCTCAGGATAGCGAGCCTGATCTATGTTGGAATGACGCATCCAGCATCTGCTTAGATTGTTTAGATTAAGATGCTGATATTTGAATGTCATTTCTTTTGTAATGAAGAGTATTTTCTTTACCAATCTGAAGAGAATATACAATTCTTTTCTACTACATTTGGAGTTTCCTTCTCTTTATAGAAATGGAAATGTTTAAGTTTTGGTTGAAAATTTTGATGGAAATCTTATAACATCACGGAAACGGGTTTTTAGAAATAGAAATGTTTTAAGTTTTGGTTGAAAATTTTGATGGAAATCTTGTAACATCACAGAAACGCATGGAAACGTATGCAAATGATATAATTTTTAGATGAAACATCATGAAATGATGGAATAAGCTCACACCTAGAAACCATCACATAAGCAAGAGAACCATCCATAATGATCTAATAGCATCAAGCACTTAGTGACATATGTCATCACGCATGTCTGGTTATTCAGTACACCACATTTCATATGTAATTCATGTAAAAATTTATAAATAATGCATACACCACATTTCACTTGTAATTATATAAATAATTTATATCACACGTACTGATATTTTTTTTTTGAACAATAGTTAATTTTATTAGAGAAAGCAAAGGGGAAAGACCCCACGACCGAGATGGTCAATACAAAGAGAAAACCAAAAGAAAAACAACCAGCTACAAGCACAGAGGAAAATCAAGGGGAGAGGAGATCTAAGGTCTCTAAAATGATCCGTATGCAAATGATATAATTTTTAGATGAAACATCATGAAATGATGGAATAAGCGCACACCTAGAAACCATCACATAAGCAAGAGAACCATCCATAATGATCTAATAGCATCAAGCACTTAGTGACATATGTCATCACGCATGTCTGGTTATTCAGTACACCACATTTCATATGTAATTCATGTAAAAATTTATAAATAATGCATACACCACATTTCACTTGTAATTATATAAATAATTTATATCACACGTACTGATATTTTTTTTTTGAACAATAGTTAATTTTATTAGAGAAAGCAAAGGGGAAAGACCCCACGACCGAGATGGTCAATACAAAGAGAAAACCAAAAGAAAAACAACCAGCTACAAGCACAGAGGAAAATCAAGGGGAGAGGAGATCGAAGGTCTCTAAAATGATCCTATCAAATCCTGCATGGGCTAAACAATCCGCATCACTATTTCCTGACCTCCTGACATGGTGAAAAACGGCTGGATACCCCTCGAGACTATTCTGGATCACTTCAATAACACCTATGAATCTCCAAGGGTGAGGGCTTCTCCCATCCAACGACCTGATAACATTTAGGGAGTCCCCTTCTACGATCAACCTACACAAATTCTCTCTCCACATAAGCCGAATACCCTGAATAACGGCACTCACTTTAGCCTCGTTAGAATCCTTGATCCCAATTGGTCTAGAGAAATCCTAAGCCTAAATAACGGTACTAACATAAGCCTAAATTCCACATGGTTACTGCTTTCTCATCCCTAAGGAGACCTCCAACTCTAGGGGAACCTGGATTGCGGATGCTCTGCCGATTAAAATTTAACTTCACCTTGCCTGAGGTTGGAGGATTCCGTTGCAGACAACACACCTCAACCCTATGATCTAGCCGACACTTTGAATTTATTGTTGACACAAGTGGCACTTTTAAAAGTATTGCTAGAAGTTTTCGACTTAATGTGGGCGTGTTGACACGTTTTTGTACCTTGTTAAGTGTGACATACAGTTTTATTATTGAAATGTGGGTTTACCTCTTTTATTATTTTTTTAAATTGTTTACCTCTTTTATTATTAAGTCTTCATTTATTATAAAAGTAAAACCACCTTTTAGCTCTTTAACTAATATTTGCTGCTATATCCCCTAACCTAAAACCTAAACAAACTCTTATTCCAATACTATATTCATTGTATCATACCGGTCTCCCTTTCTCGTTGTATATTAGAGATGTATGAGAACTAGAATAAATTGATAAATTCATTATTATTTGGTTATCTCATATTTGTTTTAGATCATAGTTGATTAATTCTAAGATTTATTTGTTTGTTAAATGAATATCATATTGGAGGGATGCCAAAATCATAGGAGCCCTTGCGTAAACCGGCTACAAGGGCTCCCCCATTGGATCCACATCATCCTTAGTGCATTTATAATGGCACTGATAATGCTATCAGAAAATGACGTGGATCCAATGGAGGAGCCCTTGTAGCCGGTTTACGCAAGGGCTCCTGTGAGTTTAGCATCATATTGTTACAAATAATGATAGTAATTAGTAATTTTATATGTATGTACATGTCACCATTTCTAGATTTTTAGATGCACGTCAGACAACTTGTATCCATGCCGAAACTCAACACGTGAATCCGTATCTACTGATCATGATTATATATACTCTGTACTTTAGATGTGTCACCATTTCTAAATTCTGGGGGTTTCCCGTGCCCGACATTCCTTCTCCGTGTCGACACGCGACACTCGTGTCCGTGTCCACAAATCATAGCCTCAACCCTTTCCCTACTAAAACAGATCTCCTTCCAGCAATGTCTCAAGACCTCACTAGAAGTGAATTTGAAGCAAAGTAAATTCTGATCCAAGAAATGACAAGCAATTGAATCTTCGAGTACAAAAAAAGGGCCTTATGTACTGTTTTTGAAGATGTGAGTGTTCCTCTCCTTCCATGGGACCCACATAGCCAACATCACCAGTCTCTATATTGATATAGTATACAACTTATAGACTTACTGAATTGGTTTTTGTGTGTGTTTTGATTTCGGTATTGGCTTCGGTGGGGATGGAAGCAGAAATTTTTCAGTCATTTTGTTTGGTTTCAATGGAAATTCAGAACCATGACTGTATGATGCATCATATTGATTTTGTCCTCATTGTAAATGCTTGCCTTAGATTCTTTTAAGTGGCCTCATTGTTTCACCATTTAACCAGTGACTGAAGGTTTAGTATAGTTCTTCGATATGGCATGGATAAGGCTTTTTTTTTTTTCTTTTGTTTTGTAATGGCGGCATGGATAAGACTTAGGGTGAGGATTTTATACAAAGTGTGATTATTGGTATGCCAACCATTCCGACGTTTGTGTTAATATGCATAATAGGTGTCTGTCCATTATCGTCACCATTGTGCTGGTTTTATGCCTAGTCCGCTGCTACGCTTTAGGGTTGAGTATAATTATTCATTTCATTCTTCATAGTCTTGTTAATCTTCTATGACATTGTACTTGGTTACTGATTTATCAACCTTATCTGGCATGTATCTAATTCATTAGATTTGCTGGTTGTTAAATTATCAAGACCAATCCTGCCATTGTTCATTGTTCTTTTTGAGGTTGACCAAAAAGAGTACTTTTTGGGGATTCATATTTTTCACTACCATTCATGTCAGTTAGTCCTGCCGACCCCAACTAGTTTGGGACGACGGCTTAGTTGAGTTGAGTTTTCATGTCAGTTAGTCCTGATTTTTCTTGGTAAACAATTGGCTGCTTGTGCTATTTTTCAGAAAAAAGTAGTCATGCTTTGCTCAGTCCGCTGTCATTTTTCCTGTCTCTTAGAGTTGGTTTATTTTCATGTTGTGCTGGATTGCTTTCCATCTAATATTGCTCATTTTATCTTTTGTGTTTGTATCTGAAAACATACTAGTTCATCTGGAACTAGACACATGTTTTTTGTAATTGGTAAATTTTTGCAGTATTACACTGACCCTGAAACTGGATGCAAATTCCGCTCTAAACCGGATGTCTTTCACTATCTTGAAACCGGTGAGCTAGGAAAGTGCGTAAGCAGACCAAAGAAATTAAGCATTGACGATGAGGCTCAGTCATTACAAAACAAAGTCTCTGTGAGTAAATCATCTCCAAATTTATTTTGCCTCTATGTTCTTTACCTCAGCTTCCTTTATTTGTCCTGTTTTTTGCATGTCAGCATATAAAGAGTTTCTGCTTATCTTGCTAAAGTAGTTGCTCTACAAGAATATCTTGTTTTTCTCGATGTTTTGTAAACCGGACCAGAAAATGAATGGGAAATTACATATGGAACCCACTCAAGAACCGTGAATACACTTGTTGAATTTACAGACATCACTCTGTTTCGGAAAAGGATGTTGGATGAGATACACTGACTTCCTATTACGGTCTGGAATATCCAATATCTCTTTCCTTTCCATTGGTGATTGTGAAGTTTAGGCTTTGACCTCAAGGTTACACAGTTGGAGTGCTCATCACTAGGGAAAAAGTACCAACTTCTACCTCCTTTAATCCTAGTTGTTAATAACCCTTTCTTATAGTTACTGTTTGATGATGATGGGTATGTCACTGCATTACGCTTACAGGACCTTTATTTGTGCTAGCAGAAGTGTTACAAGCCCAATTCCTTTGTATAAAGTTCTGAAAGCTGTATTTTTATTTTTATTTTTGAATGGCAAAGCTGTATTACTACATACCTAAAATAGAGAAATAGTGTGTGTTTGTCACCTACTTGAAAGGTAATTCTGGTCTTATTCTGAAATGCCTGGAACTAAATCATTTTATAGTATCCAAAACTCCCTCCCTTCCATGAATTGGTTAGGGTTAGGCAAAAAAAGTTATGAGGAAGTCATTCCTGTCTAAAGGCATGGTGAAATAGAAGAGTAGTCTGTGCTCTCTGTATGTGTGCACGCGGAAAGAAAAGCCAGAGATTAGTACAACAATTTTTTCTTGGTTATGGCCCTATAATATATTGTTTACCTTACTCATAACTGTTTTGTGTCTTGATGCTCACTACTTAATCAGTCTTTCTAGTTGTATTAAAAAGTGAACAGTTCCAGTAGGACAGGATCGTTCCTCAAACTTTTGGTAATCCATTCTCATTGGTGTAAAGGGGGTGGGATCCATACCCATTCACAGGCCTTGAATATCATTTAAAGGGGGTCCATTACTCCCACCAATGGGAGGTGAACTTTTCTGCACATACAATCAGCACTGTTCCCTATATGTTATTTATAATATATATCCAAAAATGAAAAGGGATAATATTAAACGGCCTAAATAAAAAATTAGGAAAAAATAGAAAATAAAAGTTCGTTGATACATATTCATTGCTTCAAAGAAACCTTCCTTGTTTTATACACCTCATAACTCCGAAGTTAATGTTAAAAGAACTCCTTTGAAGGGTTTATGAGTTCTTTACTGTTATGCCAGATGCATTCCCCTTCCAATAGCCATAATTCCTATCGAACTGCTTGCTCATTCCTTTTTCAGCGGTTTTGACTTTATGCAATTTGTTTTGTTTTCTATCTTAGGCTCCTGATGCAAGAAAAAGACAGAAATTAGCAGGCTCAACAGCAAGGCGATCCCTTTTTGGGAACCGTGGCTTGAATTGTGATGAAATGGCAGCAGAACAGCCCAATGGATCACTGTTGCAAGAACAGTGCTTAGCCCTTACCAGTGACAAAAAACATTGTCAGGGTAAAATTCTAAGCTTTGTTGTAACGAACTCCGTGACTGCTGGTTTATTTTCTTAGTATTTCAGAATGATCTTTCTAGGTGGGATCCTGAAATCACTCATGTTCGAAATGATCTGAATAAACCCTCTTGACCTGATAACACTAATCAAAATCTTCTCAAAAAAAAAAAACAAAAAAAAATAAAATAAGTGGCCCTCAGCAAAACTCAATGCCCTCTTGTAAATATGACTTGTGGATTGAATTCACAAGGCTGCAATAGCAAATTCCAATTGAGCTGACAGGCCAAGGCCTTCTTCTTGGAGTTTATGATCCATTCAGAAAGTCCAGTGAGGAGCTGCAATGGGGTTGGATTCGAATGGTCTTTTAAAAGCCTTGCCACTCTTGGGTCTGCCTTACACCCAACTTGATGGCCAACTGATGACCCATCCAAGCTATGAAAAGTTACCAAATATGGGTGTGTCTAAGGCTTGCGAACATTTAATCAGCTTGCCTTTCTAATGAAAGTAATTAAAAATAGAGGGGGTGTCAACATCATCTCCCTTTTTGAAATTGTATAAATGCCATTGGTTAATGGATGCTGAAAAGATAACTCAAGTCTCATAACTCCATAGGCTCATGTTAGAAGTCCTTCACCCACTGATCTGATCTTGTTTCCATTGGCAGTTGGGGAAGGCGCTGGGCCAAGCAACATAAGCCCGCCAAATGCTGAGCCAAAGAGAAGGCAGGGAAGTAGGAGGGTTGGAGCCAAAGATCACCTCGGCACTGGATCATCAGAAGATAAGAAGCCCTCAAGGAATGGTGTGCCTTCAAAATTGAGAGAGAACATAATTGAGAGTGCATTGCTGTTGGAATTGGAAGATAAGCAACTGTTGGCGATCCAGATGTCACCGGAATCAGAATACAAGAAGCCCGCAGAAAATGGGATGCTACTGTTGCAAGCAGAACACGAGAACCAGTCGGACAATGGTGTACAATCAGAGGCTGTGACCCTACAGAATGGGCTGCCGCAACTGGAAGTGGAAGACAAGAACCAGTCAGATAACGGAGTGCCATCAGAGTCTGAAGACAAAAAGGGCACGGCAAATGGGCTGCCGCCAATGGAAGACAAGCAGTCTGATAAAGGATTACCATCAGAATCTGAAGAGGGCAAGTCCCTGGAAAATGGGATGCTACCGGGATCCGAAGACAAGCAATCGGAGAATGGAGTGCCATTGGAACTAGAAATGAAGAGCCTGCCAGAGAATGGAGCGGAGAACCAAAAAATTGAAAGTGCCCGCACTTGTTCAAGAAAACGCAAAGATAAAGAAGCAACACGCTTTCCTCGTCGAGCGTCAAAGCGACTCGCTGGAATCGAACCCGAGGGGCCACCAGACTTTATGAATCTCGACAGGGTTTATCGTCCTACGGCTAAACAACAGGCTCATCATGAAGCTGATGATCAACCTGGTGGCTGGGCTCGGTGGGCGTCCGACCAGCTTGATAAGCTTGAAGCCAATCCAGAAGTAGAGTCCATTCTTCATGCTTCCAAAAAAACTGCACAAGAAGGACAAACAGAAAAGCTCGAAGAAGAGAAACTCGCCGATGAGAAGTCAGTTTCTGCGCTTGTCTATCCGTTTGGGGATTCATGGCCAGATCCATGCCTCGAATTTGCATTCAAGACGCTTACAGGTGTAATTCCAGTAGGGGAGGAGGATACATTAGCGATCCAAGACTACTTCCAGAAGCAGATCGTTATGGGTCAGACGAAGAGTCGTGTCAGCTCAGGTTGTGGGCTTGAGAAAGAGAGCAAGGAATGCCAAAAGGGGAAAGTAAAGCATTAGTAGAGCTATCTCCACTTGGAGGAAATGAAAAGATCTGTAAATATATACTGTCTTTGGTCTCTTTTAAGCCCTCTGGTTTCCCCAACTTTTAATGAAAAAGTAGTTGTGGGAAATGTTCTTTGTGAGCAAAAGTTTGGAACCTCAGTTCAGCTGGCGCAGGAGGGATCATTCGTAATTCTCATACTCGGTCCTAGGACTGTTAAGTCTAAATGGTTAAACAACACCATTAACTCTTAACAGGTTAAGCTTTTGGAGTAATTGGTTGTTTCACAGGGTACCACAACTATTGTCTCATTACTCCCAACTCCTTGATATAATAAAAATCCATGTGTACAACCAACCCAAAAAAGGTGCCCCCGTGTACAGCCAACCCAGAAAAAGAGGGGCCGCACTAACACCAACTTAACAGCTTAAGCTTTTGGATAATTGGTTGTTTCACAGACTTTTCTCTCTCATCGCCATTTCCTTTCATGGGCCATCCTTTACTGATTTCTTTCCCTTGGAGCTTGGAAGATGATTTGGAGATACTTTAGTCCCTCCCAGAGTGCATTAGGAGTGCATGCCTTTTTCTTGCACAACCTCACTTGGCAAGATCAAAATCACAATATTTATTTAGCAAAAGGATCAGAGGAAGATCCATTACTCCTCTCTTTATTCATTATAAAGTGTTCTTCATTTGGACTCAGGTGCTGGGTGCTGGGTGGTTTGGAATCATTGGTTAAAGACCTGATGTTATATTGACATGTTAGAGGTACAGGATCTATGGGATTGATTTTTTGCCGCTTTTACTGTTCAATGGAAATTTAGACGGGGTAAGAATTTGCAGATTTTTTTGTGGAAAAAGTTCCCTCCTGATTTGGATGGGGTGGGAAATTAAATTTACAGTGGCGGATGTAGGCATTGCAATGGTAGACCTTTTGGGGCTATACAAATGTATAATATGCTTTAAAAGTTGGTTTTATGGTTTTGAAAGATATTATTCCTAGCAAAACTGGTTGCTAGATGGAAGCTCTCAAATTCAATACCCTTAGGAGTTAGGGATAGGGACTTTAAATTTACATCTAGCCCTCTCCAGACCCCGCAATGGAAGGAGCCTTGTGCATTGGCCGCCCTTTTTTTTAGGAGTTAGGGATAGGGACTTCAAATTTACATCTAGCCCTCCCCAGACCCTGCAATGGAAGGAGCCTCGTGCATTGGGCCGCCCTTTTTTTTTAGGAGTTAGGGACTCTAAATTCCAACTTAAATCTTGTGCTACGTCTTTGATGGATATTTCTTTTGAATCATACAATCTCGATTTTGGTTTAACATCTCACCATTTTGAAGCATATATATGTTAGATAAATGACTAACAATGTTTCTTTCCATTGTCATTCGTTTTCTTTTCAAGAAGTTTTTTAAAATTGGGAAACCTTTTCCTCCAGAAACTTGGTTGACCTCTTATCTGCTTTGTTTTCCATTTTTTTTCACTCTTACGGTTAACTTTTACAACTCTGCATATGGTGAGGCCACTATATCATTGCCTGGCATCCTACCATTTACACCTCATGTTTTGATGGACTGGGGCCCACCATCTCTACACAAACATATGCATTAGGATGGGCCCACGGTATGCTTTAATGGCGTGGGGTTCCCTTTTACACAATGCACATATCTTGGGCCCATAATACTAGTATATTAATAAGGAGAGTGATATATTCTCCCCCTTCTCTTCCTTGGGCCACTTTGCTTTATTGCATTTATGACTACTTTTGGGGCCGTTTGGATACGCGGATTTTAGAATCCAGGTTTTTAGTTTGAAACAGTGTAAAGGAGGGTTCATGATCTTGCTGCTGCATGCTGTCCTCGCAGCTTTTCTTGGATTTTAAGTACGAAAACCAGGTTTTAGAAACCTCTCCTGCATCCTGAGATTTCTAAAACCTAGAAATATAGGAGGATCGCTACTCTCTTGCTGACGGAAAGAAGGGCGAGAAGTCAAAAACGACGGCCGGTCAGCTTCTTCTCTTGTCTCTTAGCTACAATTTTGAAGAAATCCCGGATTTTAAAATCCGAGTATCCAAACGGCCTCTTTTACATCACAAGTGGGTTGACCAGAGGAAAAAAAAAGGGGGGGCAAATATATCATAATTAGGGTGCTAATAAATTAGCCCCAAAAATCTCTGTCCCTCATTTTACTCAAGCAGAGATTATCTTCTGTTTTTTTTTCCAAAATTGCTCACAAAATTACATGTTTTGGTCTATAAATAGTCGCCCCAAATTTTCTTCGTGCGTAGACTTTTACCAAAACTTAGCCAAAAATTCAACAGAAATTCCCTGAGAATTCATTAAAAAAATAAAATGGCACTTGCTATTGAATGTCTGTGAGTCCACCCACATCCATCTCTACAATGGTGGTGTGTTAAATGTTGCAGTCTAAACAAACGTCCTCCTACATGTACAAAGGACAAGAGATCTCATTTTTTCTCATCAATCAATAAAAGACCCAGTTTTTTCTCATGTTAATCACTGAATTCTTATGGTATCCATCCAAGGGATGCAACTCAAGTCAATTTTTGGGGATTTTTGTTGAGCTTTTAACATTTCAGGTTGATTCCAATTCATTTTTTTCGCATAAGCTTAACCCTACCCAACCCAAATTGCATCCCTAATCCATCCATACAAATTGAAGACGCGAGCGGCTACTGCTAATTTTAATCCTAACTTAAATCTTGCAATCCTCATTAGCAAAATCGTTGAATTTTTTTAAACTTACAACTTATTTGGTTTTATTTTACAGTTGAGGCTCTAATAAATAATGCACCATAAATTTATCATCTCTTTTGCTCAAGCAGGAACCAGCATTGTTCCTATACTTCCTTCTTTCTAGTACTTAATACAAAACTCCAGTGCTATAAGATATAAGAGTACTTTTCTTAGGAAACATTCTTCAAACTACAAACAAGTGAATATTACTGCTGTTATTACTATTTTTATTTTGACCAAGTTATGAGTAATCTAATAAACATCCCCTCATCACGACTTTTAGAGTAAAATCAAGCCTGAATTCAAAGAAAATTATGAAGAAATTGTCAATGGCAACAGTATCACAGAATCGTAACAAGTTGGTTCTTCACCTCATGAAGATTCTCTCCATCCACCATAGGTCTCTCCACTGTAATCCTGAGTTCCATATTCTTGGCCTCCATACCCCCCTTCACCCCTTTCCTGCAACAACCCATTATTGACAACGGTTAAAAAAAACAAACCAAGTTGCTTTATCATAACAGTAGACATACTTCAAAATCGTAATTTTCATGACAGCTGCTAAGAAAACAAATTCTTTAAACAACAACAACAAAAAAAAAGTGTTCCGTGGAAACAAAGAGATGAAACCGCTGGGAAGGAAAAAATAGTTTTAGGGAAATGGGAAAAGGTGAAAAACCCATACTTTAGGGTTAATTTCCAAGAGAAAAAAAGAAGTTTGGAGATGGTTTTTCTTTTCGAAAATTAATAATTCGGATTTGCTAGGGTCCATCGCAAAAGGCATTTTGTAGCTGGTCTGTCGCATGTCAAACTAGCCACCTCGTGAATGAAGACAACAGTTGTCGAAGACAATTCTGCGATGGACGCTAGCAATTCCCTAATTAATTATGGCACCATAGTTTATGTATCTAATTAGCTGTTAAATGCTGTTATTATGCTCAAAAATCTAGGGCAGTGATATCCCCCGCCCCCAAGTTTACAGCTGGTACAACTACTCCAAACCTCTCTCTCTCTCTCTCTCTCTCTCTCTCTCTCTCTCTCTCTCTCTCTCTCTCTCTCTCTCTCTCTCTCTCTGCAACATGAAACATTGGTGAGCCCAACAATTAATTTGTTGAAATCTTTGAGCAAGGTAGGCCCACCCATGTTTTTCAAAATGAACCGTAAGGCCCACACCATAGGATAATCCAAACCGTCCATTTGATGGGCCACATCGTAAATAGGCTGCGCCGCAAAATATCATTTCCACAGGATGATCCTAGCCCTCCTATCTAAAGAGAAACTCCATATTATGGAAACCTCTATAGATAAGAGGGTTGCGATCATCCTATGGAAATGACTTTTGGGGCACAACCTATTTACATTGTGGCCCATCAAATGGAGGATTTGGATCATCCTATGGTGTGGATCGTTCGGTAACATTAAGGCCCAATAGTAGGCCCCACCCATATTTTTCAAAATGAAGTGTATGGCCCACACCACAGGATGATCCAAGCCGTCCATTTGAAGGGCCACAGTGTAAATAGGTTGTGCCCCCAAAACCATTTCCATAGGATGATCGCAACACTCTGATCGATAGAGGTTCTATAATATGGAGTTTCTCTTTAGATCGGAGGGCTAGGATCATCCTATGGAAATGATTTTTGGGGACACAACCTATTTACGATGTGGCCCATCAAATGGACGGTTTAGATCATCCTGTGCTGTGGGCCTTACAATTCATTTTGAAAAACATGGTGGGGCCTACCTTGCTCAAATATTTAAACAAATTAATTGTTGGGCCCACCAACCGTTCATGATGGAGAGAGAGAGAGAGAGAGAGAGAGAGAGAGAGCGAGACCGGTTTGGAGTAGTTGTACCAGCTGTGGACTAGGAAGAGGGAGGGGGTATCACTGCCCAAAATCTATCAACAGCAAAGTTGAAAAGTGTTAAATAAAGTGACGGGTGCCATTACTGAAACAAGGTAGTGCATATATCATTTCTTGTTGGGAAAGTTGCCTTATTTCTCACCCACCGAGTGTTGCTTGGGTGGGAAGGCACTATCACAAGAAAGGAAAGTGGATTTTGTTTGTGGAAACCCAAAGGCTATAAAAAGAAGAATCGGTATTCTCTGAGTGCACGGCAAAACGAGAGAGGGAGAGAGGGAGAGAGAGAAAGACAGAAGAGAGAAGAGAGAAAGAGAGAAGAGAGAAGAGAGAGAAAGAGAGAGAAGAGAGAAGAGAGAGAAAGAAGGAGAAAGTGGATTCTTCTTTGGGATTCTTCTTAGGTTCCTCTTGGGGTTTTTTCTAGGGCTTTTCTCTTGTGGATTTCTCTCGGGTTACTCTTGTGTGCGGTCTTGGGTTTGAGAAGCAAGGAAAGGGTTGCGGGCTGTGGGTTTTGGTTTTAATCCATTGCAATCCTAGTATTTTGTTTTTCTCATAGTGGAAGATCGTGTTTCTTGCCCATGGAGTAGGCTTGGCCGAACCACGTAAAATCTTGGTGTTCATCTTGTGGCTTTATTTATTATTTTACTTTTTTGTTAATTTGTACACGATCGAATTGTTTTGCCCGGCGGATTTTCTCAATAAGTGGTATCAGAGCTGTGGTTGGAGCGATCCCTCTCCAACGTCTTTTCTCTTTCTCTCTCTCCCTCTCTCGTTATGCTGTGCACTCGGAGAATATCAATTCTTCTTTTTACAATTCTTCTTTTTACAGCCTTTGGGTTTCCACAAACAAAACCCACTTGCCTTTCTTGCCATATTGCCTCCCACCCAAGCAACACTCGGTGGGTGAGAAACAAGCAACTTTCCCAACAATCTCCACCTTGGCTTATTTCCTAGCCACCTGAAGATTTCCTGTTGATGTCGCGACCGGTCCGCTATTACCGCAAACCACCATTGGCCTTCCGAAGTAACAGCTACGCACCCTCGAATCAACTTGGTTCTGACTCCTCTTGATTCGATCAACACGGCCAATGCACATGTGTAGCTACCAACCCATTGACTCACCCAGTCAACCTTGGAGAGGGATCTCGATCCATCCTCCCCAACGCAGGTACTAACACCTCACCATCGTCTGCAACCCGAAACTTGTCTCTGAACCAACTACGAAAGAGACCCAACATATGCGCACACAATAACCCTGTTTCCAACTAGCCATCGAGATCTTAGGAACACTAGTCACCGTGTCTCCGACCAAACGATATAACCCGCCACACTTCTCGCCTTTCATCAGAACCATACAGCCGCATGTGATTTTCATGGCTCCACCTGCAGCTGAAAACATGCAACTCTGAAGTCCAACCGGCTAAGAGATACTAGATTCCTTCGCATCTTTGGGACATACGCCACACCACCTAAAGTACAAACAACTCCATCAAACATTTTGATCTTCACCATCCCAACTCCCGTGACGTCACAAGTAGACCCGTCACCCAAGGACACTACACTCGCTCTTGTCTTCTGAAACGTATTAAAATATTCCCTCCTGGAGCATACAAGAACAGAGTACCCTGAATCTAGAATCCACTCGTCATGAGAAGTGTTATTACCTGTGGAGACTGTGAGAACGTCTCCGAACTCTTCACCTTACTCATCCGTTACCGCCACCACAGCATTCGTAGTACCATTATCTGCTCGGTCAGCTCGCTTTAGACAATCCCGCTTGATGTGGCCATATTCCTTGCAACGGTAACATTGCACGCCCTTTCTACCGACCCTGGATCTAGACCTGCCTTTTTCCGATCCCCTGTCAGACGACCTTCATCTTTGATTTCCATCATGAACAACCAACCCATGCTCTTCATTTCCACCAACAAGTTTCTTCCACATCTCATTCGATAAGAGCGACGTCGTGACTTCCTCTAACTTTATTGTATCCTTACCATACAACAAAGTCGTCACCAGGTTGTCATACGAATCAGGAAGATAAGTAAGAAGCAAAAGGCCCTTGTCTTCTTCCTTCAACTTTTCATCAACCTTGTGGAGCAGATCCACAAGCCCGTTGAACACCGTAATGTGTTCCAGAAGATCTCCGCCTTCCTGCATCTTCAGCCCATACAACTGCCGCTTCAGATACAACCGATTGGCCAAGATTTTTGACATGTAAAGCTTTTCCAACTTCTCCCATAAATTAGGCGCATCTTCTTCTTCCATAACGTTAAACATAATGCTATCTGCCAGACATAGTCGAATCGTGCTGACCGCCTTCGATTCTATGTCTTCCCACTCAACATCAGTCATCTTCTCCGTCTTGCCATCCTTTCCCTTCAAGGCCTTAGCTAATCCCTGTTGAACTAAGATGTCCTTCACCCTCATTTGCCATAGGGTGAAACTGCCCTTTCCGTCAAATCTGTCGATGTTAAACTGAGTAGAACTTGATTTTACCGCCATCTCAAATTACTTCGCACTTCTCGGTGTATCGCTCCACCTCGAACGAGAATCTTTCTTGGACAATCTTTGTACTCCAAAGACCCGCGATCCAACCACAGCACCCACGATCACTCCACCTGGCCTCGACGATCGCTCCAACCACAGCTCTGATACCACTTGTTGAGAAAATCCGTCGGGCAAAACATTTCCGTATTTTTATTTTATTAAAATGCTTATTGGTAATTACTACATTTCGTTGCTCTGCCATTGTTTGAAATCTTGGACTACATACTATAAAATTTCTGCTGTTTTACATTCTTTTAATTAACTTTTCAATGTTGTTTAACCAGAATAAGGAGTGTCATTATCAAAATAAGTATGGGAGTGTGGATTGTAATAAAGTAAATCCAGAATAAGCCTTCACTATGGATACTCACGCGAGGGTTTACCAATAGAGTGAATCTCAATAACTCTACTTGATTATATATTCTTCAATTTTTAGTTAGGATAAGGGAAAGGGAATATGCATCGATTATTTGAACAGAAGGCCTACTTAAAATTGTGTTCTGAAAGTTTAACGGTAACTTTGAAGTTTTAAGATTTCTTTGGATACTTCTAAAACTTATTTTCATTTAATCTTATGTGAAATGGTTTTGAAGTTAAATGTTATGATTAGCAATTAATGACTAAGAGTTTTAGAAATGATATAGTTAATGGCACAGTCAGAAATATCTCTGACTTTTTCAAAATATTGTGATTTTATGGCTGACATTTCGATAGAGAAACAAAACCCTGAAATAATCTTGAGATTTTAAAAATATCACAGTATTTTCATTTTTATTATTTAACATGAAAACATAAAAAGAATATTGAGATAATTCTACAATTTTTTTAATTTTATATTATTATATTTTTTAAAATTTATTTTCTCAAGTTCTTTTCCCGATATAGACATGAAAGTAACAAAATAAATCTAAAATCTACCAAGATATACACTTCCTTAGAAATTCCCGAGGAAAATATTTGTGACAGTGGTTAATGGCTTTCTATTGTAATATAAGCATAAGTAGAACTAGAACTTAACGGAAGAGGATAAATACCTCTGCAGTGAAGGTGAGGCCTATTTTGATCTCTCCGCAATACTGTTGGTCCTTAACAACATTGTAAATCATTGGGGGAACACTTCCTTCCAGAAACACGGGCTCTAAAGGAATGCTGCAAGGACCATAAGATAAAAAAAAAGGAAATTATTGGTCTCCAAAGACATCTAAATTATTATTTTTTTGAATGGTAAAGACTAAAGACAACTAAATTAATTAAGCAAGGGAAATATAAACATTCACCCATTTCGTAGGAACAACAAAAAATATATCACAAAAAATCAAGTAAAATATTCCAGTGCTTTAGGCTAATGAAATCATACAAAAAATGTTTTTAATACGGCCCACATTGTTTAGGTGATCCAAACCATTCATTTGACCGGCCCTCACATAAATAAGGTGTGCCCAAAAAATCAGCTCCATTGGATCATCCCAACCCTTCAAACTGGGGAGGCAAAAATGGACAGATTTGTGAAGGTTTATACACGTCCATTTTTGCCTCCACAAAACGTAGGGTTGGGATGATCCTATGGAGCTGATTTTTTGGGCACACCCTATCTATGTGAGGGCCCATCAAATGAATGGTTTGCATCACCCAAACAATGTGGGCCCCCACTGTATTTTAAGCTGACGGAGTAGCTAAGTTAGCTACTCGATGGTGTAGCTACACTTTTCTCATATATATATATATATATATATATATATATATATATATATTCATGAAAAATTTGAGGGTAGAGGGTCGAGATGTTAGGATTATAAAGAGAGGCGAAGAAGGGGGTCGATGTTCGAGGGTGGAAGGTCGTGGTGCTAGGGTTTTTTATTGAGAGGATAGGGTGAGCTTTCATAAGAAAGGAAAAAATTAAAGAAGAAAACGTGTTTAAATGAAAATTCACATTTTAAAAGAGACAACGGCGTGTCGGATTCGTCTGAAAAAACAGGATTCATACGGGACACGGCTACAATAGGAATCTGGATGTGTCCGACGCAAATCCATGTCGGATTCGCATGTCGAAACGTATCGACAAGGATTCAACATTGCTTATGATAAATATCCAGTTGAAAATCTATGAAAGGAAAGCTATTTTAATCATTTTCTAGAAAGATTAAAACTTGGGATATGTTAGTGCATGTGTACAGAAGTATTGATAAAACCTGTGTATCAGAACATATTGGAAGTCCACATGAACAAACGACCAAAGAACAAGACATACCAAAAAAGACCAGACTTTGAGAAAACACATTGTAGATATTCAATGGTTGACGACAGTACTCAAGGCGACTTTGCCGCCCTAGAAAGTAGGGGTTCAAGGACTTTGGAGTGAGTTTGTAAACACTCAAGAAAAGCAAATTTTTGTGCTTTCCCATTTTTCGTCTTCGATGTAGAGTGGAAGAGGTAGAGTTCCGTTCGGAAATCCTGAGCTGCCCGTACCAATTCTCCATTTTCCTATTTTTGAGCGGCAAAAGATGTAGAATTACTGAAGCGAGTCGGAGTCGGAGTCGGAGTTACTTGGGTGATTCTGTTATACTTGCTTTGTTTGCTCCAAAAATGGGAGAATAGGAAGCGTGTTGGATGCAGAGAAGAAACAAATCGAAAAAAATGGTGAAGACATTCATTTTTCTTTGAGTGATTGGTATTAAGTTCGAAATTTCCTTGACACGTTTGCTTGTCTCAAGGCAATCTGCCACAACTGCTAATCAAGCATTTCTTATTTATCTGATTTCCGTCTATAATCAGAGATCGTCAAAATCCTGCCATCCCATCAAAATTTTTAAGCCGATCGAGTAGCTATACTTTCCTCATATATATATATATATATATATATGAGGAAAGTGTAGCTACACATACGTGTAGCTAACTTAGCTACACCGACGGCTTAAAATACAGTGGGCCCCACATTGTTTGGGTGATGCAAACCATTCATTTGATGGGCCCTCACATAGATAGGGTGTGCCCAAAAAATCAGCTCCATAGGATCATCCCAACCCTACAATTTGTGGAGGCAAAAATGGACATGTAAAAACCTTCACAAATCTGTCCATTTTTGCCTCCACAGTTTGAAGGGTTGGGATCATCCAATGGAGCTGATTTTTTGGGCACACCCTATCAATGTGAGGGCCTATCAAATGAATGATTTGGATCACCCAAACAATGTGGGCCCACTATATTTTAAGCCGTTGGTGTAGCTAAGTTAGCTACACGTATGTGTAGCTTCACCAACTCTCTCTCTCTCTCTCTCTCTCTCTCTCTCTCTCTCTCTCTCTCTCCATACGTGTAGCCTCTCTCTCTCTCTCTCTCTCTCTCTCTCTCTCTCTCTCTCCATACGTGTAGCCTCTCTCTCTCTCTCTCTCTCTCTCTCTCTCTCTCTCCATACGTGTAGCCTCTCTCTCTCTCTCTCTCTCTCTCTATATATATATATATATATATATATAATGAGGGTGCTTAAGAGGGAAGAAGAAGAAAATTATAACTCAAGAACACATCCAAGAGAAGAAGAAAATGGGAGCAAAGCTCAATCCAATTGATATTCCATCAATTACATAAGTTAATCTAAATCCAAAATCCCCTCTAAAGATGGTTTCTAACCCTTTAAATAAAAGACAACCAAAGAAAATTCGTCCAACTTCCTCCACAAGCTAACTTAGGAACTAACATAAATTGCATTGGAACTCACTAACCTTAACTGGTTTGGGAACCCACAAACACAGTCCACTAAAACTGTCATAACTTTCTAACCACTTGTCTAATTCACCCTCTTGAATATCATTACGAGCCATGAGTTTGTAGAATTCTTCGATGTAGTCCAACACATTGGATTCTTGACGTAAGTTGTTGAATTGAGAAAAAATAATTTGACAAAAATCCAATGGAAGAAATTTCTCCTTAAGCCTTGACTTCATTTTCTCCCAAGAAGAAATCTTACACTTTCCTTTGCGGATTCTCATCTCTTGAACCTTATCCCACCATGTTGAAGCGTAGCCACAAGCTATACACGTTGGCTATTGAGTGTCTCCTTATAATCCAAGAACTTCTCAATGGTACTAAGCCATTCAAGAAACTCTTTGGGTTGTAGACAACCATGGAACTCCGGCAAATCAATCTTGACGGTGTCGAAATCACGATAGAACATTCCCAACCAGGCCTCCTCACGAGTATTGGCGAAGGGATTCACATCAGACTCGTCACTAGAACCTCCACGGCTTTATCCACCACGCTCACTACGAGCCTCTTGGTGTTCAAGTCGCATGGTAAGCTGCTTAACTTGTCTTCGAAGCACTTGAAGTTCATCATCTCTTTCATCTCTCAAATCTTCCATCATTTGGTTACCACGCCTTCCTCTACCTCTTCGAGCCGCCATGAAATCAAATCAAACCTAGCCCAAGAGAGTAACGTTGGCTCTTACACCAAATAATGCGGGTGCTTAAGAGGGAAGAAGAAGAAAATTATAACTCAAGAACACATCCAAGAGAAGAAGAAGAAAATGGGAGCAAAACTCAACCCAATTGATATTCCATCAATTACATAACTTAATCTAAATCCAAAATCCCCTCTAAATATGGTTTCTAACCCTTTAAATAAAAGACAACCAAAGAAAATTCGTCCACTTCCTCCACAAGCTAACTTAGGGATTAAACTAACATTAATTGCATTGGAACTCACTAACTTTGACCGGTTTGGGAACCCACGGACACAGTCCACTAAAACTGCCATAACTTTCTAACAACTTGTCCAATTTTCGAGCATAAATACTTGTTGGAAAGATCTCAAAAATACCTACAACTTTGTAGTTCACCACTTTCTATGATTCTGCCATTTAGATGCCCAAAATTTAGGTTCAAAACGGGCCAGCAACATTATTGCGGGAATGCACCTTGGAAGTCCACCAAAACCACCTAAGCATGACATGGCTGCCATGTTGGCACTGCATCAGTATTATAGTCTTTGTACTCATGTTGTCCTGATGGGCCTATATATACATCATTTACATGAGGAGCTCCCTAGTGGAGACTCTCCATCTCTTCACTTCTCTTCTTCTTCCTCTCTTCTACCCTAATCTCATTTGTAACATGGTATCAGAGCAAAGATCCTATGGGAAGGGAAAAGAAGAAGAGTTTATCTTACCTCACGCCATCCACGCCTCTCTCTCTCTCTATTACGATTTTGGTTTTGTCGTAGAAACTAAATCCACGCCCAAATCCTCTCCATACCCTAAAATCTCTCCCCACAATCCCGAAAATCTCCCCATAAACTCTCGCTCTCGTATTTCTCTCTCCTTACATCTTTTTTTAGTTTTTTTTTTCGAAAATCTCTCTCTTAGTCTCTTGGACAACCCCTTTTTTGTGCGCAACCTTTTCCCACTCCAAATATCTTTCCTTGTTTGTATCTTTCATCTCTCAAATCTCTCTCTTTCTTTTTCGTAAAACCCTGTTTTGGGTTTCCCGCAACCACAAAACACCTAAAACTCTAATGGCACTCCATTTCTCCATCTCCCCTTGCTTAAAGTAGTTAATCGCATATTCACAGGAAAAAAAAATAACTCTATGTAATCTTTCTCTTGCGGTGAAGTTCAACCTACCTTGTCTGTACCGGAAAAACAACCAAAAAAAAATCTCTCTCCAGTCTTGCATTCTCTCTCTCTCTCTCTCTCTCTCTCTCTCTCTCTCTCTCTCTCTCTCTCTGTGTGTGTGTGTGTGTGTGTCTGTGTGTCTGTGTGTGTCTGTGTGTGCGCCCGCGCGCGAGTGTGGTGTATGCATATATGCACACAACCCATTTGGATCTCTTTGCCGTAAACTCCCTCTTGGTTTGCGGTAAACCCTATTTGGCATATTTTCCTCTTTCTCATTAACCTAATCTCTACTCCAACCCTTTATCCTCTTTTCTATATTTTTTGGGCTCTTTGGCCCTCCACTCAAAACTCTCACTCTCAACTCACAATCCCAAATCCCCTTTTGGACCATACTTTATCACCGCCATCCCATTTGGGGAAGCCAAATGGCTCCCAATATACCCAAACTCCTTCCAAATCTCTTTATTTTCTCTTCCTTTGAGTTGTTCTTCAAGGCGCACACCAACTATTCGATGAAATGTCTGAGAGAGCTGTTGTGCCTTGATTGTCTGTTTTTCTTTGCAAGTTGAAGGTATTTGACCGTCAACTTGAGAGGGAGTGTTCTCATGTAGTTCTTTGTGTCTTTTCTTGGTGGAGTGTTGCGATGTTGTTGTGTTGTCTTCTTGAGGGAGTGTTGCTATATTATTATGTTGTCTTTTCTTGAGAGAGAGTGTTATCGTCTTCTCTTTATGTTATTCGTTCGTCCCCTTAGTGATTATTATCGTCTTTCTAGTTTTCATGTCTCTTCGTGCTGTCCGGCTTTATGCCTTATCTCTTCGTTTGTCTTGATATTGTCCTCCTTGTCTTGTCATCTCCGAGCTCATGTAGTTTCGCCTGAGGGGGTGTTGTTGTGCTTCCGATTCAGCCTTTGTCTTCTCGGCTTTATGCCTTATTCCCTCTTTTCCGAGCAATGGCTCTCTTACAGGCGACAGTCTTTTCCCGTCGACCTCTCTTTCTAGGGCGATGGTGTCCCCATCGTTGGTCGGCTCCATTTAGGCGACGATATCCATGCCGTCGAACTAGTCTCCAGACGATAGTGTCCTCATCGTTGGTTGGTTTATCTTTTCCCCCATTTTCTTCTTGTCTTCAGGCAACGATGTTCATGCCGTCGACCTTGTCACCAGACGATGGTTTCCCCATCATTGGTTGGTTATCTTTTCTATCTCTTATTCTCTCCAAGCGATGGTTTCCCCGTCGACCTTGTTTCTAATGGTTTCCCCATCGGTGGTTATCTTCTATTGGCGTGGTGCTACTTAGCTGGTGTTCCTGCTCGTGGTGCTTCGTCATTGCTCACGTGCGCACCTTTGGTGTGCCTTTTTGCTCGATGGATCGTTGTTATTCCCCTGCCAAGGTGCACGGTTCAATCCTTCGTAGTTTGCAGATTTATTCGACGGACTCTCATTCAGGGGGAGACCCTGTTCTAACCGCTATTGCCGTAGTGCTGCTTCACGGGGGAGCTGTTCATTTGTTGGTGGCTGTTGATCTCGACGAGTGTACCCTCATGCTCATCATTGTCTTGTTTGTTATGTTTTTCATCATGTATTCACCACACCAGATTGAGGAGTGTTATACCAAGATGGATGTGTGTATGAGATTATTGTACTTATTTGTTATTTTTAGTTGTTTGTTGTAGTTTCTTTGTAGCAAGCTGGAGTTCCATATTATGTACACTCTAGCTTGAGAGGGAGTGTTGAAGAGTATGTAAGGGTAGTTTAGGTATTGCTTGTAGTGGTGAGGGTATTATAGTCTTTGTACTCATGTTGCCCTAGATGATCCCAAGGTTGCCAGAGAGGGAAGCGAAAGCGGGAAGTTGGAAGCAGGAAGTGGGAAGCAAAGGGTCAGGGGAAGCAACAGGGAAGCGTGGAGGGAAGCACCGGGGAAGCACGACGGGGAAGCGTGTTTCCCATTTTTGTGATTCCCATAAAATTAAAACGATAGGAAACGACGGGGAAGCGCATTCCCAATTTGGGGAAGCGTGATTCCCGTTTCTTGGGAAGCAGATCCCGTTGTTGGAGAAGCACGATCCCACTTTTTGGAGAATCGTCGAGATTCCCAATTCGGAATCCGGTTCCAGGGAATCGCGATTCCACGATGCGGGGGAAGATTCCTGCTTCCTTGGATGGGCCTATATATACATCATTTACATGAGGAGCTCCCTAGTGGAGACTCTCCATCTCTTCACTCATCTTCTTCTTCCCCTCTTCTAACCCTAATTCCATTTCTAACATATGTGTGTGTGTGTGTGGAAAGTTGTTTCTACGGGGTACTGCAGATAACTTATCTGTGTTGCCCCTCAAAAAAATCATGCATGCATTGTTTGGATGATCCAAACCATTAATTTGGATGTTCCAAAGATAGATAGGGTGTTCTAAAAAAATCAACTCCATAGGATCATCCTAACCCTTCGATTTGCGGAGGTTAAAATGGATGGACATAAACCTTCACAAATCTGGCCATTTTGTGGAGGTTTATACCCGTCCATTTTAACCTAAAACATATCGAAGGGCTCCTATGCATCTGATTTTTCGAGCACACCCTATCTATGTCAGGGCCTATCAAATGAATGGTTTGCATCACCCAAACAATGTGGGCCCCCACTGTATTTGGGGCCGACGGAGTAGATAACTTATCTATTCTATAGAGTAGACACGCCTCTCTCTCTCTCTCTCTCCCTATCTATATATATAGACACATACACACAGACATATATATATATATATTTTTTTTTTTTTATATTTTTTTTATTTAATAAAAATTACCGAATCTACAAATCCTACATTTTGAGGTGTTGGTCATTCCGTCGAAAATCGATTTTACAGTATAGACGCTTATGACCTCCCCCTCTGTGCCCTGCGGTAATGATTCCTCTGGCATTACGACCTTTACCACAATGATGCTGTCCATAATGCTGTTCATAGATCAAATTATTTCGTGGATTGGATTTCACTTGACTGTCTACGGCTCCATTGCGTGTGCTCGGGGTAGAAGTTTTGTAATCCCTCGTTACTGCCCATAGGAGAAGTAATAGGTAGGGATGACAGGATTTGAACCCGTGACATTTTGTACCCAAAACAAACGCGCTACCAAGCTGTGCTACATCCCTTTCAATTGTTGACAGTTTCATTGTAGGGAATCCTTGTCTTGTTTTCCACATTGTTATTTCCTAATATCTAGAGACAATTTCTCTTGCCATTCCTATTTCAATGGGAACTTGATGAGTCGATCCGCCTACACGTCTTGCCTTTACTGCTATATCGGGAGTTACTCCACGTATTGCTTGACGTAAAACAGATAGTGGATTTGTTTCTGTCTTCTGTTGAATCTTTTTCACAGCTCGATAGATAATTTGATAAGCCAATGATTTTTTTCCGTGTTTCAAAATACGGTTAACCAACATGTTAACTAATCGATTACGATAAATTGGATCGGATTCATGCGGTACTTCATCATACGATTCATATAAGATCCATCTGTCTAGATATCATCATATACATCGAGAAAGCCGTATGCTTTGGAAGAAGTTTGTACAGTTTGGGAAGGGGTTTTTATTGATCAAAAGAACGAATCTACTTCAACCGATATGCCCTTAGGCACGGCCAGAACGAACAGAGATAGAATTAGATCGATTCCCGAAATGCCTTTCTGGATATTCCTCAATGTCCCGGCTATTCACGGAACGTGAGAAGCAGATGAATAATCATCTGCTTCCGGAAGAAATCGACAATTTCTTGGGAATCCTACAAGATCAATTTGTTCTTTTTTCTCTGACAGAGGGTCAGAACTTAATCTGGGTTCGAATCCTACTGAGAGGTCCACTAGAGATCAGAAATTGTTGAAGAAACAACAAGAAACATGCTCATGTCACGTCGAGGTACTGCAGAAGAAAAAACTGCAAAATCCGATCCAATTTATCGTAATCGATTAGTTAACATGTTGGTTAACCGTATTCTGAAACACAGAAAAAAGCCTACATAGCAGTTCCAATGCTACGCCTTGAACCACTCGGCCATCTCTCCTACATAATCTTATGATTATGACCCAGAAACCGAGTGAATAGCGAGTCATTCATATTATTGTATTATTGCAATACAGGTATGACCAATCAATTCTAAATAGAAAATAGAAAACTTTTCATTAAAGAAAGATCTTCCCTCGAGGATCGAGGGATAAAAAAACCGAATCCACAAATCCTACATTTTGAGGTTTGGCAAATCCAACACCTCGAATATGTGTCGGACCCCAAAATGCAAATCCAAATCCATGCAACACAGATCATAAGTCAATCTAGACTATATAAGAGATACAATTCAGAAGAACGAAAATCATAGATTAAAAAAAAAAAAAAGAAAATCATAGATTTTATGGGGTACTCACGTTGCTTCCCCCACGAAATCATCCGCGGAGCCGGTATCACTGTCCATTATTTTGAGAGTAAGGTCTGAGACACCATCAGAAACGTTAAATACAAAGGTCTCGTTCCATTCTGGTTCAGTTCCTTTACCTGTGGCAACACAAAGTTACTTTAAATAAACTATGGTATTAGAACAGATATAAATAATACATTTGGGAAGAAAGCAAGAAAAGCTAAATTACAAGTATAACTACTAGCGCCCAGTTCTTATTGGATTTTGAGAATCAATTTGAGTCCAAAACTGATTATTAGACTCAAAATTAAAAGCAATTTTGAGTTCAATAATCAGTTTTGGACTAGATCAATTCTTCTTTTTCTTCTTTTTTTGAATGGCTAAGTATTATTAATGAAACACCGAGATGGTCAAGTACAAAGGGACGGCCCAGTGCACGAGGGCCCCGCCATTGCAAGGTCTTGTGAGATGTCTGGGAGATGGTCAAGTACAGAGCAAAGTAAAAAATAATATACATCTGAAAGAATAAAATAAAGGTTCGAAGAGGCAAAAAATCATAGAGCACCATCTCTTCCTTCTCAACCCCTTCTCTAGCAAGCCTATCAGCCACTCCATTGGTGGACTAGCTACTCTGGAAGAATCAGTATTAGACGTGAGATGAAGATAATATGATTTTACAGAAAAGTCCCTAATGAATTCCATATCCATACCCTTTTATCCTCCCTGGACTGCCTGTGTCTATCGAGTTCATTGAGAGTAATGGACTCGATCAACTCTCAAAATCCAAAACAAACAAGGCCCAAGGAAACTTGGACCGTGATATCTCCCAACAAAGAGGATCAGCCAAAAACTTAATACAAAATAAGCTCCATTGTGACCCTAACGGTCTTGGTACTGTGGACTTTTGAAGTGGGAGTGATACTCTTCTTACTCTATGTAGAAGATTCACCCAACAAAAAAGTTCTGGCAAATGGAATGGAAGCCACAAAAAGCTTTGAAATCTGTCTGTCAGAAGCTATGATACCAACTTCGGAAGATTCTTTAATGAAATATTTTTAGAATGATAATATTATTTTCTTATTTTCTGTTGGTAAGAGAGAGAAAAACATAATAAGAATAAGAAAAAGAAAAAGTGAACTCACTGCAAAAGAAAAGGAAAGAAACAGCAAACCCAGATTGTTGGTTATTGGGTAGAGGGGAAAGAGAAGAAAACCAAATGAACCAAAAAGATAATCCAGCCCAAATTGGCATGCAAATCAAAGCAAGGCTGCAGTCATTTTTGTGGCAAAATGGCTTACTCTCTCAATTTCTCTCCTTGATTTCAATGAAACTAATGGCCTAAGGGTGATAAGACCTTGAATAGAAATTTGACCAAGTACTCAAAGAACTCACTAAGTCGATTTGACTTCAGTCAAGTTAAGTGGGTCACTGGTCATTTTAAAACTAGAAGAACAACAATTGAGTATCAAGTTTTCAAGTTCGAAAAATAGATTAATTGCTCAGACAAGTTTCAAGTAGAAAGCCTTAAGGTGTCAAATTTTAAAATCTTGCTGTAGGAGACCCCACACACCCAACTTTTAGCGCTTCAAACTTACCCTACTATATTCCAGACATTGACCCACTACTCCCATATCGTTTCCATGAGAAAAAACTTTTACACCTATGCCAAATTAATTATCTAATGGTTCTTGTAAATTGCAACCAGATCAATGTGACGAACCAGAGGACTGAATAAAGAAAGAAAACTGCAGCAAATAAAGAAAGTATCGTATAAGAAGAAGGATTTTGAAAACATATTCGCCTTTATATGATCCACAGCCGCAGATGTGGCGGATGGATCAAACACTGTTAATCGTGGCCAATGCCAGATTCAGGCATCCAAGAATTTAAAGAGGCTAAGAAATGCACCTGATGCAACACTGCTCTTCTGCTCTTGAGTGCGGCAGGTGAGGATAACATAAGGATCCATGTTACCTGTTTTGTTTGACATTTAAAGCTCATCAAACATACGACAGTGAACTAATAATAAACCTAAAAAACAGAACTGAGATAAGATTGCTATGTTGGACAAGACTTTAAAATAGATGTCTATTTAGAAAACTCCAATATAAAAATGAATAGATGTAATTAAGTAGTAGGGACCTGACTGCAAAATAATATCAGAATAGGTTCACCATTCTCATTTCTCACAATTAAACTAGTGCCAATGACCAGTTTATCAAAAAACAATCACTAAAATTAAAAGAAATCTGGTAATTGTGACATAAATAAGTCAAACTATTAATCATACACCTTTTAAAAAAAATATTAATCATACACCCAGAAATCAATGATTCAGATCGTAGAGTAACTCAATTTTTTCAGAATTGGTGGCAATAAACTCATTTCAGGAAAAAGTCACTTCTAAAAACAAGCTCCGAAAATTTGAAACAAAAAAAGCCAAGCAAAAAATAGTATTTCACATTTGACACAGCACAAAAACATGTTGATATGCCCACATTAAGTCTTAACACTACTAGCGATACGTATACGAGTGTCGAAAGGGGTGTTGATATGTGTTGACACGTGTGTCAGCAGTGAATTCAAAGTGCCGGCTAAATCATAGATTAGTATCTATCAAATAGCTTAACAACAAGGGCATTCCCTTTACGAATGCGAAGGCTATTCAGGGATGTGAAGAATGGGTTATCCGAGTACTTAGTACTCCCTTTCCCATATACATTGAGAAGGGAACCATAGGGCATATAAACTAGCAACTTTTGGGATAGATTGTTCTAGTCTAGGAGTATGGATGAGATACCCTGCTTGCAGCAGGCCACATGCCGGGGGGTGGTTCCAGTTTTGTTTGTGTGTTCAGCTAGCACGGCTGATGTTGTTTTTTGTTGTTTGGGTTCTTAATAGTCACTTATTTGAAGAAGAAGAAGATATTGGAGGGCCCAAATAGAAGTTTGTGTTTCGTAGGAATCAAAAACAGAAACCTACTAAATGCATTGAGTCATTGCCAAAAAAGAAATCATCGCAGATGTGGTTCATGACTCAAAATGCCACCAAAAGAAAGCAAGACCAGGAAATTAACATGAAACTTTCACCAACTTCCAGAGAATATCATATTTTCAATATAATTTCAAATGGAAAAGTAGCAAAAATAGCAATCGATAAAACATGAGTAAAATATAACAGATATGAAAATTTCAATTTGTAGCCTAAAGGAAAGCTAGATCAGAAGTTAACATCATACTCTCAGTGTTTAAAAACATAGATGCGGGTCAAAATGTGGCCAAGAAAAATCCTTATCAACTCAGCACAGACGCGACCAAGAACGCGGTTGACGTGGCTGAGTACTCGGTTGGTGCGGTAATAACTCGGGAGAGTCAAAGGAGTTTTTATTGACTCTGTAGGGCAAAATGCGGAACGCGGTGGAAAAATGCAGAATGTGGCCAAGGGAAAAGGGAGTTGACTCAGGGAGTCCACGATGATGCGGGGGAGTTTTAAAATATGCTCTCAATAACTAAAGTTACAGCCCAAAGGAAAGCTAGATCAAGTAGTTATCATGATACTCTAAAAAACAAACAGTGAAAGTATTTTTTTCATGAATCAGAAACAGAGACCTTAGCGAGCATAACAATGAAAAAAAAAGGAAAAAAAAAAACTAGAGAACACCGTTTGTATTTAAGTTCAAATTTCTACCCAAATAAGGCAGATCTGATGGTACTAGAACAAAAATGGAAAACTGATAAAATGGAAAAATTATGAATGGATTTATGAAAACCCAATGAGAAAATCGGCATTTTTATGAATTGGATGAATGAAACAAAATCCTAGTAAACATATGGTAAAAAATCAACAAACTCCAACATATGAAAAAAAAAATCAAATTTCTGTAATGAGAATGCAGCTCTATAAAACATAAATACACAGAAAGAGCCTGTGAATATGATTTTCCACACAAATAACACAAGCATGAAAAACAGATCCCTACTAAAAGTATGATTATACATCACTCGCATGAAAATATTCAAATCTCCCAAAAGAAACCGAAAGAATCAAAACATGAAAATGAGAGAGAGAGATGACAATGTGAATTTGCAGATCTTACAGAGAAACTTAGTGTTCATAATTCATATTAGCCAAAAACAAAGAGGTAGCAAACACTAAACAAAGGGATGAAGAACCTTAGAACAACATTCGTACAAAGAAATTCAAGTGACCATTCACAAGAGGCAAGATTCAAGGAATCGTAACAGGATTGAGAATGAAGGGTACAAAAGACAGTCAATGAATTTCAAGAGGCTACAGGGAAGAGTGATGTTCGTACGAAAATGCAAGGGTCCAAGTAAAATTGTGGATAAAAAGAATGAATAAAACATGAAAAATCAAATCTCTGACAGGAAAAGATAGATGTGAACGAATTAAAAAGGAAGAAGACAAGAAAAAGAAAACTAGAGTGAGCATAGAGAGAAAATTGATGTTCGTATGAATAAGAAATAGAGGTTTAGTAAGACTTTGGATTAAAAACCTAAATGTATCATTCTTATGAAAAAAATTCAAATAACTACCAAAAATAGGCACCAGAGAGAGAGAGAGAGACAACAAAGGGACTAGAGTCTTGAGATGTTTAACAGTCACTGTTCGTATGAATCAGAAACGAGATATCCAGTGTGAATATTGAAGTATATAAAAAAAATCTCTTCCAAACTGCCAAGAGTTCCCAAAGAAAACTGATGTTTGTATGAATTAGAAAACAGAGATCCAGAAAAATTATGGATAGAAAAATGCCCTAGAAAATATTATTTGTGAGAGAAGAAAAGGAGGGGGTGGGGGTATGTTCGAAGCTCTGAAAAAAATCTGAGGGAATTAAATCAAAGATAAACAAAACAAAACTAGAGAGAAGTTGAATAGAAGGTTGATGTTCATATGATTAGAAACATAGCCTGGTAAGAGTGTGGCTGAAAACCCGAGAAAACGTCATTCTCATTGACAAATTCAATTATCCACTGTAAAAAGCACAAGAAAGAGAGAGCAAGATGCAATGGTTAGAGTCTTAATATTTTATAGGAACAGTTGCTGCTCATAAACAAAGAACTAGCAGCAGTATGGATGTAGACAAGGACTCAAGAAAACAATATTTGTACTAAAATGAAATCAAATATCCGAGAAATCGAACAAAAATACACAGAACAAAACTAAATTAGAGAGAAGGGTCTTGTAGATAAAATGATAAAATAACAGAAGGAACTTATATAGCACGTAAAAATAACGATAAAATAAATCAAATATCCGATGCAATAATGATATTTCAATAAGTTACTACAACATCAGTAGATGCAAAAGAGAATGATCTTGTAGATAAAATCACTTTTTACAGTAATCAGAAACAAAAATCCTGTAACAAGTACAGACATAAAATAATAAAAAATATAGCTCGTAAAGGAAATTTCAATTATTGAAGGAACTTAGACTCAAGGTTTTAAATATTGATTTTGGCTTTGATTTCGGTCGCAACAGAAACGTTTCGGTTTCGGTGGAAATACTATAAAATCAAGGAAACGTATTACAACATATGCAAATGACAGAATTTAAAGATGAAACTTCAGGAAAAGCTAGAATAAGCACAAATATGCACTTATAAATTATCATATAAGCAAGACAACCATCCATAATGGTTTAAAATCAAACACCCAATGACATGCACTGTCGCTTATGTCAAACAATTTATTACCTGCCAAAATTCACATGTAATTCATATAAATATGTATAAATAATACATGCTACACATTTTTCATTCACTTCGTATAAAAATAATTATATATTACATACTAATATAGTATATATTACATACTAATATGGTATACGACTATTACACTTTCAATTTTGATTTATGCATTTTGGTCATTTCTGTTTCGGTGGGGACGGAAACGGAAACATTTCAGTCATTTCGTGTCGGTTTCCGTGGAAATTTAAAACCATGCTTAGACTAGTTCAGCAAAAGAAAAGCCAAAGAGCACGATTTTCAGGAGCTTATGCATTACTCAGGGGTCATGTGTTAAAACCAAAACCTAGCTAACACGCAAATAACAACAACACTAATAACAATTATGATAAACTAGAAGACAAACTTTACAATGAAATCCCTATCGCAAAGTGACCGAAGAAACTAAAACAGAAGATTGGAAAAAGAAAAAGAGAGTGACTAGACTGACAAATATTGTTCGCGCGCACGCACACACATGCATATATATATATATATATATATATATGAGGAATGTGTTCGTGCGCTTGAGCTCTAACATCAAATGGTACGCTTGAGTGCACCAATCACATGGGTCCCACAATTTCTGTGAGGATCCAAACCATTCATTTGCAAGGCCCTATCATAGATAGGGTGTGTACCAAAAATCAGCTCCATTGAATCATCCTAACCCCTCCAAAAGTGGAGGGCAAAAATGGGCAGATTTGTGGTCTGTCCATTTTGACCTCCTCAAATGGATGGGTTAGGATGATCCTATGGAGCTGATATTTTGTACACACCCTATCTATGTAAGGGCCTTTCAAATGAGTGCTTTGGATCATCCTAACAATGTGGGCCACATGGGTTTGAGAGCTCAAGCGCACCATTTGATTGGAACGCTCAAGCTCACAATCCTTTTCCTCTATATATATATATATATATATATATATATATATATATATATATATATATAGTGAAAATATGGACACAAGGAAAAACTAGAAAACATAATTCATATGAGAAAACCAAATTCCAGCATAAATAAAGCGGGAATGGAAGGAAATGAAGAAAAAAAATTAGTAAAAAGCAGTAGTGTTGCATCCTTGGTAGATTTGGGATGGCTTGGGTTTTCCCACTTCGTTTGATTGATCTATTGGATAGTTAGTACTTCGTGCCCTGGCCTGCAGAAGAAAGGATCATTTGGAGGGTGGCTCTGCTAGCCACAATTTCAGTTCGTTGAAGGAGAGGAATGCAAGGCCACTCAAAAATATTGTCAAAGGCCCTTCACTTAATAAAATCATCTCGATCATTATTTCTTGGGTGAGGATCCTCGCCCTCCTTCCAACTCTTCTCTAACTTAGATATTAATAGATGCTCGAAGGAGATTTACTCTAGCTCTGAGAGAGTGGAATCGGTAACCCCTAGATGGAAACCCCTGACCCTGGCTGGATGACGTTAAACTTTGATGGATCTAGCATTGGTAACCCTGGGCCATCAAGAGTGAGGTCTCCTCGTACGGATTGTATGAGCTTACTTGGGACCCATTGGGGGCTAAGGACTCAAAAAAGACAGAGGTTACAGCGGTAGTCCTCATGCTCAGAAAAGTGATTTGGACAAACTAGTTGTGGAGGGAGATTCCATCAATGTTATTAGATAGACGGTCGGTAGCTGGCCTAATCCTGGAGGTTTGTAGAGGTGATCGATTAGATTATTAAGGATCAAGTGGAGGGGCGGTCAGTTCGTTTTCATCATGTTCACTGATCGGCTAACCAGATCTGGAGCTAATAGAGAGAGCCTGGAGATTTTTTATTTTCTTCCCTAGAGTCTTGTTTTTGGTTTGTATTTTCTCTATAGCTTTCTTATGTATCTCCAACCACCGCATTCTAGTGGTCCTCTCTCATTTTAATAAAATGTATGTCATTTCAAAAAAAAAACTCAGTCAAGAATAGTTTTCACACAAAAAGAAACTATTCCTTAAAAACAAAAACAATAACCAAGTAAACACATTTAAAATAAAAGTAGATAATGTCTCTCATATGGATAAGTTAAAATCAGTGTTTAAAAAAGAGGATATGGGTCAAAATGCAGCCAAGAAAAATCCTTGTCAACTCAGCATGGACACAGCTAAGAGCGCAACTGCAGCGGGTGACTACTAGGTCGACGGGGTCACAAGTCCAAAGAGTCAAAGGAGTTTTATTAACTCTGTATGGCAAAATGCAGAATGTAGGGGCAAAATGCAGAATGCGGCCAAGGGGGGGGGGGAAGTCGACCCGGGGGAGTCTCCATGATGGCACGGGATGGTTGAAATTGTTGCGGGGTCCAGCCCCATGATGTGGGCCCCACACCCACACACAGTATCCTATTGAATATAGGAAACTAGAGATGTTTCCTAATCGCAAAAAAGAGAAACAAAAGGAGAGATAAAAAGAAGTCGTGTGTGGGTGTGACGAGAGAAAAGAAAAAAAAAAAAACATGATAGGAAGAAGAGAGAAGGAGAAGAAAGAAGAACAACGGTTTTAGGGTTTTGCTCGGGATCAGAATCTAAGGCCCTTTTGGGCATTCTTCTTGAAGATTTTCACCTCACCGTTGAATCCTCTTAATGCTCGGAGACTTCGCGAGGATTTGGTTTTTCCATCTTGAAGATTGGAATGCGTATTTGTGGTGAGAAATTGGGATTGGCCATTCCTAAGAAGGTAAAGTATCTTTCTAATTTCTTGTATTTCCTTAAGTTTTGGGTGAAAACTCGAGAGAGACGCTACATTACCCACTTTGATTAGTGGATATTCCATAGTATTCACCCTGTGGTTTTTTCCTCTTCATTGGAGGGTTTTACACGTAAAAGAATCCTTTTAAAGAGAAGAAGAATAAAATCCAAGAAAACACCAACTTAAATTCTAATTCCTGATTATTAAAAACATTGTTTGGAAATATTAAAAACAGAAACATATCAAACAGGTGATTAAAATAACCTAGAAAACACCAATTCATTGGAGAAACATTAAATTAATGAAGGAAAAAAAATCCAGATCCAGATAAATCTAAACAGATAATCAGGAAAGCATAGCGCTGTTCATTTGAATCAAAACAGAAGCCTAACAAATAGAAAGGTTAAAATATATATACGAAAAACATTTTTCAATCAGTGCCAGAAAATCGAGATCTGAAAAAAACTGTAGAAGAAGAACAGCCAAAGAGAGATTCCAGGGAAAAACACAGATCAAAAGAACCCAAAACAAAAACCTAAAAAACAGAGAGTTGAAGAAACAAAATAGAAAAAAACAGCATTAATATGAAGAAATTCAAATGAGTTTCAGAAAAGCAAGATCTGAGGGATATTGAGGCAGAAGATAATTAAAAGAAATGAGAGAGGTATTGAATGATGAGATATTCTTGAAAACTCACAGAGAAAATCAGTGTTGTCGAGACCTTTGGCACAGACGAGAAGAACTTCGATCGTTCCTTGAGGCATTTTCGATCGATCTTAGAATCGTTTGAGAGATGGAATGAAGGAAAAGAAAAGAAATGGATTTGCAAATGAATGTTTGAAGGAGGTATTTGTATCAATCCTCACACGGAAAAAGCAAACCTATGAACCGGGTTCGTGAATATTGTGAACCGCCCCGGGCCCATTATTTGAATGGGAAAAGAACTACTGCAATGATTTTTTTTCCACCCCTGTAGGATAATGCGCCCCCCCTCCCTTTAACATCAAAATATAAGGGCATTCCGCAAAAACTTCCCGTAGTCAGGGCACTTCACGAACAAGCACTAATCAAAGCCCTTATCATCTGTAATCCGTTTGGTTGCTGGGTTTTTTTTTTCCCTAGGATTTATGTGGGAGAATATTTAGTGGTTACATCAGCTTTTTTTTAGTGACATCAGCAAAATCTTGTCTTGAAAATGGTGGTCTCTCTTTCTCTCTCTCCACTCATCATAATATCTTTCTCTAATTAATGCTTGTCCCTTCTTTTGTCTCCTACCTTTACCCACATAAATCCCAGGAATAAAAAAACCCGGCAACCAAACGGAGCTGCGCTCTCGCTATCCTGAACTCTTTACTAGAGGAAGAGAATCATACGGGATAAGATTCGTACTGATTGGAACAGCCTGCGGAGGTGGAATAAGAAATTGTGGTGAAAGAGACACTATGTGCGTGCATTGCCATCCTTGGCTCTGCTCGTGAATCCAGGGAATCCCGTTCTGAATGAATCCTTTTTTCTCTGTTTGTGCGCTTAGGCTTGCTTCACGTTGCACATAACGGCTTAGTTAAAGCCATAAGCCATGGAATGGAATTCTGTCTTTCAGGCCTCAAGAAAACCCTATGATTTATGCATAGAAAGCACCAATACCTGTGTTTGATGTATGAATCTATGAAATTCTCTAAATAATGTTTCTTTCATAAATCCAGTGGATTCAGGAGATATTGTGGCTCACTTTCTTATCGGCTGAGTTGCAGGCTAACCCTAGGAGATGATTTTTTCACCCCCTCTCTAGGATGATGCGTCACACTTTAAGGTGAATTGTGGGCAGACTTTAACTCTTTTTGACATCAAATCACGTTAAAAGAAGGGCGCATCATCCTTCAGGGGTGAAAAATCTTCGCCATAAAGTCTGCTTACAATTCACGTTACAAAGGGGGTGCATTATCCTTTAGGAGTGGGGGGGGGTGGGGGGTGAAAAAATCATCTCCCAAGAAATAATGATGAAAAATTGTCAATCCATTGGTTATTTCCAATTCGATCACCAAATATAGTGAGTCAATTGGTTTTTTTGTTAATCAAGATAAGATCTTGGCTACTGATGTTGGCACTATCATGTTGGATAATTGCACAAACTCAAAAGCGGGATTTGATAGGGTCTATCAAAAAAGGCATTTCTCCAAACCTCTGTTGCACAAGAGCATGGTTTTAAATTTCGGTTTCGGTATACATTTCGGCCCTCACCGAAACAGAAATTTTGGAATAATATTAATTTCTTTATTTAAAAACTAATTACTGAAATTTGAACCGAAATTCGGCCGAGATTTGGGATTTCGCAGCCAAATTTCGGTTTCAGTCCCAACCGAAATCTTTCGGACCAAGTTTAAAACCATACATAAGAGAGCAGCCTCCTCATGAATAATGACCAAATCTGTTGCAAAGTGAGCCTATGTGGCTGCTTTCTCATGCAACAGACGTCTCCCGAAATGCCTTTTGCAATGGAACCTAGCAAATCCCTTTAAAAAGCTCAAGAAAAAACAAGAGAATGACTACTACCCATGAGAATAGCAAGTCCGGGTTTATTATTCATGCTGGGTTTTTATTCGATCTTTGTATGGACTGGCTATCCTCGATTCATTGTTAGAAAATTGTAATCCTTTTATTTGTGGAGTTTTTTTTCTGAGATAATGTAAGGATCATTTTACTTTTCTTTTTTTTTCCTACACGTGCATTTTCACTCTAAGGACATGCACGACCAACATGCAGGCCATGTTTGCAACCATGAATTTTCTTTTCCATGGAATATTAGCTTAATGCTCTGTTTGGTTGCTGGGTTTTTTTTTGTTCCCAGGATTTATGTGGGTAAAGGTTTAGTGGTCACATCAGCTTTTTCTTGCTGATATCAGCAAAATCTTGTCTTGAAAAGGGTGTTCCCCTTTCTCTCTACCCTCTCTCCACTCATCATAATATCTTTCTCTAATTAATGCTTGTCCCCTCTTTTGTCTCCTACCTTTACCCACATAAATCCCAGGAAAAAAAAAAAACCCGGCATCCAAACAGAGCTACGCAATGCTAAGGGAGCGTGTTAGGGGGAGAGGCTTTACAGGGACGACTGAGCCAAAAAAGGGCAAGAGAAGGCTGAAAAATAGGAAAAAGAAAAAGTCCACTCAAAATAAGATTAATTTTTCCCTTCTTTTTTAGCTACTTCTCAATAAGGGTGCAACTTGGGTCGGGCTAAAGCCGAATCCGATGGGTTCAACCTGGTTTTTCCTCAGATTGGGTTGGCATTTCCCCTGGTTTGCAAAAAGCCAACCCGATTTAATTTTGGGTTGGGTTAGGGTTGAGGCCTTGGCAACCCGACCCGAACCTATCTCCATCCTCTAATTTTATCTTGATTTTTTTTGGGTTATGTTTTTACCTTGTATTTTTCTATTTGGCCCTAGCTGAACCCAAACCCAACCCGACTCAACCCGCCCTGATTTCGGGTTAGATGGGTGGGGTTAGTGTTGAGAGGTTTAAAGGGATGTTGGGTTGGGGTTGACCGTCCTCAACCCGAGGCTCGGGTTGGGACAGGTTAGGGCTGAGGTAATGCTTTCTCAGGTTGGGTTAGGGTTGGCCTCCACCGATCCAACCCAACCCAAGTTGCACCCCTACTAGTAGTTCTCAACGTCACCTCATTCATGCCTTCTCAAGTCCCTCCTCCCACTCTCCTCCCCCTCACTTATCACTTGATAAACCAACATTCCATGGAAAAAAGTTTCATGGTTGGCTGGTTGCCAAACATGGCCATAATTTCTTATAAAATATTATAAATATTTGTATATATAGGAATGCTAAATTGAAGGGCTTCCTTGAGAAAACCCAGCTACAAGGGTATTCCATTGGAATGTGGATTCACATCACCTAGATGTATTTATAACATTTAATTTTGCATTTTTCAGTGTTTGTAAATGAGGTTGGGTGTTCTGGATCCAATGGGGCGCCCACGCTACTGGGTTTTTGCATGCGTGCCCTTCACTTTAGCATTCATCTTGTATATATTATATATAAGAAAAATAATTTGAGTACCCCAAGGAGGACAGTATCCCTAGGACTGTCACCCCCAATGTGGCCTGCATGTGAGCCAGTCAATCAGCACGATCTTGTGCACATGCAAATCATGAGTGGCTGTGGCTGGATGCTGCTATCATGTTAACACAGGAGAAATTTAGGTGGTACTTCAGGTTATCTAAAATCTTGGGAAAACACTTTGAAAACGGGATTCCGTGTTCACTTCTTTTCCCTGGCGCTGTTTTCCCTGGAAAACAGCCTTTTTTTCCCTGACAAGACAGAATTTCTGTGTTCACTTCTTTTGCAAGGGAGAAATATTATCAGATGTGGAATTCCTAATTTAAAAGCTGAAAATGACGTGGAAGTTGACTTTTTCCCTGTTACTCGATATTTGGTTTCCGATTAAATATATTGGAAAGAGGCTTTCCAAGGAAAACGAAACCTTTTCCTTGACAATTCCCTGGATTCCTTTTCCTTCTGCCATGTCACCTGGAAAGGAAAGGAAAACAAGATCCTTTCCTTTCCTTTCCGGGGAAAAGAAGTGAACAGAGCCTAGAATAAAAAGGGTACTGAATAGACCATTGATTCAACCCTTTTGAATGTGTATACTATTTGTCTTTTAGAGGACGTGACACTAATTATTGATGGCCGTTTATTTTTCCCAAATCGGAATCCCGTTTTCCTATGAGTGCTCAAAATCTATTGGTTAAGAAAAATGTTATACGGGGTGAATTTATCCTCAAGCAGTTAACCATTATCACAGAAACCGTTAGGGGGTGTGATTTTTATCCATTAGTGGGGGAATATCATTTCCCATCTTATAAATACGAAGTTTTCTCAAGGGAAATGATATCAACACTACCATGTTTTGAAAATTGCACTAATCCATCTTCTCTTTTATTATTTAAAGGGCTGTCAAAAGATTATTACATTTCCCAAAAAGCTCTCACAAGCCAATTAAAATATGGTTGTGCTGATATCATTTCCCTTTATTAAATTAGCAGATTTCTTATAAGATTAATGATATCAACACAACCATGTTTTAACAATTGCACTAATTGTTCTTATCTTTTGTCATTTAGGCTCGGTTCCTTTCGACGTAAAATTTGTTTTATGTTCATTTTTACGAGAATTTATATGATGGGTGGCCGTGAAAACACGTGAAGTCTGGAAAGTATGGTACAGCCCGCTCCATATGACGATCCAAACCGTCCATCTGTTAGGCCATAACTTTGTGCCCCAAAAATCATTTCCATAGGATGATCCTAACCCTCCGATCTGTACAAGATTCCATAAATCGGATCATTTATGGAATCTTCTAGATATCGGAGGGTTAGTAGAGAGAGTTAGACATTTTAGGAATATCTTAATTTCCTAATTTAATTGTTGATTTTAAGAGATTTTTTTGGAATATGAGTTTAAATGGTTCACTTGTTTGAGAGAAGGTTTTAAGGGTTTGTGTTTTTGAAGGAGGGTGCAACATTGGATTGAAGAATTCTTATTATAAAAGATGTGTGGGACGTTTTCGGAGCAAAAGTTTATTTGATTAAGTAATAGGAATCCTCTAAGTTGGAGTTTTGACTCATGTTTTTCTTCACAAATTTGCTTGAGTACACAAAAGTCCTTCGCCTAGTCTTGCAATTTGTCATAAGATAGAGAGTAATTCGTAAGCTGTAAAATGGGGAAGGGAAAACAGTTTCTAACCCAGGCTGATTTTTTGGAGGAATCAAAAGGAAATAAGGAAATGATTCAAGAGAGCAATAAAATATTCAGAGAAGTAATATCAATAAAATTTGTCATTTTTCAAAAAAAAAATTCAGAGAAGTAGCCAATAAGCATAGGAAGCATGTAAAATTCAAACAAGGAGATCTTATTTGGATCAACATGCCGAAGGAGAGGTTTTCAAAGGCTAAGCATGGCAAGTGATCGATGACTCAGATTTTCATGGAGATCTTATTTTTTTCCAAGAAACTCAATGAGTATTGCTTATGCACAACAAACTCTTGTAAACTCAATGGTTGTTGATTATTAACAGCAACTTCTGTAGGGATATTTTTCCTCCCCAACATGAACTATAACTACCCTCGCATGCAATGAGTGAGATCAAGACTCCTTGTTTCCACCAATCACAACACCCACCTAAGATAACTACCCTCACATGCAATGAGTGACATTTATCAGCCACCCACGAAGTTGACTCAACAAGTGATATAATTAGACTCATCCTCTCTAAAGTACCTAATGCACATGCTATGGTAATGATAAAACACTCAATTAGAAATTGGTTTTTATACAAAAAAAAATGATTATGAATGGGGCAGTGATAAATGCCCCCTTCTAGTGGCTGTGATGCCACAACCGGTACAACACTACTACAAAACGATCTCTCTCCCTCCAACATGAACGGTTGGTGGGCCCAACAATTAATTTGTTTAAATCTTTGAGCAATGTAGCCACCCATGTTTTTCAAAATGAACATGATTGTTTGGGAGACAAACTATTTACAAGGTGGCCCATCAAATGTACAGCTTGGATCATCAGTTCATTTTGAAAAACATGGGTGGCTACGTTGCTCAAAGATTTAAACAAATTAATTTTGGGTCCACAAACCGCTCATGTTGGAGAGAGACCTGTTTGTAGTAGTTTTATACAGGTTGTGAAGGTAGAAGGGGGATTTAGCGGGGGAATTTATCACCGCCCTATAAATAAGTATGTTTGTAAATCAATGTCGGTGTGTGCAATACGTGGCTGGGGTTTGTCAATATGATGATCTCCACCAATAGCCACGATCATATCATCACGGATCTTCGGTCGGCTGCTGAAGACCATACGATCCCTCGCTTAGTAGCTCCTCTTCTTGTCGTCGGACGACCAAGAAGTTACCTTCCCTCCACTTGAACACCTACGTCTCTTGTTCTCCCTCGAACTCAAAACCCCTTCAACCTTGTTTCCCATGCAGCTTGCCCGGGAGCTCCAGCTTCCGGTTGTTTTCGCTTCCTACTTTAGTAAGCATGGCGACTAGATTGTTCTTGGGGAGAGTAGCTTCATATCACTTGAAGCTTCTTGGTTGGGGTTCAGAGGAAAGTGCATCTGTTTCAGCTACATGAATAGTACGTGTTGGGGGTGTTTATTCATGGCTGTTTTACTCATATGAGTTGATCCAGACACATGAACCAAACAATGAACATCCTCCCGAGCTTTACATTGAAGAGTGCAAACATTTGGGTTACACCACATTCATAGCAGGGAAAGAAGAGTAAAATATTTATTTCTGTATTTCTGATTAAAGACGTTGAGCTTGTATTTAGTATTTTAGCTATTGAGTAAGATTCGGAATTTGAATTTAGGTTGTCTTCTTGTTTTGCTTTGCTCAAAGGGATTTGACTTTCTCACCAAAGATAAGGGGCCGTAAATACGCAGATTTTAGAATCCGGGATTTCTTCAAAATTGTAGCTAAGAGACAAGAGAAGAAGCGGACCGGCTGTCGTTTTTTACTCATTTTTGACTTCTCGCACTTCTCGCCCTTCTTTCCGTCAGCAAGAGAGTAGCAGATCCTCCCATATTTCCAGGTTTAAGAAATCTCAGGATGCGAGAGAGATTTTTAAAACCTGAATTTCTCACTTAAAATCCAAGAAACGTTGTCAGAACAGCATACACCAGCTTGATCATGAACCCTCTTTTACACTGTTTTCAAACTAAAAACCTGGATTCTAAAATCCGCGTATCCAAACGGCCCCTAAATGAATTCCACATTATGGATTAGGATGCAACTCCAGTTTTTTATGAAACAACTCTCAATTGTAGAAGCTCTAGTTTCTTGATATGCTCCCCCAATTTTAGAAAGAATCAAACTCCTGTGAAGTGGCATTTTGGTCATATCTCTCGCAAAGAAAATAGAATCTTTGATGGGTTTGCTAATTCTAGGAATGGTTGCCTCCTGTCTCTGCATTCTATAATGCTTGAAAGTACCACAAAGCATCCAACGAGTTTACTTGATCATCTCTTGTAGACCTAAAGGAAGCTCAACACAAGCTTGGGGTAGTGGACATTCTAGAAGTTGAGATTGTGTAGAAGACTCTTGAAAGACAGGAAGTATGTAGATATTTGTAGATGTTTATGAGTTTCCATAGGATTCATGCATATTCTTTGTATAGAGGAGTACTAGTACAATGGTGATTCTAGAAGATTCTAGGCTGTTCCTGGACTGTTGGATGATTGTCATTAACATGATTGGCACCATTGGTGTACGTAGAGGGATCTTATAAATAGGCAAAGGTTTGTAAGCTTTCCACAGCATAAACAAGGGTTCCTTCCACTCCACTCTTGTGTGCTTCTTTATTTGTGTGTCTATGTATCATTGCCTCAGGCGCAAGGCTAGGTCACTTCAGTCGAGTTAACTCAGGCATGATTTTAAATTTCTACTGAAGCTGACATGAAATGACCGAACTGTTTCCATTTCCATTCCTACTGAAACCGAAACGACCGAAATGCATACATCAAAATAGTAAGTATAATAGCGCTATAATATATCAGTACGTATTGCATAATTAGATTTACATGCAAAATATTAAAATGAATTACATGTGAAATTTCCCTCCATCAAAAGGAAAAAGGTCTGATTGATCCACTTGTAAACTTGAAATCATTCTCTAAATCAGAATTACCTCCTACAACAAAGAATGTGTCCACGGTCCACCTATATAAACATGAAATCACTCTCCATTTCAGAAACCACTCTCCAGGTAACACAGCTCCAAAACCATAAAGTTGATGTCACACAAGTCCAGCCACATGAATAGTGTATGGACCATGATTCAGTTTCTATTCGCAAACTTTGGTTCCAAATGACACAGATAAATCACTCTCCTGTTGTCTTTCAATGTTACTGAAGCAAGGTATTAGTGCTAGGCATCGTTTGCTCAATTGTTTCTAGCAAGACCAAAGTATTCTAATTTGTACAGTATGTAGTTCTTGTCAATTTAGAATATAGAAATTAAAAGTTCTTAGAAACACAATCACTATTATAAGTCTCTCTCTCTCTCTCTCTCTCTCTCTCTCTCTCTCTCTCTCTCTCTCACACACACACACACACACACACACAAATTTTGGTCAAAACTGAAACCGAAACGTTCCGAAACCGAAATCCCCGAAACGTAACAAATTTTGGTCGAAATTTCAGAAATTTCAGAAATTTCGGTCGAAATTTCAATAAAATATAATTTTTTTATTTCTTTATAGAATTTCAGACGAGAGAAATCCGACATTTCGTTAGCTTCTACCGAATTTCGACCGAAATTTCGGGATTTGGGCTGAAATTTCGGTTTCTGTGAGGACCGAAATTATAGCCGAATCCGAAATTTAAAACCACACACACATATAAAAATGTTTTTGGTCGAGCAGATACACTATCTGCTCAGTTGGCCGCTCAGTTGGCCAAAAAGACAGGAGGGGCTTAACATAGTTTGGGTGATGCAAACCATTCATTTGATGGGCCGTGACAGAGATAGGGTGTGCCCAAAAAATCAGCTCCATAGGATCATCCCAACATACACCTAACATTCGCATTTACATAGATCTAAAAATATATATTATAATGCTAAATGTCATAGGAAACAGCCTCTCTGCAAAGCAGGGGTAAGGCTGCGTACATCTAGCCCTCCTCAGACCCTGCAATTGCGGGAGTCTCGTGCACTGGGCCGCCCTTTTTTTTCATGTTAAATGTCGTATGATCGTCTAAAAGAGTACACAAATAATGAAATTCTAAATATATCTTCATATACTAAAAGCAAATGTAGTATACACTCAAGAATCCAAAGCAAAACAAAAATGAGAGCTTTTTCTTCAATTTTTTTTTCTTTTGATAAGTAACATCTTATCTATGAATGTGGACCTTTTTGTAACAGTTATCAAAAGCCTAGATATCTGCAACATTGTTTTCTTACCAATCTATATCAAAAGTATCTACAGTGGATTCATAAATCCCTCCTTTCACTCCAAAGTCACTCCTAGAAAGCTTTTTTTTCTTGGGTGGCCACTCCTGTGAAAACATCCCCCTATATTGCCTTTAATCCTACATTCCTAAGGGGAAGAGGTGACATTTTGGCTCTATGAAGACTTTGAAAAAAGTTTCCCAACCTCCAAAAGTGTGGACCTACTCATATTTCAAATCCCTTCACCTAACTGCTTATTCCCTGAAAATGCCAACCTATCTATTATTCCCCCCCCCCCCACCCCCAAAAAAAAAAAAAACAGAAGCCAAGCCAGATGAAAATAAACCTTCAACCATCAAATAGAGTTTCAAATGTCCTGACTATAGCTGCAATAAGTCATTAAAATGGATCTGGCTTTCCTAAAACTGGCAACAGATACAATCATTGAATCAAGCCATGTCCAAGAGGAATAAGAGAGCCAATAAATTTGCAATTGCTACAAAAATCCAATTAATTTTCCTGTGATTCTCTCTAATACTCATTTAAATAAAATCAAAATCCAATCAAGGAAAGGGAAGGAAACTAACGCATATCGTCACTTGCGTCAAGGGGCACAGTTTGATTGTATCTATTTTTCTTTCCAGAAATGGATATAAACATGATCAAGAAGAAGGAACCCATGTGCCAGAACCACTATATTTCTTAGCAAACCAAGTCAAACACAAAATACCCAATAGCTAATGCATTTCCTAATTGGCATTACGGTACAAATTGATAATGTCCAAAGACCTTCTAATCAATTAAGGAGATGGTGCGATGCCTTAATCTGGCAAAAGTATGATGCCTTGATCTTCCCTATGTTGCGACGCCTTGAGCTTTTAGTTGGTGAGATTCCAACCTTTCTATCTATCTCTTTCATATATTACTTTTAGTTTTTCTCTCATAACCCATCTTGCCAAAACCCTAAACCTATTTTGCTATTTTCTTTTTTTTTTCCACCTACCTTCTACCCAAAACCCCTAGAATTCCCATAAAAAAAATTCTCCAACCCTAAAAATACCATCCCAATCCCCATTCATGGTTTGTGCCCCATTCTTCTTGTCCAAAACTAATTTTACCCCGTCCCGGCACCCTTGACAACCTCCCGGCATATGTCTGCACCCATCCAAACCTATCATAAACCTAGTAGGAATTTTTTCCCTAACCTAATCACCTATTTTAGGATCCAAGCCCTTAATTTTTACTCATCCCATTCACCCATATTTCCTAACCCCATAGTCTACACCATCCCGGTATCCTTCGACAACTACCCGTCTTGTGTTTGTTCAACTCGAAACCTACCCAAAAGCCCCTTTTGAAGTCCAAAACTTTCGGCATAGGCATATTCCTATTGTGAGACCTTGTGAGATTTCGTAGGTGGGATTGGAATGAATTTCGTGGGGTTATTGAAATTTCGTGTTTGTGAGAATAGTGAGTACTTGGAATTCTTGCTATTTGCATGCATGTGTTGTAGATTGATTACATAGTAAAATTTACTCATGGATAATCTTAAAATCTCAATCGTTTAATCATATTTTCATGGTTGAATCATAGAAGTTGTTCCCGTCCTACGTCACTTGGTCCCACCTTAGTCCCCTGCCTAGGCAGACGCTCACTCAAGACCGTAACATTCCACCACGCTTCCGCATCCGCTTTCCTCACACTAACCTTTTTTTTCTTTTTTCTTTTTTCTGAGTAGCCCTTTCCATATGTCGCCCCCTATGTGACTTGAACATGTGACACGGTGGCTGTTCTGATACCAAATGTTAAGTACCTACCCGCCCTTTCCATAGGTCACCCCTACGTGACTTGAACATGTGACGTGGTGGCTGTTCTGATACCAAATGTTAAGTACCTAACCAACATGCCAATAGATGCAGTTGATGGAACGTGTTTAACTAGGCCCTTTAAGACTGTCCCACGCCAGGCTTGGTCCCATGCAGTAGCATACCTAGGCAGGCCCCCACTCAAGACCGAAACACACAGAGTATATTCATCATCCAAGAAGAACAACAAGAATTTGGTTGCACAAAGAAAAGGGAAAAAAATGAATAAAATCCATAATCACAGAAAAGTATATTCACCAAATGAATGACCAAACAAGAAAGAGAATACGTAATTATAAATTACAACAATCCTTTTCTGCTAATACATAACAAGAACCATGAACAACAACAATAACCAATGTTTCTAATACAAGAGCTAGTCAACATTTCTAGAACGATTTTTTTTGTTTTTTGAACTGGGTTTTTTCTTTGTTTTAAAAATCAAACGAATATATGCGACATGATTCAAGACCTTATAACATTAAAAGAAAACACGAATTTCTACATAATACCACAAACCCATTTCAGGATATTGTTTTTCTCTTCAGAAATCAGAACCCAATATCAGAATTTGGGGAAATACCAATGACTGAGAGAGATCAGACGGGTGAGACCTTATCAAGATCATTCCCCTCCGGTGCGTCATGAACGGTCGCCTTCGTGAGCATCAACGGTCGATCTTTCGCCTCTTCCTCATCTTCAAGATCTGTGGTGCTCAGATTAATGCAAGAACAACGCTCCAATGAAGCAAAGAACGCTGAGGCAACGCTCGATCCGACCCAATTCGCCATTCGATCGATCTTCTCACAAGATATGAAGCTGCAATTATCCATGTTAAGGATCGGAAATTGGGGAATTGGGTTGAGAAAAGGGGATTTAAAGGGGATTTGAAGGGGCTAGATGGGACAAAAGTGACGGTAAAAGGGGAAAATGGAGATATGGAGCGTGAAGGCCGGTTTTGGTGGTTTTTACTTTTTAGCATGGGGGGCTCATTATTCTTGTCCAGTGCGTGGGAAGCATCGAAGGATATTTTGGTAAATTTGAAGCAATGGATTTTAGTCATTTGACCTGGATACTGATATTGGCATTAGCTTGTTTTAATAATTGCACAAAATCAGTTTGTCTTTTTATATTTTAACTTGTCACGGATACTGATATTGGCACTACCATGTTTTATTAAGTACACAAACTCTGTTTGTCTTTTTATTTTTATTTATTTTTACTTGGCCTCTTAGAGCATTTTGTTTGCTTGCCTTTTATCGCTTTGCGTAATAACGCCACACAGCTGTATAAATAATAAAAGACAAGATGAGTTATTGCAATTATCAAGACATCGTACTGCCAATTTCAGTAATAAAAGACAAGATGAGTTATTGCAATTATCAAGACATCGTACTGCCAATTTCAGTAGCTTTGGCCTTGTTTGTTTTTTGGTTTGAGACTTGATTTTGAGTCTAAAATTGATTATTGGAGTTAAATGTAAAGGAGGAGTCCGAGTCCAATAATTGAGATTGATTCGGCAATTAAATGTGTCTTCCAAAAATCAGCCTTTCAATTTTTGTGAAGGGCTGAGGGGGAGGGGAGAGTTGTGGTGCGTGGGAGGGGGGTGATTTTTGTGAAGGGCTGAGATAAAAAAACGGAGAGCGGGTGTGGGGTGGGGGTGTGTGCCCAAAAGCACAGTGGACCCACATTGTTTGGATGATCCAAAGCGTTCATTTGATAGACCCTGGCATAGATAGGGTGTGCCTAAAAATCCAGCTCCATAGGATAATCCTAACCCTTCAATCTGTTGGTGGACGGTCAACTGAGGGGGTCTACGTTATACAAATTGAAAGCTCAGGCGGTGTAGTTGGTGACTTTTAAAAGTCAGGAGTATAGTTGAAAATGTTAGAAAGTTGAGAAGGTATCTGTATTTTTCCCAAAAATAAAAGGTGGTAATAAATTAACCCTCTTCTATTAATTCACACCCTATTTTTCAAAATGGATTGTACAGCCCACACCATAGGATGATCCAAACCGTCAATTTGATGGGCCACAATTTCAAGTGGACGGTTTGGATCATCTTATGGTGTGGGCTGTACAGTCCATTTTGAAAAATATGAGGTGAATATTGTAATCAAGGTTGAAATTCGAAATTTCGGAATTTAGTGAGGACCGAAATCGAAACTTTCTGAAACTGAAATTTTTTATTCCTTTACCGAATTTCAGCTGAAATTACTGAAATTTCGGGCTTAAAAATGATATTTTATGCACCTTTACGGAATTTCAGCCAAAATTTCGGGATTTCGGCTAAAATTTTGGGGTTACCCTCGAAATTACCTTTGAAACCGAAATTTAAAACCTTGATTGAAATAGAAGGTGGTGAATTTATCACTGCCCAAAAAGAGGGAAAACACTTCGAAAACAGGATTCGGTGTTGAAAATAAAAATCGGATGAATGTGACCGAATGTGACCGTTGATTTGACCTTTCCAAGATTTTATTGCCCTCATGGGAATTTGAGCTCCCTTCTTTTGTACTTTAGTAGACGTGGCCCCAATGACTGATGCCCTTGTTTTTTCCAAAACGGATCCCAGTTTCCTAGCAGTGCTCCAAAAAAATGAACATGCTTTTTAGTGGGGACTTAATGTTATGGACAACTTTTTGTGACTGGCTTTTGCAAGTGAGAGCAGCCACACAGGTTGACTTTTTGGAAGGTTTTGTCTTATTCATTGAATTTTGCGAAAATGGCTTTCGGCGAAATCACCTAACAAAAAACAGTAGCTTGAAAGGTTGATTTTAAGCTACTCAATTAGTAGCAACTAGGGGTGGACATGGTTCGGTTCGGTTCGGTTTTGGGCTAAACCCAGAACCGAACCATATATGTATGGAACCGAACCGAACCAGAACCATATATAATCGGTTCGGTTCTGGGTTTACCCAACCTTCACCAATGGCCCTGTTTAGTGTTTATATATGAATAATGAATTACACTTGGTTATTCTGTTCAACATGGGACAAAGACAATGTGGGCTCCCTCGTGGTGATATAGAAGATCAACGGTCTTGATCTCACTTACTCTATACCTTGTGGTGATATAGAATAAGGCCATGTTTGGAAATCATAATTTATTTTTATCCATAAAATATTAGTTTATAATGTGGAGAGAGATGGGTTAGGAGGGTGGGAGGACTTGAGGTCCTCTTGACCTGAATACCAGAGGCAAACTGATCAATCCATTCAGGGAGGAGCTGCAATGACAGGGAGAAAAAAGGACTATCATTATCTTATCAATGAAAAGATGATATAGACTAAGTATCAAAACTTTTTCCTTTTCCATCCATGGTTTCTTAGAGACAGAGTGCTACAAACTCCTTTTGATTTTTCTAAAAGCAAATCCATAAGTTGGTTATTCTACATACAGCATCAAAAGAGCTCTGCCAGTAATTAGAGATGTTGGGTTCACATTCAGAAGGTTCCTTGAAAACCCATTTGTGACACTTATCAGAAGCAACCCTCCCCATCAACCTGTTCAATCAAACAATGGTAAGAAATACAAAACCATCATATAAAATCTCTTTTTTATTTATCATTCTCATTTAAAAAAACAACAAAAAAGTGCTTCTAAAATGGAACTTGGGAAAAAAAAGATTAGAAAAGAAAACACCTACGCACCCTTCTCCGTAATTATATAGCTGAATGGACATTTTGCTGAAGGCCTTTCTGACTGGATCCTCACCATCAATCTCTTCCAGGCACTCTGCTACCCTTGGACAGCAAAACCCATCTTCCCACATCAACATCCTACAAAACCCAAAACCCCAAACCCAAAAAAACAAAAACAAAACCTCATTAAAATCCCATATCTTTGTTTAATTCCAACAACCCTTTTCTTTACTTGAAACTTCAATTTTTCAAGATAAGATCATACTCACAAGCTTCCATTGTCATCACCAACCTTGCAGCCATTTCCACCTCTAGACCTCCTAAAAAATAAAAAACATGAGCAGAAAGTTAGACAAATTAGTGCATATTTACCCTTATCTACACCAAAAAAGAAAAATAAAAAGAGATTGGAAGGGAATTACGGGCGAGGTCTAATAGTCCAGAAGACAGAGTAAGTCCAGTCTGAATTGAGACATACATTCCTTAAGGCCTCATGAAGGGCTATCATCCCAACAGCTTCTTTGTTCTTATCCAATGCTCCAGAGCCCACCATTTCTCTCCCCTTTTCTCCCTCTCTCTCTCTCTCTCTCTCTCTCTATGTATATCTCTATACTCTTCTACACAAAACCGACCACTCTCATTACCAACAAAAGCTACTCAAGGTAATAAGGACAGTGGGGAAGAGAGGGTGTGTTTGTGTTTGTAATAAAACACAGAAAGTGATAAAAAAAATGTGGGGACAGCTTTCATTTGATCTTCTTTGTTGCAGAGAGAGAGAGAGAGAGAGAGAGAGAGAGAGAGAGAGAGAGAGAGAGAGAGAGAGAGAGAGAGAGAGAGAGAGAGAGAGTTCACTATGAAATATCCAAAGCAAAAATCACATTAAACCAATTCCTCAACTTGCATATAAAAGTCAAGTTCCACAAGAACCTATCTTTAAGGGAAATAATCAGGCACATATTTGGGATAGAGTTAACTTATAGCAAAAGCATAGCCTTTGGCCCTTGGGTTAGTCCCAAGCTATAGAGTTCAAAACTTCAAATAATAGTTCAAACCACAAAAGGATGTAACATAACATAACATCCAAGCATCCCAACCCATAAAACATCCAAATAGAAAGGAAAAGTAAATAAAAAGGAATACCATCAAATGATTCAAATCCTCCATTCCAATGTCCAAGTTCACGTTTCTTTGCATCATCCTCTTCAACATGAGTGAAGTGACAGTTGGACTTTCAAGGTCAATCAAGAGAAGTAACAACTGCAAAAGTATACAACAATTAATGTGGGCATACAAGTTACAATAATTAATTATAACAAAAGAATTAAGACAACAATAAAAAAACAAATAAAATGTTACCTGATTCAAATTCTTCAAGTTCATCTAGCTTTTCTTCTACTTCAATAGGGAGTGGCGAAGCCCGTAACCAATCTTGTCCACAAATCAAGCACTCTACTAATTTAGGGGTTAGAGAACTACGAAACTGATCAAGAATACGACCCCCGGTGCTAAAAGCGGACTCTGAGGCAACAGTAGAGACGGGAATAGCTAGAACATCTCTTGCTATTTTGGAAAGAATTTTGTATCTAGAACTATTCACTTTCCACCAACCCAATATTTCAAATTTTGGGTCTTGCTTTTCACATCCTTCTTCTAAGTACTTATCCACCTCAGACTTAGTATCCACGCTCTCCTCTTCTTCTAAAAATGCAACAAAGTCCGAATCAACAAGATCTATAGTTTGCTTACAAGTGTCTAGGTTTTGCTTGTCAACCTCCATCTCATCTAAGTTTTGAACTTTATTGGGAGGCGATGTGGAAAGAGATTGGTAATGCACAAAAAGACGATGAAATACTCCATATACTCTATTAGTGAGTGCACTAACCTTTTCCAAAGCACAGAGTTTAGAGTAACAAAATTTAATATACTTCAACTTAAAGGGAGGACAAAGGATTGGCTCTGAGGGCTGGGCACGGGGGTCCCAGTCCCGAACCTGTTGGCTGTCGATGGACTGCTCGAGCTGCACCCGCGGCGAGAGCGGGTCGTCGCGTGTCGGCCGGGGGATAGATTGGGAACGGCTCTTTCTAAGGCCTTCTTCGGGCATTGAACAGTCAACTCAGAACTGGTACGGGCAAGGAGAATCCGACTGTTTAATTAAAACAAAGCATTGCGATGGTCCCTACGGATGCTCACGCAATGTGATTTCTGCCCAGTGCTCTGAATGTCAAAGTGAAGAAATTCAACCAAGCGCGGGTAAACGGCAGGAGTAACTATGACTCTCTTAAGGTAGCCAAATGCCTCGTCATCTAATTAGTGACGCGCATGAATGGATTAACGAGATTCCCACTGTCCCTGTCTACTATCCAGCGAAACCACATCCAAGGGAACGGGCTTGGCAGAATCAGCGGGGAAAGACGGCAAGTAATAACATCATATTAATTTTATCAATGTTCCCCCAATACTTGTCAAAATTTTCCTTCATTTTCAACGCCATAATGCTCAAATAAACATCTTCACTTTTTGACGACTCATCCAAAAGACGTTCAATCTTGAAAACTTCATGAAAATACGAGTTAGAGGTAACATATAAAGATCTGGATAACCGTAGAGTAGCCTCATAGAAAGATTTTAAAAATTGAGTCAATACTCGAGCATTATCCCAATCATCATCATTAGGGCACCCATCTTTCAACTCTGCCATAAAAAGTACATCTTCCTCTCCAAACTGTTCAAAAGCTTTTCGAAATTTGAATGCAATTTCCAACATAAGATAAGTAGAGTTCCATCTAGTTGGAACATCTAGGCAAAGTAAACTCTTACATGTAATTCTCTCTTTCTCCACACAAAACTTAAATCTTTGTGCTCTTGATGGAGAACTCCTAATGTACCTCACAACCCCACGAATTCGAGAAATCGAATCGATGACTTCACTTATCCCGTCTTTGACAATCAAATTTAATATATGCGCACAATACCTCATATGAAAAAACTCCCCATCTAAAATGAAACCGTTCCTATTAGAAATTTTTTTCTTCAAGTATCCAACAACAGTATCGTTTGAACTTGCATTATCTACTGTAATTGTGCACACCTTTTCTATACCCCATTCTATCATGCATGACTCGACGGCTTGTCCAATTGCCTCACCCTTATGACTAGAAATCACACAAAAGTTTATTATTCTTTTATGTAATTTCCAATCATGATCAATAAAGTGAGCTGTAAGGCACATATAAGAAAGGTTTTGTAAAGATGTCCATGCATCTGTTGTTAGGGAAATTCTTTGGTCTGTTTTATGCAACAAATCCTTTAATTTTTTTTTCTCAATTGCATACATTGCCAAACAATCCCTAGCCACTGTAAGCTGCACAATCAACTTAAATCTAGGTTGCATGACACTACAAAAATGTCGAAAACCCTCTCGTTCTACAAACTTGAAAGGCAATTCATCGATGATAATCATCCTATTAAGCGCTTCCATACACAGCTCTTGGTCAAATTTCCATGCCACAAGACTACTATTCGCTTCTTGTGACAATGATTGATATGAAGAAATGAGTGTTTGCCTCGTGTCTTGAAAATTGGGATACTTAGTGCAATTTTTAATATGCTTCCATAACGTACTAGTATCATAAGAACTGCTATAAGTATAAGAATTTTGGCAATAATTGCATGTTGGCTTTTCAAGTTTTCCCCCTTTCGGATTTTTAAGTCTAGCAAAATGCTCCCACACTCCAGATGTAAAAGACCTTTTCTTAGTTTGGTATACCTTTGCTTTACTTTGAGACGTGCCTTCCTCAATAGGACTTAAACCTCTAACAGGATCATCATTAGGAATGTTGGTGTCTCCCGTGCTCGACATCTAACAAGATAAACAAGATATGGAATATGGATGGTTAGATGCCTAGATGGTGTGACAAGAAATTCTAAGACAAGCTGCATCAATAAAATGAATTGAACTCAGACAATAATATGAATATGAATTGAACTCAAATTCTAATAGTAATAAATCTTGAGAGATGCATCAAAGTAGCATGTAAGAATATGATTTGAACTCAGACAAGCTGCCAACAAGAATATCTAAATGCCTCAAGAAAATATGCAATGTGGTTTCAGAAGAAAATACCCTAATTAATTATGCCCTTTCACAAAATATAAGAATTCTAAGAAAATAAAGTTATCTAAAATTAATGTTGCAAAGGACAAAATCACAAACCCTATTCTTTAAGTTTAAACCCTAATCTTTAAGTTTAAACCCTAACAAAGCTAAATGGATCAAAATTTGTAACAAAGAAAAACTACTCAACAGAGTCAAAAATACTAATCTAAGTATCTAACACTCTCAAGTGGCTGAAAAATATGGACAAAGGAAACTCAAATTTCGAATTGAGTTTTACTTTTCCCAGTTTTTTTGGCCACTTTTCACCCTCTCCAGTCTCCACACCCATGCTGTCTCAGTCCTTTCCCTCTCTCACCCTCCTTGCCTTTCCCAGCACCTGACAGACTCATATTTTATATAAAAAAAAAATTCATGGCAGCCAAACATAGCCTAATTGAAAAAAAAAAACTTATATGGAAAAGGGATGGAATGCTGGAAAATGGCGTGCAAAAAAGTTTCTATGATGCCACACACACACCTACAGCACACAATATTCAACTTTTCTAACCTTATTTGTAAATTGACTTGCTCTCTGTTTCTAACCTTTGGAGTTCCAAACAGAATATGGGATGGGAGGGAAACCGTCAACGAGAGGAGATGTTTACAGTTATGGGGTCATGCTGTTGGAGCTTTTCACCGGGAAAAGCCCAACAGACAATTTTTTCGTTGGAGATCTAAGCTTATACAGATGGGTTTATTCGGCTTTCTCTAATAACATTCTCGATGTACTGGACCCAGAACTTTTGCCCATTGATGATTTCATGTACAAAGGCCAACCCGGGTAGTAACAGATACCCCTATTTCTAAAACCAATCTGCAAAACAGAAACCCCCCAAAAAAATTCCTAAAATCTATAAATCTGTACAAAAAAAAGAAATCAAGGCCATGAGAAATAAAAACCCAACAATGTGAGAGAGAGAGAGAGAGAGAGAGAGAGAGAGGAATGGAGGGAAAATGAAACCCGAAATAGGGTTTTCCCCAAAAAACATAAATAAAAAAAACATGAAATGGGGGAAGGGTCTTTGGTTAGAGAAAATGGAAGAGAGAGAGAGGGAGCGAGGGAGAAATTAATATGATGATCTATAAAATCTACAGAATCCACTTCAAGAAATCAAATTCAAAAGCAATTTGAAGTAGAAATACAGGTAGAAAAGAAAAGCAAATGATTCATGAGATTTAGTTTGTGTCACATCTCTTCATTAAATTGGAGAAAATTGATGAAATTAAACTCACTCTGAGGCTGAGATCTGGAAAAAAAATGACTCGAAGCTCGATCAGAGAAATCCGGCTGCCGATTCGTTTTTTAGGAGGTCAGAGATCTAAAATCAACGGCTTCAAATCGACATGAAGAAGGATCAAAGGTCCAGTTTATAGGAGTTCTGAAAAGCCAAAAACCCCTCTTCTCTCTCGCTCTTTCCTTTCTTTCTTCGAATCTTCTTTAACTCGCAAAGAGACTGAAGAGAGAAAAAGGGTTAGAAAAAAGAAGAAAATAGAGAGATAGAGGGATAAAACCCGAGAGAGAGAGAGAGAGAGAGAGAGAGAGAGAGAGAGAGAGAGAGAGAAGATGGAGAGGAGAATCATACCTTGCGGGCTTGGGGTTTGCAGAGAGCGTCGGAGCGAGAGAGTCGGAGAGAAGGAGCGGCGAGAGACGGCGAGAGACCGAGAGAGACTGAGAGAAGGAGGGAGCGGCGGGAGTGGAGAAAAGAAAACTAGGGTTTCTGTTGTGTTTTGATTTGTGAATATTTTGGTTTTTTAACTTTTTAGTTTTAAGTTAAAACTTATAAGTTATAGGGGGTGAATTAAAATGGGCGTGGGGTGATTTTATCAAATGAGGAGTGGCACTTAAGGACTTAAGGTGAGGGTCGGTTCGCGGTTCAGGAATCCCAAACCCAGAACCGAACCAAATTTGCACCGGTTCCCAGAGTTCTGAACCGGAACCGAACCATATACATATGGAACTGAACCGAACCGAACCATATGTGCCGGTTCGGTTCGGTTCCTCGGTTCGAACCGGAACCATGTCCACCCCTAGTAGCAACAAGGGAGTGTTCGGTAAGGCTTCCCATTCTCTCCCGAGAATTCGAGAGGAAACGGGATAATGAGAATTTTCAGAAGCAAATTTTAGTTGCTTGGAAAAATCTTGTCATTCCGTATAACCTATATCAGATATACATCGGAACCTAAAGAAACGGGCCTAGTGGGTTGGTTTACCGAACATAATGAACCGAGATATTTGGGATTTCTCATCCAGCGCACCCTAAAACATACGTGGAGAATGGTTGCCAAACGCACCCGAAGTTGAAACAACTTCCTAGGGCTGCAACTTGGACCTGACCTGAAAGTAACATAGGTCGGGTTTAGAAATCATGGATCTTGCTTAGGGACGAGTTTTAAATTAGAAAACCTGACTCAATCTTGGGTAGGGCCACCAGGTTTAAAGAAAAAAAAAACTTGAAACCCGACCCGATTCATATGGGTGTGTGACTTTCTTAAATATCTCTTCATTAACACAGTAAATTATTTTCCAATATATTTAATGGCGTCCTATATCTGACTGCACAAACTAGATTCGCAGAACCTGTAATCTTGCGCTCACAGAAAAAGCGTCAGCGGGCCCAGAGTTGTGGCTCCGGACGACCACTTCGACACTCAAGTCAGAGACGGGCAATCACAGACATTGACGGGAAATGGGAGAGGGCTAAGTCAAGTTACCAGACCAAAATGGAAGAGAGGGAGAGTTGGATTTCTTTGCTTGAGGGTGGGAGAATAAAATCGTGGGGACATCAATCAGACCCTAGATTTAACCCACGTGGAGCTTGATGCTAGCGAATAAACACGTGGAGATGTGATTTCCGATGATTCTGGGCGAAGATCGTGGATGGTGATTTAGGCGGGATGTTTTGAATAAAAAAACTGCGCCTTACGTGTAACGGCCGTCCGGATTTCCCGTTTGGGGTGTGATCCCCGCGATTGTGTTTGATTTCCTTGGTGGTTCGGTACCGCTCAAGGGTGAAGTATCAAGGATGTTCGATTAATGTTTGTTACCGAGTGTTGCTGAGGGGACTGCGTCGATCCAGCAGAATAGTGGAGAAGGGGCTTGAAGTTCGGTGCCGGATATTCCGATTTTATCCCTAACAATATTAATGCAAATGTCTTCATTGAGGCGATCATGTCTATTATGTGAAAATATAGTGTCCTTAAATTTATATACTTGATGACATAAATTTAGAGATTTTTGGTTTTTAAGATTTGTTTTCTTCTATGCAATCTTTAAAATTTGTCACTATCAAATCTGACCTGACCCGACCCAACCCAATTTGAGAAACTATCTTGGGTAGGGTCGGGTTTATGAATATCGAGTTTTCCTGTAAAAAATTAGACCCGACCCGACACGAGATAATTCTCATGTAGGGTAGGGTTTTGGGAAACCCGACCCGGCCGACCTAAGTTTCACCCCTACAACTTCCCAAGAATCAATTTTGTACTCATTATTAACTCTCAAAATCCAAAATAAAGACACTCTTAATTTAGATTATCTTAACCTTTACTATTATATAGAGAAAAGCTAAAACTAAAGAGCACCCTTGCAAAAACCAGCTGCAAGGGTAGCCCCATTGGATTCACGTCATCAAAGTGCATTTATAATGGTACTGAAAAATGCAAAAATAATGGAATAATAATTCACTTTGATGACGTTGGATCCAATTGGGGTGACCTTGTGGCTGGTTTTGGCAGGGCGCCCTTCAGTTGAGCATTCATCTATTATCTAATATTATTATTGGATAAAGGTTTATGAGCTATAGCTCATATAGCTTACCTGAGCTATACACTCTAAATAGGGTGGTGCATATGTTGTTTGGGTTATGTTACATATTGATTCTATAGGACCTAACATAGATAGGGTGTGCCTAAGAAATCATCTCCATAGGATCATAGTAAGTGTTGATTTGTGGAAGTTTAAAATGGACGTCTAGAAAGTGGGTCTATTTTGTGCTTCTACAGAATGAATGGCAAGGATGATTGTATGGAGATAGTTTGTTAGGAACACCCTATCTATGTCAGGTTCTATATAATGAATGGGTTGGATGAGTCAAACAACATGGGAGATGGTGTATTTATAATGGGTAGCTCAGAAACCTTGCCCCCTATTATTATATGCTATTATATTATGAGGAATGATAAAGTAAAGCGCACCGCACTTTTTTTACAAGGAATTTATCTTGAAACTCGTGCCCAGCTGAAATTTTATTGAAAGAATAAAAGAAGGGGCAATGATAAATTCATACCCCATGCAGTACACATGTGCCCCACTTATAGCGTGATTTGCCGTCAAAAAACGTTAAAAGTCGAGCAATGTTCACGTCAAATCACGCTATAAGGGGGCGCATGCGTACTGCAGGGGGTGCGAATTTAAACCAAAATGAAAGAAGCTTTGCTCCTTTAGATAAAAAATGAATCTTAGTTATTGGTAATCGTTATTGAATCATGGGGTTTATCCGTGGTAATTTTGATTTGAGTCGAATTCATAATTGTTCGAATTGTGTAATCCCCAATTACTGACATTGGCAACCGACCCAAAGCAATTTGATTATCATTCAATTCGTGACGATCATAAGTGGAAAGTTCAAATTCTTCAGTCATTGATAAACAGTTTGTTGGACAATTAGTCCAAATAATCCCGTACCATGACGTATTTGAGATAGTAGTAATTAGTGACAAAAGAATACTTGTACAAACCTGTGAAGTGATCCCATCTCCAACGGTTCAAAGATAGAAAGAATTTTAATATTCTAAACCATTCATGAACATCACAGTAAATATGATTATGACATTTACAGCTCCCACATAAATAAGGAGCTATGCATCAACTACTAAATAGGAGTTAGATGGAATATGGAATAACGATATACAAACAAGAACCAATCCCAATGAAAGGGCAGAAGAAATTGGATGGGTAAGTAATACTACTCCTACAAAACAAGTGGAAAACTACTTAAAATGAATACCAGAGATGTCGTAGAAATACTAACGAAAATTAAGCAGAGAGTAGCTTCCTCGCACCATCCGATCCAAGATCTGTGCACAAAAATTCCATCCCCACTGTGAGCATGCCTTTTTTAAAAACATTTTGTTGTTTTGCCCATTTAAAAAAGAGTTGTAAGAATGCCCTCACTCCTAGACTCATTTACAGTATTATGCCATCCTCCCTTTAAGTGTGAGAACACCCTTGAGTCTCTTTAAATTTACAAGGATCAATTACCAATGGGGGACAAAATTTAGGTGGAATTATCAACAGGACCCATGATTTTCAGAAATTATCAACGAGGGACAAAAGAGGTCTTGTCATTAAAAGCTGGAAGAAAATGCCCTTTTCTTAAGCAACACGTTTTGCTTTTCCACTTTTCCCTCTTCCCTCTTCCCTCTTCCCTCTTATTTCCCTCTTTTTTTTTTTACTTTTTCATTTTCAACTTTGTTTTTTTTTTTTACCTTACCAGTCATCTTCTTCATCATTTAGCCACCATTGGAGGCGGGAAAACTCGAAAATTTGAAACGTGAGTTCATTCCCATCTATCTCTCAATATCTAGGTTTTGTTTTTTTATTTGTTTTAGCGTTTTGCATTTCTCCTTCTCCCTTTCAATGGAGGATGAGGAAGATGAATCGTAGGGTAGAAAGAAAAAAAACGTGAAAATGAACGAGTGAAAAAAAACAGGAAGTTAAAACATGTTCATAAGGGACTTGATAAGCTCATTCGGAATTTGGTAACCCCATTTTGATACTGGATAACCCCATCCCCAGAGACTTGAAAACCCCCTTCCAAAACTCCAGTACCCTTGGGCAATTTTAAGGAACTTGATAAGCCCATTCGTAAATTGGTAACCCCATTTTGATACTAGATAACCCCAATCCCAAATACTTGAAAACCTTCTTCCAAAACTCTAGTACCATCCACCTTCGAAAATTGATAACCCCATTTTGATACTTGATAACCCCAATCCCAGAGACTTGAAAACCCCATTCCAAAACTCCAGTACCCTCGGCCAATTTTCAAGGACTTGATAAGCCCATTCAGAAATTGGTAACCCCATTTTTGATACTAGATAACCCCAATCCTAGAGACTTGAAACCCCCCTTCCAAAACTCTAGTATCCTTAGCCAATTTTCAGGGACTTGATCACCCCATTCCGAAATTGGTAACCCCATTTTTATACTAGATAACCCCAATCTTAGAGACTTGAAAACCCCCTTCCAAAACTCCAGTACCCTCGGCCAATTTTCAAGCACTTGATAAGCCCATTCGAAAATTGGTAACCCTACTTTTGAGAGTTACTAATCCCCTTCCAGAGAGTTGATAAACCCCTTATGCTACAAAACCCCCTGCCTATAGCAACTCTTCTAATGGCATTACAATTATGCTCATGATAGAAATAACAAAAGAAATGGATGTTATTTTCATTAAATGTGCTTCATGTATTACATCCCAATTTGTGTATTACAAAAAAAATTAAAAAAAATTAAGTAAATCAAAAAATGTGTAGCCATCCATTCATGTATTACATCAACTTTTTCTTATACGACCACTTGTCTTCCAAAAAAGTGAGTGAAGCCATCCATGCATTATCTCCAGAATTCATCCTAAAATACAAATCGCTTAAACCCTAAACAAGATAAATAAAAAATAGAGGAATGAAAAATAGTGCAAAACCCTAAAAAAAAAAGAAAAACAAAACCTAAATACAAAGAGATAGATGGTAAGAACTCAACATTCAAGTTTTCAAGATTTGCCAGCAACAATGGTGGCTAAACAAGGAGGAAGATGACTAGTAGGGTAAAAATAAAAAAAGGTGATAATGGAAAAGTAAAAGAAGAGAGAAGGAAAAAACAAGGTCAAAACGTGTTGTAAGTGCCAAAGGGCATTTTCGTCCAGCTGTTACTGACAAGACCTCTTTTGTCCCTCGTTGATAATTTTTGAAGAGCATGAGTCCTATTGATAATTTTGCCTAATGTTTGTCCCCCATTGGTAATTGCTCCAATTTACAATAGCATGCCATTGAGCCCTAAAAATGAGCCTTTATTCTTTCCTTTTATATTTTCACTCCAAATCTCCAAAATTCCCTAAAAAACCTCCTCCAAATAGCCAAATCGATGCAAATAAAAGATCTCTCATCCAAACCTTCCATCCCCCACTTAGAATCTCAATCAATCTTATTTTCCTCTCAGTTTAGAATTGATTTTCTTCCCAAAACCAATACAAATCTGACTTCCTCAACAGCTTCCTTCTTAAAAACACAACATTCTCACAAGAGAAACTCACATGAACAAACTCTTCTCTTCAAGCATTTTCTTCCATTTTCAACCCCTCTTGTGTAACCTTTTCGTCATTTTAAAGCCAGGGAAGCAGTATCCAATGACATTTTCAGCATCTTCAAACATCCCACATAGGCTCACCTTCACCTTGATTACTCTTCTTCTTCAGCCTGCATACGAGGCTCACGGTTGGACGGCCATCTCTTCAAAAAGGGGGAAGGCCTGAATATTTCATTTTACCCATCTTATTCATGACTTATTTGTACTGATAAAACCATTTTGTTTGTGATTCATTTTGTACTCATCTTATTCAGATTTGCTCATGTTATGTTGTCATCTCACTTGGAGTTTTTCTATACTTAATTCATTTGTACTCATTGCGTCATCACATTAAGGTCTGCGTACAATCATTTATCACCTGATTCTAGGGCTGCAACTCGGGTCGGCGGGTCGGGTTTTGAAGAACCCAACCCTACCCGAGAAATATCTCGGGTCGGGTTGGGTCAGGTTTTTTCCGGAAAACCCACGATTCCCAAACCCGACCCTACCCATGATAAATCTTGGGTCGGGGTCGGGTTTTTTACGTTGACGCAATTTTTTAAGGAACACTCTTGTTTGGCAAGGCAACTCAACTCATAGGAGTAGAAAAACTCAAGCATGACAAACTCTTTAGTGCATTAACTAATAACTAGTCAAGAGAGAATAAATTGATGCATTACCAAATGAAAATGATTATACTCATATGAGATAAACAACAAACTATTTAGTGCATTAACTATTTAGTTGAAACTTGAAACCCTAGAGCTAAAGGGGGGAAACGAACAAAAGATGGAAAGAGTTCCTGTGATTGCGTGCCTGCGTGAGTTTTACTTTTAAGTTTTCACTTTTAAAGTAACAAAGTTTTAGAGAAAAAAATACATACTATAACTTAAATAACTCGGTCGGGCCCCTTCAAACCCGGCTCGACCCGAGATTCATGCGGGCTTTTGGATCGTAGGCCCGGTTCGACCCGAAACCTGAGAAACATGAACCCAACCCAAGCTATTTTCGGGTCGGGTCGATGCGAGTCGGGTTTTACCCGACCCAAGTTGCAGCCCTACCTAATTCATATCTCATTGGCATTGATATATTTAGATTGGGAAATGTTATCATCACTACTGTATATTGATGAGGGCACTCCTCAGTTTATTAAAAGTACCTATGGCCTACACCATAGGATGATCCAAACCGTCCATTAGATGGGCCCTGCCCCAAAAATTATTTCCATAGGTTGATCCTAATCCTCCGATCTGAATGCTAGAGGGTTGATCTAAGCCATTATAGATAGGAGGGTTAGGATCAACCTATGGAAATAATTTTTGGGGCACAACATATTTAGGATGTGCTCCATCTAATGGATGGTTTGGATCATCCTAATGGAGGGTTGATCGATTAACATATTGTTTACTTCTTACTAGAAGCTTGTTTTAGAATATTTCATCCCTTAACTCCGGCATATACTCGTGTGGGCAACCATTTTTAACTCTAAATCCTAATTATTGCATAGATCAATCTAGTTACCCTTATTGAGCTATTTACATGAACCTAAAATCCTAGATTTCTTGGTTTCCTTGCTATATTGAACTTGGCTCGCCTCTAAATCTCGAACTTGGCTCACCTCTAGATCAATCTGACTCGTTCTTTATCTCTCTACAACCTGATTTCAGGTCTGTCATAAATCTCTTTTAATTTTGCCTTCTACTTGCTGTTTATGATCACAGAGAGATGCCCGCATGTGAGTGAATTCATATAATATATTGCATTTGTATGTTGTCAACTTACATTTGGGATATTTCTTAATCTGGGTTTTATATTTTTCATCAGTTCCATGCCTTCAAGTTTTAAAATTTTTGGTGATAGCTTTGTTGAATTTGCCTTGAATTTCTCAAAGGCAATTGCCTTGATTACGGTAATGTCCTATTTTATCGTGATATCATGTTTCCTTGTATTCAAGGAAACTCACTGCATATGGGATTCTTGTTATACCTCTTGAACCGGTAACCTCCAAGACGAAAAACCGGATAGGACTCATTGCTCGTGGATTTATTCAACGGGAATAAGAGTAGTGGTGGGTACGACTTGGTGACCGGTAAAGAAAACAAAAAAAGAGCCCAACAGTTGATATTCGACTCTCTTGTGTGGGAGAAGAAAAGAGGATACAAGAGGTAAGTTTCTTGGGGTCTTTCTTAGGCTTGAGGAAGAAGAAGCAATGCTATTATAGGGAGTAAAGGCGCTTGGATCCTAGACGGCGTAGAGATTAATTCTTTTGTAATCCGGAGAAAGCTTGGGCATTTGTAATCCGGTGAATGCTTCTTGTAACCCAATTATTTTTCACATAGTGAAATCTTTTGAAGTCTTCTCCCGTAGTCACACACATCGTGTGGTGAACCACGTAAAATCTTGGTGTTCTTGTGTGCTTTCGCTTGTGGTTTGGCTTGCGTTTTATTTTATTTGTTCTTGCAAATTTACTTCGGCAACGCTGCGTATTGTTAACACATAAATCCAAAAACACACTTTCGTGTTCGGATTGTTAACGGGTCACCGTGGAGGGCTGATTTGACCCCTAATTCCGTAACAAGCTTTTGACTTTTCATCTGATGAATTATATAATTATATTGATTGTGTGTTTGTACACTAAGGACCTATTTGTTTTAGATTATGAGAACCGATTGTGACCCCAAAACTATCTGAAACAAGAAACAACACTACTTTACTTCATTGGAAACAAGTTTGAACTGTGGTAATGACTGCCACTAAAACCTAAACCTTTTAGGTGTGGTCGCTGGACCACTTGTAAAAGTTATAGTGGCGGTTTTTTTGGTTATCAACGGCGGTCATGACTATCGGTAAAAATCATTTTGTTGTAGTGAACCCAAAAGAGGGTGAATTGGGTTTCATAAAAATTCTTGCCCTTGTTAATTATAAATTAAAACCAAAGAGCGAATTCAAACAATTAAGCACAAAAGAAGATAAAAACCAAATACACAAATAAAAGATAGAGATAGAGAGAGAATAGAGTGCTCTGGGATTTATAGTGGTTCGGTTCTCAACCTAGAGGCCTACTCCACTCCACCAAGATAGCTTGATGGCACCCAATCTACTTATGGTGAAGGTTAAACCTTTTACAATCCGAGGATGGTTCCGCGCCTCACCACTTGCAGTCGGAAAAGGCTACGCGTCTCTCAACACTCGTTCTAGCAGATGGCATTGTCTCTCCAAATGCTCGCTAATTACAAAGATGAATCAAGAAAAGAAATAATACAAAATGCCTTTGCAAGGCTACAAGAGATGTATAAAGATGTACAGATGAATCATATATCCAATCCCTTTGTATATAGTTCAATGGAGGCTCCATGGGGTTTCCAACTCAAAATTATATTCAAAATGGGTCTTGGAGTATTAGAATTGAGTTTCAAGGGTTGGGAAACCCTTATATAGGCTCTAGACACAAAACTAGCCGTTTTAGGGGCAATTCCATAAATTCCAAGCAATATGAAAAAGTAGCCGTTATAGCCCTAACGGTCACATTGGTCGCCAGACCCGGTCGACCGAGGAACAGTTTCTGTTCATTTTTTATATTTTCGGCCCAATGGCCTCTCAGTCGACTGACAGTCGACCGGTTCGTTTTTCCCTTCTTTGGGTTTTTCATTTTGGCTTCTTTTGGGCTTTGTTCCATGGTTTTTTATCTCCCACTTTAACATTCTTTGGGACCTTATTTTAGTTGTCTTGGAGCCTCTAAAGCACCTATGCTTGGGGATTGGACTTTTACATTCTAAACACTTCAAACTATAGAATCTTCAACTAGATCTTCTAGGCTTCAAGTAGGGCAATCTTGGATCTTATAAGGCTTCTTTAAGCTTCTTTTGATGCTCCATTTATGATCCAATGCCTTGATCGAAGCTCCCTTGATTTTTCTCAAATACAAATATAGATTTCTACAACTTACGAGCAAACTCATTAGTATCAAAATCACTAGTGTTTGGAATCATGAAATGCTAAGGATTGAACCTTTGGGCTTACAATGTGTATTAGGACAGCCATCCATCTATTTTATGAAAGAGAAGAAGTCATTATTCTTACTTCCTATTTTGTTCTATCAAAAAACCTATTTTAAGTGTTCCTGTTTTGTTCTTTCATTTGGTTATTCTTTATACTAATATTATTTCAAAAGTTTCTGACGATTGAATCGCTTCTCTAAGTCTGTACTTTGATGCTAATCAAACCCTCCGGATTGTGATGGATTTTGCAGCAACAGTTCTGCCTATCCATTGGTGATGGCACCTCACCCATCTGTACCAGATTGTTGTGGTCAATGCGATTGAGCCGTTGCGCATGGAGCATGACCTTTGAAGCCATGCAGACGGACCTTCGAAATTCAGTTTTTATTTTATTTTAATGTTTTTCCCCTTATTAGATACTTGGTTTTATAGTAGACATGGTAGCTATTAGATGCTTGGTTTTTATAGTAAACATGGGAGTGAGAATATTCTGTGCAGAAATATATGCTATCACGATATACTTTTGTGTGACATATCTAGCACATATTTGTAAGATCAATACCTACTTAGCAGTTAACGCTTTTCTTTGCAAAAATCCCCTGAAAGACACCCTGTTTGTTTTGGATTTTGAGAAGTGATTTGTGAGTCCAAAACTGACTATTGGTCTCAAATCCAATAATCAGTTTTGGACTTGCAATCACTTCTCATTCTAGGATCATCCAATCCTACATACCTTCTTAGCAATTCAGCTCGTGGTTGCAAATCAGATAGAACCACCTTTTCTCTTTCTTTTTTTTTATTTGCATTTAAATCACATTTTAGTATAATTTATAATTTACAATTCCGTTTGGATTGCAAGAAAAACGTTTCTGGTAAAAACACTTTTTGACTGTTTGAATTACCAAGCTGAAAAGGAAAAAAATTTCCAAAAAAAAAAAAAAAAAAAAAAAACGTTTTTCTTGTGTTTTGTTTACGGGAAAAACTTCTTTCAACTTCAATCTAATGCCACAACCCACGACCAGTGACTTGCAACCAATAGACAAAAAGTTGATGCACTCTACATGGTTAAATAGACATATATATATTTACAATTTATAAGTTTGAAGTAAACCAATTAACATGATTTAAAAAATAGAATAACAGATCTTGTATTAAAACAAGTTTCATAAGAGCAATGTTTGAGCTACTATAATAACTTATATGCCTTAAAAATAGAATAACATATCTTGTATTTAAACAAATGCCATAAGAACCATGTTTGCCGAGAGTTACTACAACCGTCAAAGAGTCTTTTTTAAGTAGAATATGAGATCAAAGCACAGAAGGAACAAAGTCAAGAAGCAAAATAACAAATCACAAAGCATGAAGAGAACTTTTTCTCTTGAATATTTTAATCAAAAACTAGTGAACAAGCCGTGCGATGCACGGGGTGTCAAAAGAAACTAACTTTTAAAAATATATGACAGTGGAAAAAATGCATTCAATAAGAAGAAATAAGGCAAAGAATTAAGATAAAAATATATATAAATGTAACAGGGGATAGACACCATCGGCTGTGCCTTAAATTTATAGCTACATACTAAAATCCAATTGCAGACACGGGTATTGAATTCTTTTCCATTCAAAAAGAAAAAAAAAGCATTGCAGGCTATCTTACAGAGAAATTATATGTTCATAAGTTCACATCAAAAAGGTCATTTGGAATCTTGCCCAACTGAACACTGGTTTTGCTACCTAACTGAACACATGCAATCCAAAACCCAAGGCTGGAAAGGTGATCATGACAAAAGAATAAAATAGAAGTTCAATACCCGTGCAACAAATACATGGATCAACCAAATTTCTGTAATGGATACCACAGTAAGAAATCAGTGTATTGGAAAGACATCTCTAACAATTTAAGATACTCAAATGTGTTATAGAATCAAGATAAGCCAGCAATTAAAAAAGGAGTATAGATGCACCTCTGTGAGACCACCAGGAGAACGATGAAATCCTCGTGAATGAGGATTGCCAAAAGTCTTTTCGTATTCTAGAGAGAGAGAGAGAGAGAGAGAGAGGTGGGGAGGTGCGAAAATCCTTTTTCTTTCTCTTTAAATCGTAAGTAATAAAGAGGGAGAGAGATTATAGGAGATTTAATTGGCTGCTACGGATAGGCCATGCGTCCAAATCCTCCCCACTTTCTCTTTATACCGTAAAAAATAAAGAGAGAGAGAGAGAGAGAGAGAGAGAGAGAGAGAGAGAGAATTAATTGGTTGCTAAAATGTAAAAAATAAAGAGGGAGAGAGATTATAGGAGATTTAATTGGTTGCTATAGATAGGCCATGCGTCAAAATTCTCTCCCACTTTCTTTTTAAAATGTAACTAATAAAGAGGGAGAGAGAGATTATAGGAGATTTCATTGGTTGCTATGGAGAGAAATAAGGAAGTTGTGGAATTCCTTTTCAAAGTAGACGTTGGAAAGAGCGGTAAAACGTAACTAATAAAGAGGGAGAGAGATTATATGAGATTTAATTGGTTGCTATATATGGAGAGAAAAATAAGGAAGTTGTGGAATTCCTTTTCAAAGTAGACGGTGGAAAGAAAGGTTCTCACGTGGCACAACCACGTTGGTTGCAAAAGAGATCAACGATTGCCCTGTGGAGCAAGTAAGGCTTACAGTTCCGGTTACAGATGACCCGACATTGCGAACAATAACGTTCAAAAGGTGTAAGGAGTTACAAGCTGTGTTCTTGTATCTTTTGTAAATCAATTCTTCGATTATCGACAAAATCCAATTAGCATTGATTCTCTATGCGCACAGATGATATCATCAGGCTTCCATTAGGAAACCTGATGATATCAACTCTTCCAACCAAATCCATGAGAATTCCAGGAACAAAATGGACTATGTCGTTGAATCCCGGGCCTTTCAACATAAAAGAGCATGTTTTAATTACCATCCTCGCTGACTCGGCAAATTTTTCTTTTGCACTGCTTGTAGTTTCGATAGTAATGTTTTTTATCATCAGAGAATTAACCCTTTAGAGCTACATACTAAAATCCAATTACAAGCACAGGTATTGAATTCTTTTCCATTAAAAAAAAACATTGCAGGCTATCTTACACAGAAATTACATGTTCATAAGTTCACATCAAGGAGGTCATTTGGAGTCTTGTCGAACACTGGTTTTGCCATGCAATCCAAAACCCAAGGCTAGAAAGGTGATCATGACAAAAGAATAAAATTGAAGTTCAGTACCCGTGCAACAAATATATGGATCAACCAAATTTCTCTAATGGATAATCACATTGAATCATGGAATATTAGCCACAATAAGAAATCAATGTATAGGAAAGACATCTCTAACATTTTAAGATAGTCAAATATGTTATAGAATCAAGATAAGTCAGAAATTAAAAAAGGAGTATAAATGCACCTCTGTGGGACATCCAGGAGAACGATGAAATCCTCGTGAATGACGATTGCCAAAATCCTTTTTCTTTCTCTTTAAAACGTAACTAATAAAGAGGGAGAGAGATTAAGAGGGAGAGAGATTATAGGAGATTTAATTGGTTGGAATGGAGAAAAATAAGGAAGTTGTGGAATTCCTTTTCAAAGTAGACGGTGGAAAGAGGGGTAAAACGTAATTAGTAAAGAGGGAGAGAGATTATAGGAGATTTAATTAGTTGCTATGGAGAGAAATAAGGAAGTTGTGGAATTCCTTTTCAAAGTAGACGGTGGAAAGAGGGGTTGCCACGTAATTAGTTGCTAGTGAGGAAGCCCGTGCGATGCACGGGGCAAACCAACAAAAGCAATACTTTGGTGGTACTGAGAAAGAAAAGAGAAAGAAAAAAAATAGGCCTAAATTGATCCATCAATGAACATTAAAAAGAAAAAAATTGGCCAATTTAGAAGTCTATGTAGGTAGATACCAATTTTGTGCAGTGATAAATCGACTCACAAATATCTTAAATCAACCCCATGTGTCTATCTCTCTCCTCTTTCTCTCTCTAACCCAGAGGAGAGAGAAAGACACATGGGGAGTCGATTTAAGATATATGGGGGTCGATTTTAGTATTTCTCTCCCTCTCACACGTTTCCAAACCATAAAATTAAGACTTTCAAATAGTAATCTAATAAAATCCCTAAAACTTCTACCAAAACAATAATAATTGGCCCTTTTAATCTTCAACCAAACCTCCAACAAAATCTCTAATCTATCCATATCCCAAATTTTCTCCAACTCTCTCTCTCTCTCTCTCTCTCTCTCTCTAAAACCTAGCTCTCATTGTCTAAAATTCCCAACTCAATCTTAAATCAATTAGGGCCAATTTGGATGCCGAGAAGATTTTGATTTGGAATTCTCACATTTACTGCCCTTTTGCGTTGACATTTGGATCCCGATCAAATCCTTGAATTTCCAATTCAGCGATTCACAGTGAAAAAATCAAATTTCCAAATAAGCTGTGGAAATAAGAAATTAGAAATCCACAGATCTGGCAGTTTCCTTCACCCTCTTGGCTCCTGAACCTCTCCCCTGCAGCAGGAATTACCCCCTTCCCTCTCTGTCTCCCTCAACATGAGCTGGCAGATCTATTCATTTTGTACTAAAAACTCAATTCCAAATCCAAATACAAAATTTGAGGTATCCAAATGGACCCTTAGTGAAATCTGGAACTACCTATAACATTCCTAAATAACTCCCTCGCTTAAAACTCTCCATGGATAGGTATTGATAGGATTCAATTACATTTGCTTAATTTTGATTTTTCAGAAAATTCAAAAATTAGAATAAAGTTTGCTATGAATGTCCACTAAAATATGAATAAATAGATACCCTTCCTTATTATTATTATTAGAATGTGAAAAGATATGAATCATAAAATTAAGAAAAAAATACGGTATATAGAGGCAAACCCATGGGTTGAAGTGTAATTTGAAAAAAAAAACCACTACGAATTGGGGATATGATAAATGAACCCCTTTTCATCTCTTGGGACACCCAGCAGCTGCATTGTACGTGCCAATCAGGTCACTTCATTCCTTAAATGTGAAGTTTTCATTTACAGATACACTGTAGTAATGAAAAGGGGCGCATTTATCATTTCCCGGAATTGGAAATTGACTTCTAATATAATCTTGATCTTAGCCATGGAATTATGGATGTCCTTCATTATGAATTGAGACCCTAGGTTGAAGAATGAGAGGAGGACATGTCAAAACATGAAGCTGAATAGACTAATTCTTCATTTCTTGTTATTTTTCCTTGAGAAGAATGGATGTGGTTTTCTGTTACGGCTCAGTTTTCTCTTCCTATTTTCTCTCCATCAGATTAGTAGTTTCTTTTGTTAGAAGATTTAGTTTTATTTCCTAGGAGTCCTAGTTTAGAAAGAGTCCTTTTCTTAGGTTGTTCTACTTTAGAAAGAGCCCTTTCCTTAGTTGGTTTCTTAAAGAGACAATAATGAATATGTATTGAAAATTGCATGTGGGAATAAACAGAAAAGAGTTATTTTAATATTGTGCATCTGCACCAGAGGAATCCCTTCCCCTCTTAAAATTGTGGGAGTTTGCTCGTTTGATCTTTTTTTCTTGCAGGTTGCCCTTGATAGGTAGTTCGATCCTATCATATGGTATTAGAGCCTTGGTTCTTGCATGCCAAGAAAGCCTAGCAAGATGGAAGAGCGTGTGGGAAAGTTGGAAGAAGAGGTTGCCCTGGTATCGAATGTCCTGAACGAGCTCCGGGAATCTATGAAAAATAAGTTCGATACTATTGCGAATTTGATAGAACGATTGACGATAGGGAGTCCAGCTACTACTCATTCAGTTTCTATTGGCAATAATCAAGGTATTGTCGTTGACAGTCGAATCCAGACTCGCTTTACACGAATTGATTTTCCCAAGTTCAAGGGTCAAGATCCGACGGAATGGGTCTATAAGGCAGAACAATTTTTTGCCTATCATAGGACACCTGACGATCAAAAAGTATTGTTGGCCTCTTTTCACCTAGATGGAGCTGTGTCCCAGTGGTTCCAATGGTATCACAACGTGCAGCCGAGCCTCACATGGAACGAGATGATTGATGCCGTCTGTGTTCGTTTTGGTCCGACAGATTATGAGAATTTTCATGGAGCTCTATCGAAGATCCAACAAAAGGGGACCTTGCAGGCCTACCAAGAAGAATTTGAAAGACTTGCTAACCGGGTAACCGGTTGGACAGAAGAAGCATTGATAGGCAGTTTTGTACAAGGGCTGCGTGAAGAGATTGGACTGGAGGTTATGATGTTCAAGCCATCTTCATTGACGGATGCTATGGGGTTAGCACGCCAACAGGATGCCAAGTTGCAACGCCTACGTCGGGTGGATCGAATTACTCAAAGCCGCTACAACTCAACAAACATCGAAGCAACACATGCTAGCAGATTTTCGTAGCCTAAGGCCCCACCAAGAACGGTGGTTGCCCCTATTAAACGTCTAACCTTGGCTGAGATGAAGGCTCGACGTGATCAAGGCCTATGCTTTAATTGTGATGAAAAATTTGTTCCGGGGCATCGTTGTAAGACAATGCAAGTGTTTATCCTTGCAGGAGAAGATGATGAGACAACTCCTGATGATGAGGGAACTACAGAGAATGAGGATAATATTCCAAAAGTGTCATTATATGCGTTGGCTAGCGTTACAAGTGCACAAACCATGAGGTTGCAAGCCTTCATTAAGAAACAGGTGGTGAGTGTGTTAATTGACACCGACAACACACATAACTTTGTGGCGGCAGAATCGGTTCAAAGGTTGGGTTATTCGATGAAATTGGGTCCAAGCTTCGAAGTTTTAGTAGCCAATGGTAACAAGTTAAGATGTCATGAAATTTGTGAGAGTGTGTGCATCAACCTTGGAGGTTTGGAACTTATAACAGATTTGTATGCCTTGCCATTACATGGATCTGACATTGTTTTGGGAGTTCAATGGTTGAAGTCACTAGGTACTATTATTTGGAATTTTGAAAACCTTAGAATGACCTTTGATTATCTAGGAGAGCAGCACACTTTACGTGGGATTCAAAATTCTAAAGTGCAAACTGTGGAAGGCAAGGAGTTGACTCAGTTACTGAAGCAAAAGTCATGGGGATTTTTGGCTCAAATTGATTTTAATACCCAACTTGAAGAAGGCAAGAATACACATGAGGATCTTGCAATATTACTAGAAGAATACCATGATGTATTTCAAGAACCAAAGGGGCTCCCACCTCATCATTCTCATGATCATCATATTCCATTGAAGTCTGGAGCGCAACCTGTCAATGTGAGACCCTACCGTTACCCACATTTGCAGAAAATGAGATTGAAAAATTAGTTCGAGAAATGCTTGAGACTGGAGTGGTTCGCCCTAGCAAGAGCCCATTTTCTTCCCCAGTACTATTGGTGAGGAAGAAGGACGGGTCATGGAGGATGTGTATCGACTACATGTCCCTCAATCAAGTCACCATAAAAGATAAGTTTCCTATCCCTACTATTGATGAATTATTAGATGAACTACATGGAGCGAAGTTTTTCTCAAAATTGGATTTGAGATCCGGGTACCATCAAATACGTGTGCATGAATCTGATATTCCTAACACAGCATTTCGCACTCATGAAGGTCATTATGAATTTTTAGTTATGCCCTTCGGGTTGACTCATGCTCCGTCAACATTTCAAAGTCTTATGAATGAGGTTTTTCGTGACCATTTATGCAAATTTGTCCTAGTATTCTTCGATGATATATTGATATATAGTAAGTGTTGGACGGATCATCTCAATCATGTCCAAATAGTTCTGGATAAGTTGCGGCACCATCATCTGGCGGATAAACGTTCAAAATGCTCTTTCGGCCAAATATGCATTGAATATTTGGCTCACATAATTTTGGGAGAAGGAGTTGCAGCTGACCCTGAGAAGATCCGTGCCATGGAAGAGTGGCCACATCCTACCAATTTGAAATCATTGCGTGGTTTTTTGGGTTTAACAGGATATTACAAGAAATTTGTGAAAGGCTACGGTGAGATTACTAAACCACTTACTGTGCTCTTATGCAAAGATGGGTTCCATTGGAATGAGGAAGCGGAAGGGGCATTTGTGAAGCTTAAGGCTGCTATGTCATCCACCCCCGTGATGGCTCTACCAGATTTTTCAAGGCCATTCGATATAGAATGTGATGCTTCTGGAACAGGCATTGGAGGTGTGTTGATGCAAGATGGGCAGCCCATTGCATTTTGTAGCAAGGTCCTATCCAGCCAACATTCGTCATTGTCTACATATGAGCGTGAGATGCTTGCCCTTGTTCACATGGTAACCACATGGCGTCACTATTTGTTGGGCAGGAAGTCATCAAAGCTTAAAGTATCTCTTAGAGCAACGTGTAAGCTCAACTGCTCAACAAAAATGGGCAGCCAAGCTAATGGGATATGATTATGAAATCTTATATCAAAGGGGTAAGGAGAACCTTGCAGCTGATGGGTTATCACGACAATTTGAGAATGGGTCAGTTGAAGCATCAATGTCAGCATTATCTATTCCATATAATACATTGGTGGAGGATATATGTAAAGAGCTGGAGCATCACCATGATACAAAAGAATTGCTTGACAAGCTTCAAATCAACTCACAAGGGTTGGATGGTTATTCTTGGGACAGGGAAGAATCGTGGTGCCCAAAACATCCAATATCATTGACAAATTGTTACAGGAATTTCACTCAACTACCGAAGCCGGACATTCGGGTCCTTTACGCACATACAAAGGCTTTCAAGATACTTTTATTGGCGAGGAATGAAGAGGCAGGTTAGGGAATATGTGGCTACTTGTGATGTTTTCCAGAGGAACAAATCCGAGAATCTTTCGCCTCCAGGATTGCTTCATCCATTGCCCATTCCAGATTTGATTTGGTCAGATATTTTTATGGGTTTTATCGAAGGGTTACCAAGGTCTCAAGGCCAAACAACTATCATGGTGGTGGTGAACCGTTTGTCTAAATATGCACACTGTATAGCTCTTGCACACCCTTACACAGCCGCTTCGGTGGTGCATGCCTTTGTTCGAGAGGTGGAGCGTCTACATGGCACACCTACATCGATTGTTAGCGATCGAGATAAAGTATTCCTGAGCAATTTTTGGCAGGAGTATTTTCGTCTCCAAGGAACTAAGCTGTGTATGAGTTCGGCTTATCATCCACAAACAGATGGGCAAACTGAAGTGGTCAACCGTTGCCTTGAAACATATTTACGTTGCTTTGTTGGGGCCCAACCTAAGCAGTGGGTGCACTGGTTGTCATGGGCTGAATGGTGGTATAACACCACATACCATGAATCAATAGAAATGTCGCCATTTGAAGCTGTTTACGGACGACCACCTCCATCCCATGTGACTTATACATCTGGCAATACTATGGTGGTACAACTGAACAAGGAGCTATATGACCGTGACCAAGTCTTGCATAGCTTTAAGGAGCATTTGACAATGGCTCAAGTTCGAATGAAATCACAGGCTGATAAGCATCGTACGGAGAGAGAGTTCGTTGTTGGAGATTGGGACTACAGCCTTATAGGCAATCTACAATAGCTGTCCGCTCTAACCTCAAGTTAGCCCCCAAATTTTATGGACCATTCCAAATAATCCAACGAATTGGGCCAGTTGCGTACAAACTACTCTTGCCGTCCTCTGCCAAGATCCACCCCGTCTTCCATGTATCATGTCTTAAGAAGAAACTTGGTTAAGGGATGTCATCCCAAGTAGACTTGCCTCCACTTACAGAAGAAGGGTTGCTAAAACCTGAGCCAGAAGCCGTTTTGGAACGACGAATGATCAAATGCAAGAATAGGGCTGTCACTGAAGTTCTGATTAAATGGACTAATATGCCTAAGGAAGAAGCTAACTGGGAGCTATGGTACAACATACAACAACGTTTTCCTAACTTTACACCTTGAGGCCAAGGCGTGTTTTCAAGGGAGGGTGACGTTACGGCTCAGTTTTCTCTTCCTATTTTCTCTCCATCAGATTAGTAGTTTCTTTTGTTAGAAGATTTAGTTTTATTTCCTAGGAGTCATAGTTTAGAAAGAGTCCTTTTCTTAGGTTGCACTACTTTAGAAAGAGTCCTTTTCTTAGTTGGTTTCTTAAAGAGACAATAATGAATATGTATTAGAAATTGCTTGTGGGAATAAACAGAAAAGAGTTATTTGAATATTGTGTATCTGCACCAGAGGAATCCCTTCCCCTCTTAAAATTGTGGGAGTTTGCTCGTTTGATCTTTTTTTCCTGCAGGTTGCCCTTGATAGGTAGTTCGATCCTATCATTTTCTAATTTGATCTTGGTCTCAACCATGGATTCCTTATGTCACCCATGCCACGATGCTCAAATTCTCAAAAGAGAGAAGTGAGATTGTGGCAGACAAGAGAATAATTTGGGAATAACAGAAAGCAATATCAAATCCTGGATAAGCATAAATCACACGTCCCGATAAACTTGTAGAAGCAGTTATCAGCTAAGAAAAAAAGACAAAATTTTGGCAATAACAGAAAGCAATATCAAACCCTGGATAAGCATAAATCCACACGTCCAAATAAACTTGTAAAAGCAATTATCAGCTAAGAAAAAAAGTGAAAATTTTGGCAATAACAGAAAGCAATATCAAACCCTGGATAAGCATAAATCCACATGTCCAAATAAACTTGTAAAAGCAATTATCAGCTAAGAAAAAAGAAGAAGAAATACTCACTACAGAGAATGAAACACTAAGATACTATCAACAATATTATTGACATCATGTTTTTGCGCGCGAGAGAGAGAGAGAGAGAGAGAGAGAGAGAGAGAGAGAGAGAGATTTAATACCAATAAAAATAACAAATCAAAACCGTCTGGCAAATATTGATGCATTTATGGAGTGAATAAGAGACTAAAATAGTTTAGATACCATTTTTTAAGGGGGACAGAGAGAAATTTAATAGCAAAGAAATTTCCATTAGAAAGCATTTAATCCTAAAGTACAATGGGCACACTTCTTAGGATGATCCAAACCGTTCATTTGATGGGCCACAACATAAATCATCTCTAGAAGATCCTAAGTCCTAACCCTCCAATCTATAAAGGTTTCTATATTGTGTTGTCCCTCTACCAATCCAAGGGTTATGATCATCCTAGAGGGATGATTTATAGGGTGGCCCAAAAAATAAATGGTTTGGATTATGGTGTGCGGCCCTGCATGCAAAAAAAAAAATGTTACGAACCTAAATCAGTTGGCAACGGTTTTGATCATCTTGGAGGGAAGATCAGCCTCTTGATCCACTTCGAGGGAAGGATCAATCCTCCTTTGTGCAAAAAAGACACACTTTCTAACATGTGCTTATATAAAGCACTTAAACATAAACATAGAGACAAATAAACATAAACATAGAAATAGCTAAATAAAGATAATCTCAATCTAAATTAGTATTCTAATCTATCCTAACTACTAAAAATAGCAGATCTGGTGAGATCTGATCTTATTATCTAAAATACCAACTAATTTATTCTTCCTAAGTGGGACCAACTAATTAGGCACGTAACATTCCACCCCTTGCCCTCAAGGTTGGAGATTAAGCCTTGGGGGAAAATCAAATCTTGCATACTTTTCAAAAATCTCGAGATTAGTCAACATTTCATATGTTGTTGTCATCAGAGGTTGTGGTAGTTCTATTTTCAAATTGATCTTATCGTATCGCTCATCAGAGCTCCTTTGTTGTGTGTTTTTTTTTTTTTTTTTTGGAATGATTTGGATGCTGACGCACGAATGATTGTGGGTGAGAATCTTTTCGATGGCGTTTGACATGTTGTGAGGAGCGGAAGACTCTTCGGCGGTGACCTTTCTTTAGTGACTTTTCGTGGTTTCTTCTATTCGATTTCTTTCGCTCTTCTTCTTTTCTCCCCTTTTTGTGTTTCTTCTTTTTATTGTGGAAGCCTTCTCGATTGCTATGCTTATTTTATTCAAGCCTTCCTCAAACCTTCGATAATCTTCCATCAAGTCCAAAACAAGTGCCTTGATCTCTCTTATATTCTCCTCCCACAGATCCATTGTTGCTCAGATTTGTTCCTACACGTGGATGGATTGTGCTGCTTTGATACCACTTGTTATGAACGTAAATCAGTTCGTAACGGTTTTGATCTTCTTGGAGGGAAGATCAGCCTCTTGATCCACATCGAGGGAAGGATCAATCCTCCTTTGTGCAAAAAGACACACTTTCTAAGATATTTTCTTCATTTCTTCATTGACAGTAACATGTGCTTATATAAAGCACTTAAACATAAACATAGAAATAGATAAACATAAACATAGAAATAGCTAAATAAAGTAATCTCAATCTAAATTAATATTCTAATCTATCCTAACTACTAAAAATAACAGATCTGGTGAGATCTGATCTTATTATCTAAAATACCAACTAATTTATTCTTCCTAAGTGGGACCGACTAATTAGGCATGTAACAAAATATAATGAGGCATACATTGGTTCGATGATCTAAACCAATTCACTTGGAGTTGGTCGGCCCTGACCCAAATTTTTTCTCCATAGGATGACCCTATCCATCCGATCCATGGAGGTTTCTATCAGAGTGTTAGGATCATCTTGTGGAGAAGAATTTAGAAATGATTGAAAGGAAATTTTATGTAGTGGAAAGATTTGTTTTACATGATAGATAGGATGAAAAGCCCGGATGGGAAATGGAGAAATTTTTTGAAGGAAAATCGTGATGATTTTATTTACGTTTTAAAACGTAAGTAATTGAGAGAGATTGTAGGAGGTTGAGTGTATTTACAACGAAGTTTGTTGAAAGAGATTTTATTAAGCTTTATAGAGATTTTAGAAGGCTTTAAAACTTAGATTTTCTTGAGAGAAAATTTAGGAAAAATTCATGAGATCCTAGATGGGGTAGGAAAATAGTCCAATTTAATTTGCCATTTTCAACATATTTTTAGGGAAAGAATTTCCGTTTAGGAAAAATTCATGCTATCCTAGATGGGGTAGGAAATAGTCCAATTTAAGTTGCTATTTTCAGCAGATTTTTAGGGAAAGAATTTCCGTTTACAAAGGAAATTTACGTTATGATTATGATGCCACGTAGGATTTAAGGCGGATGGGGAGGCTGTCCACGTGGGCGTGAACAGTGAAACCCCCATCCTGCTATAATATAATAGATAATTAGATATTTACACCACTTGCACTTCACATTTTTACACTTCTTCCCTTTTATAAACCATCCCAAAACAAACCCTAGAGATTCAAACTCCAAAATCCTATTCTAATCTAGCTTCCTCCACTTTTTAAAAACTAATAAAATCCCAATCTAACTCTACCTCTTTCTAAAACCTAATAACCATTTTAGAAACTTATTTAACTCAACCTCTCCGCCACTTTCCAAAATCAAGTTTGTTTCAACCCAACCTCCTAAAGCTACCAAATAACATTCTAACAGTAACTCCAGCAAAATTAGAAACTTCGAAATCCTAGTTTAACTAGGAAGCGTCCGCCTGCCTGAATTGGCCTATCTTCTCCGGCGCACGTGTAGAGTCTGCGATGACTCTGCACACTTCCCTCAGCGCTAACTCGCTACTAGTCATGCCAAGCTACTTTGCAGGCTTCTTCAAATTCGTTTGTTCGGTATTATCAACTTCTTCAAGTAATGTAATGTTTCTGCACATGCCGTATTCATGAAGTTTGGATTTGGCTTATGTATCAGAGAGGATATTCTAAGCTTGAATGCTTCAAACATCAGATTCCTCTAACTGAGACTCTCTCATCTCTTCAACTGTTTTTATCTGATGAACACCTGTTTTCCATGGATGTTATTGCTTCGGACTTTTAGGGCTTTCATGTCTAGGTACGACCTCCTCCAAAGGTTTTGTTGATTTGACACCAACATTGGAACTTCCGCTTTTAATTTTTCTTTCAGATTAGTCTCTAGATGTAGACAATATGGAAGACTAACTCGATCAGAAGACCACTATTATGAAGCTTCGTCATACACCACATTTCTTGAAACTTCATATGGCTAGTTTCTGGGTTCACACATCTCCAACCCTTCCTTTCAAAGTTATACCCGGTAAAGACACACTGTAGTGCTTTTTTATCAAACTTGTTGCTCAGATAGTTGGGCACAAAGAGATAACATACTAAACTAAAAGCTCTTAATGATTTGAGATTTTGATACAGTGGTGAGATAAATCCAAGCTTTCGCTGTGGATGATAATTTGTCACATAAGTGGCGGTTCTCATACACTCGGCCAAAAACCGAGACGATAAGTTCTTCACATGCATCATACCACGTGAAACTTTTGCCAAGTGCCAATTCTTTCTCTTTGCCACCCTATTTTGCCGAGGTGTATCAGTCACTCTTCACCTATTCTTAGAACTCTGTGAACATTCCAAGAACTTCTGATTTTTCTTTTAGAAAATAAACCCGCACAAAATGCGAGATATAATCAATGAATATCAGTAAATAATTCATACATCCGATGGATGGTATTCTCACTTTTCCAAAGACGTAAGAGTGCACTAGCCCGAGTGGTTTCTTCGCTCGAAACGTTGTATGGAAGTTGATGCGCCTTTCCATATTGATGCACGACACACACTGTGTCATGTCAAACCTCTAGATCAGGAAGTCCCTTCACCAGTTGCACGGGCCTTCTATTTATCGCAATTTGTAGTTTTACACACAAATTTCACTTACAATCCACAATAGTAGCTCCCACCAAGGCAACAACCATGAAAAATGGTAGTTTGTCAAAAAAGAAGAAGTAGAACTACGTCTATATTGATAGGGAAATGTTATCAGCACTACTGTATTTTGATGATCGCACTCCTCACTTTATTAAAAGTATGGTATGGCCCGCACCATACGATGATCCAAACCGTCCATTAGATGGGCCACACCCTAAATAGTTTGTGCCCCAAAAATCATTTCCATAGGTTGATCTCAACCCTCCGACCTATAAAGGGACTGAATGATCCTAACCCTCTATAGATCTGATGGTCAGGATCAACCTATGGAAATGGTTTTTGGGGCACAACCTATTTAAGGTGTGGCCCATCTATTGGACGGTTTGGATAATCCTATGGTGCGGGCCGCTGTGGACCCCGATCCGAGAGAGGCGGCGGTGAGGGACGAGCCCCACCCTCTAAGGTCTCTATGGATCATCCACGTGAATGGAGAGCTCTACCAAGGAACTCTCGAAAGAAGAATGCCCCTCACAGCATGAGTGGCGATAAAAAGGTGAGATACCTCTCAATTCGGGGACTAGCCCAGATTCGAGGCGTACCTTAAACAAAGAAGAGTCGCCATCTAAGGAAAAAGGCAAATGGGCCCTGGATCCCATACTATGCTCTGTTGCAACGGATAACCAGAGATATAAAATAAGGTTCGTGCCTGGTTACGAATTCGGAAGGTCTAAAGAGCACCTCATCCGCCCAAGTGCAAACACCTGGTCTCTTATGCCATTTACTTAATAATTTTGAAGAGTTTTGGGCGAAAATCATATGAAATGGGAACACAAATCTCCGAGAAGACGTCTATCTAATCATGCATGTCTCGGAGGAATAATAAACACACATAAAAGAAATAAAAGTGTCACCTGAGAATAACTAGGTTATGAATGTCAAACCTAAATTGGTGTCTAAGTTCTGGTGTGCAAACACATGCATGTTACAGCTAAAAGCATAAGGTCTGCGCAATAAAGTAAGAAAACACTGCAAAACATAGAAAATGACTCGATACCATACAATCCTAAAACTCTAATCTATACCTAGGCCCGAGTCTTTAGATGATCTGATGTTCATCCAAAGAAGCCTACGTATCCCCGCCTCCACAAGAATCAAGGCAACGTAGTTCTTCGCACCTATTCTAAGCTATGATGCCTAAGACATCTAGACCTCTATCCTAGACTCGATCTAAAAGACCGGACTAGTTCTTAAAGCTTCTTGTGTGATTATTTAAATTCCAATGGATTGTAGATTTTAGGACACCCTATATGCCCTAACTAAATGCAGGTTAGCCCTAAGCTAATGCAGGTGGTTCCTATAATCTATGTGTAGCCAGGCTGTATATCCTAGGAAAAACAGTAGGATCTATCGCATCTTAGACCTAGTCATCAATTAGCGATGTGGATCGCCAACTGACCAGACGGAGGCGTAAAACTCCTAGCTAGGACTCACTCCTAACTCTAACACAAACAAATAAAACACACAACAAACAAACAACGAACGAGGGAGCAACTCCCGACTCAAAAACTCTTTAACTAGGACAACCTCCTAACTCTAGAGGAAGATCCTTTCGAAAAAACAATATTTTGAAAGATTTTTTGCAATTTTGAAATATTTAAAATGTTTATTTTTAAAGGTTTGGCTGGACTTGGGATGTGGATCCCAAGCTGCACTACGTACCCTATGGAAAGGGATCAAGCCAACGTAGTTCGGAACAAATTTCCTAACTACTTTTAATGACTCAAGATTTTTGAGATTTTTGGTTTTTCAGATGTTTTTGTTATTTTTAAGTGTTTTTTTACTCAAGGGGAACAAATCCTATCATCATAAGGGGAGGACAGACTCCCGATATCCCGCAAAGGTTGGACAGCATCCTATGCTTTGCGGGGGAAAAGAACAGAAACACAGCTCTGCAAGGGTTGGACAGCATCCTATACCTTGCAGGAGCGGATAGAAAAACACAAGATTTGATGAGAGGTTGGATAAAATCCTAACCCCTATGATGATAGGACTGACTCCTGAAAGAAAAACAGACTCTCTAGCTAAGGACAGACTCCTAGGCTAAGGACTGACTCTGAAAATAAGATTCTAAGAAGGAGGTGCAAATGAGACAAAGCCTGTCTCCTAAAAGAAAAAGAGATAAAGAAGGGTGCTAGTGAGACTATCAAGCTAAGATAAAACTCACAAGTAACAAGGAAAAAGAGACCTTGCGCATATTTAGCAAAGGTAAAACACCCAGCCGGGCCGGACAGCTACCTAGCCCTAGGGTGCAACAAATGTGCAACCCAATACCCATAAGGGTAAGGGGTATGTTGCCAAGCCGAGTAGGGTGTTTTCCCAAAACCAAATGATGCACAAAGAGGAGGTTTAGTAAAAGAATGAGACTGGGTAAGTCTATTAGATACATAGGTAGGATAAAGAAAAATGTTAACAAGGAAAAAGAGACCTTGTGCATATTTGGCAAAGGTAAAAACACCCAGCCAGGCCGGACAGCTACCTAGCCCTAGGGTGCAACAAATGTGCATCCCAATACCCATAAGAGTAAGGGGTATGTTGCCAAGCCGAGCAAGGTGTTCTCCCAAAACCAAAAGACGCACAAAGATGAGGTTTAGAAAGAAAAATGAGATTGGGTGAGACTCCTAAACAAAAAGATGAGCTCCAAGAGAGGTGCTGACGAGACATGGCATGTCTCCTAAGGATAGACTCACTAATGAGACAAAGCTTGTCTCTAAAGGATACAACTTTCTCTGTCTGAGACATAGCCTGTCTCCCTGAGAGGGCTCTAGAGAACTCTTTCATTGCCCTTGCAATGAATGGATTTCTAATTTCTAGGGGATACACACCATAAAGACTTGGACAAGTCTTTAAATAAATGAGAGGAGTACTACTTGGACTAAGCAAGTCCCCTAAGGATGGGCTTAGGCTAGCGCCTTCATCGCCCTTGCAACGAGAGGGAATTCTAATATCTAAAGAATTTTAACAGAAATCTATAAGACTGTGTTAGTCTATCAAAAAGAGAAGAAAAGGCTACCAGATAATCGCCAATTTCATTCTAAAAATAAATCAAGTGCTAAGCAAAGAAGAATTTTCAAATAAAAAGAATATACAATCTATAGCAATCATAAAATGATAAATAACATTAATTAATCCAGACCAGCCGCTGGATAGCCTAATAAAGTAAAAAAACAATATCAAACACTTCAAAACCAACCACAAACCCCAATACGGGGACTCCAATGAAATCAGATGATGCCAAAGTAATCATCTGATATCAAATACACATGATAATATTTCTAATCCCGCCTTGAGATCAGACAGTACTCATGTCGATGATTCGAATAGAGTAGTTATCTGATCTCCTTCTTCCTATTAACAATTCATTTAAATAATAAGGAATGAGTATAATAAGCTTTGAGATAATCTCACCTGAACAATCTATTTATTACCGTCTTTGAACCCTAATTCAAAGCTTAGTATAAAAGAAAAGTAATAAATTCTCAATATTTTATACAAATTTTTCTAATGATATTTCTAATCTATACAAAGTATAAATTAAAAGAGGCATTTATTTAATATATGCAAGCAGCGAAATATAACTAAATCTAAAGATATGATATTTGCTATTGTCAGGGTGAAATAAGGCTGTTAATATCAAAATGGAAATGGCTACCACTATTAAGGTGTGAGAGAGAAAATTCTAAGACTTATTAAGGCTGGATAAGCCTAAAATGAAAAGGGGAGCGCTATTCAGACTATGTAAGTCCTCTAATAATGGGCTTGGGCTATCGCCTTCATCGCCCTTGCAATGATAAGGCTCCTAATGTACAAGGAATACAAACCTAAAAGACTGGGCAAGTCTTTTAAGTAAAGAGGAGAGTGCTACTTGGACTGATCAAGTCCCCTAATGAAATCAAGACATGATGATGAATACCCTTAAGGAGGTATTTCTCAAAGAAGGGAATTTTAAGTGCAAGAGAATGCAAGGCAAGACAATTATTTGCAAATGATATGTTCAAATGAAAAGAAAAAGGTTTAGTTTGCCATAGAAAAAGAATCCCAAGAATTTGGAAAGCATGGAAATGCATTTGGAAATGATTTGAAGAATTTTGAGAGCTTAAATGTCTAGGAATGCTAAGTTCTTTTAGTTCAAGTGCAAGTCTCTATCATAGCTCCTTAACATTTTTTTAATTAACCATTTTCCAACATCTTTTACAGATTTCCAATATGTTTAATTAAGATTCAAATCATTCGTAGATCACTTGTTCGCATATCAGTATCAAGTTTAACAAGGCATTGTTAAAGCACAACCAAACCCCCAATTTTTACTAAAACGCATCAAAATGTAAAACAAGTTATGGAAATTTACTAATACATGATTTATAACTTGCTAGTATGTTTACATATCCAAAATAATCATTAGAAATGATTTAGAATCAAAACAATAACAAAAAGCAAACTATATCATATTAATGACATAAGGTGTAGAAAATGTGATTTTCTGAGGAAAATTTGACCATCTAGACATCAAAACCATCAAAACTCACAATTATCAAAGTTGTAGATCTCATGATTAGTGACATTTTATCTTTTGACCACTTCGGCCAACTCCAGCCAGAAGTGGTTAGAAAATGATCATCTCTAGGTTATCGCCATTAAAAAGCACATTAGGTGTTTGGCTGAAAGTTTACACTCAATTTTGACACCCAAAATGTTGGTTCTGAAGAAATTGCACAATAAGAAAGTTTCAAGAAAATTTGTAAGGAACAACTTTCCTTTCTACGGTTCTGGCCAATTCTGACCATAAATGATCTGAAAACAGCCGACAATGTACTGTGTACAGCATGACAATTTTTTCGAAACAGCTGAAATCTTACAAAGGGATTTTGACAATCAAAACAGCGGTTCTGGTAAAAATTTGCACAACAAGAAAAGTTTGAGAAATTTTATATGAAGCAACTTTCCTTTGTACGGCTTTGGCCAACTTTGACCAGAAATGATCCGAAAACAGCCGACAATGTACTGTACATAGGGTCTTAACTCAAAATCGAACTCTAAAAAAAAAAAAAAAAAAAATCCTAGCTGAAACAGAGCATACAACGAAAGGAGAAAATAAAACAGTTGGTTTAATTATCAAGGTGTGAGGGCTGTTCGTATACAAATGGGATAGGGGCTGTCCATATACAAATGGAGCATGGGGGCTGTGAGCTTTGGCTTAATAAAATATGGTCTGTTAGGGGAAACAAGATAGAAATGGTATCGAGAGAATAATTTAGGGCATTGTGAGGCCACAAGAAAAATGATCTAAATGAGGCCTGTTAGGGTGAAAATGAAGGTGAAGGTAAAGGTGTTGGTTGCAAATGCAGAGTCTAATGGTATTAACACAAAGAGGTAACCTCTAACACATTTCTCTAATATGGAGCTTATAAATTATGCATCATTTTTAGCACTTATTCAGTGATCTACAACACAGCTCGAATCTTCAGCACAACTTGAATAAAAATATGCATAATAAACTTCAAACAAAATATAAAGAAAACAGAACAGACTTGTAGAATTTATCGTTACAAACATTAATCAAAACCGGTTGAAATGAAACCTAGTCTATAAACATCAAGGCAAACTAAAAGGAATAATTTCTTTGTTAAATTCAATGTGAAAATTTTTTATTCCTAAAAGACTAAAGAGTAGATGGAAAAGAGAGGAAAATATTATTAACCTAATTTAAAACCCTCAAAACCAAGAAGGTAAATCCAAATGAATAGGGATACATGAACTCACAGAATTTCTGCAAGAACAATTTAAACATATAAAGGGACTTATAGTGAAGATAAAAAATAAAAAATAAAAAATCCTATAATAATATAACAGAACTTACAAGATCAATAAAGAGCTAAAATTTCTCTAAAAAAAAAATCAAATCGAAGCATAGATCTTCTGTCGAAAGTACATATAAGATGATAAAATCATAGAGTCGATCGAAAGTTCAGATCTTCCAAAACTCAATTTAAAAGAATACGGTTCCTATCACAAATATATGCAAATCACGAAATTAATTAGGAACTTTGATCCTTCTAACCAAAGCCTAGATCTCTAACTAAAATCAACTAAATAAGATGATCGAAGGCATCAAAACCCCCTTAAACTTCAAATTTGTGCAATGAAAATACAAATCTAAGCCGAAAAAAATTGTAGATCTTAAATTCGGTTAACAAAATGTGGACTAGAAAGAATTTCTAAGATACACAAGTAAAAAAAAAAATTAACAATGATTTTTACGCAGATTAAAAAGAAGTAAACACACAAATATACTAACCTGAGAAGAAGGAGATTGTCTTGAGCTCGCCGAGGCTTGACCAGAGCTTGTCAGAAAAGAAGAGTTGCCGGAACTTAAAACAATAAAATCTGTGTTTCTTCTTCTTCTTCTTTTTCTTTTTTTTTTTTTTGAATCTGAACTCTGAGCTTTAAATCTGCTGAAATTATCAAATCCTAATGAATCTTTTCTTCTTTAATAGAAGATAATGAAGAAGACGAGCCAGCCGCTGTTGTTATGAGGCTAACGATTTCAGATATGAAATTCCTATGATCTAAATAAAGAAAATGAACCGAATCGCATCATAACAGAGCAGATCTAGTTTTTTTAAGAATGTTAGGGTTTGAAGAAGGAACGAAATGGTTGATCTGAAAAGAAATAAAGATCTGAGGGAAGAAAATGAAGAAAAATGACAAGATCTGCAACAAAACGATCGGATCTAAAGTAGATCTAAGGCATGAGATGAACAGATCTAAGTTTTTTTGTGAAAAACTAGGGTTTCTAAAGTGAATACACAGAGAAATCAGCAAATCTAAAGAAGAATAAAAGGAAGAACAATAAAATCTCACGATCAAGATCTGGCCGGAACTAAACCGGAGATTGATCGGAGAGAAAGAAACGGGAATAAAGGTTTGGGATTTGGGGAAAGCTCTCGTTCTCTCTCTTCTCTAATTCTCGTTAATTTGGAAAAATCCGATCCTTGAAAAATGAGCGAAATTTGCTATTTATAGGCAAACCGAAAAACTGATATCGGCACTCTATGTTGATGAGCGCACACATGCGCGACCCCAGCTGGCTAATGCACCCTCCCCACGCTTGATAACTGCACTAACTCCACTTGTCTTTTTCAAATTTTCTTGGTGGATTTTTCTGAAATTTTGCCGAGACAATTCTGAGATCCTAAGGCTTCTGAAAATGTATTCAATGGTATTTGGGGTCTTTGGATAACTTGAATTTTTCCTAAAATACAAAGTTTTTAGGGTAAAATGAAAAACCTAGTGGGCCACCCCCTATTTACACTACACACACCCTCTCAACCCGATTGCTGGGCAAACGAGTCCTGATCTCGATGAAATTCTGCAAGGGGTTAAAAGAGACCCTAATCCAGCCTAGGGCGAAGTTTGAGACCCTAATGCTGAGATTCAGATGGATTTGGCACGAGCCGGGAGAGTTTAGGGCTTAGTCAAAATGGGGTGTCTACAGCCGGCCACCGTACTTTTAATAAAGTGAGGACTGCGATCATCAAAACACAGTAGTGCTGATAACATTTCCCTTTTTGATAAGTGGATGTGAAGTGTTATCCACACTCCTTTGTTTTGATTGCAGCACTCCTCACTTTTCATTGAACACTTCTTTGATGACTACGGACAGCCTTCCAAAATTTGTGATACTAGTGTAAGGCAGGGCTTGCAGGGGCCTTGTGCTCTTCCTACATGTATCATTTTTAGGGTGCCATTATTAAAACAATTGAGTGCATATATCATCACATCCCTATGTGTTTTTCTTAAACATCCATTTGCAAGTCATTGATTAAAAACAATCACATCTAGGGGTGTAAACGAGCCGAGCCGAGCCGAGCTTGGCCAGGCTCGGCTCGGCTCGTTAAGCTCAAAAGCCAGGCTCGGCTCGGGCTCAGGCTCGAACCAGGCTCAGCTCGGCTCGGCTCGGCCAGGCTCGCGAGCCTTATCGAGCTCGAATTATATTAATTTTACACCCCTCATTTTCCCTGGACAGCCCTATCTAGTGTTTTTTTACTACACTTTTTACACTAGGGGCCTTTTAGTGTATATATTAATATATAATATATATATTTAAATATATTAAATTCTTAACGAGCCTTAACGAGCCGAGCCTGGCCTAACTCGGGCTCGGCTTGTTAAGCTTAACGAGCCAGCTGGGCTCAGCTCGTTAAGGATTCGAGCCGAGCTTGAGCCGAGCTTTTTTCGAGCCGAGCTCGAGCTCGAGCGAGCTTCTGAGCCCGAGCCAAAATTGACACCCTTAATCACATCCCTATGTGTTTTTCTTAAACATCCATTTGTAAGTCATTGATTAAAATTACAGGTGCACTTTGTAGTATTCTTCTTACAAATTTAATGTGAGAATACAATTCTGAAAATGTTTAAAAAGATTGTCATCCCAATGAGAAAAAAACCTTAACCTAAGAGAAAAGCTGTGAATTTCCATTTTTATATTGTATTAGAACTCCAACTTTGCCAGGAAAGAAGATTCAAAAGCAAAAGTACAAAGTGAAAAGGAAAAATATACACATTCCCATCTAAACTAAAGCAAGAAAATCACATATCAACCCCAACACTGGTAGACATTTTAAAACAAAAGAGACCTCCAAAATCTCCTTTTCCAAATTACAATCTTCTAGCTAAATCTTCTCTCCCTACCATTATCTCAAGTGGGTCTAATGCACTCCTAATCAAACTCTCCTCTTTCAGTTCTTTTGGCCACCCTCTGTCAATTTAATTGAATAAAAGCTTCAAATCACCTTTAATTCCATTGTTACTCTAGATTTCCAATATTTTTTTTAATGGGGTCAATTTGGCAAGCAAGTAGGAAGGAAAGAAAAAATATACAAACTCAAAGCTATATTCAAACCCTTACTAGAAGCATGCTCAAACCCTTTCACAAATTACAATCATGTATGCTAAACCTTCTCTCCCAAATTACAACAATAGAAGCACTCTTATTATTATTTTTCCATTTCAAAAAAAAAAAAAAACCCTCTCCGAACTTTTATATCAAGTGGCTCTAATCCTCTCCTAATCAAACTTTCGTCTTTCGTTTCTTTTGGCTACCCTCTATCTATTTAATATAATAAAAGCACCAAATCACCTTTACATCAATTGCTAATCTTCTTTTCCAATATTTTTCAAGTGGGTCAATTTGGCAAGCAATCTAGGAGGAGAGAAAGAAAAGTTAAAGACCCAAAGTTAAATCCAAACCCTTAATAGAAGCAACTTCAGGCAGAAAAGGTCCCATACACACCTTCAACATAGCATCAAGAAGTCCACAATGCAAAGAAAAGAATCTCCTCAAAGTTTCCTCTTAAACCAATGATTATCATCCTTCCACCAGTAGGATCTGTTCTTCATCCCTCCTTGAATACATGGAGAAAACCATAGGCGCCATCTCCGCTCCAATCGTCAGTCTCTCGATTTTCCTTGCTGTGTCCCTCATTGGAGGTACACAACTCTACCTTATCTTTCCAATCTATGAATCGGCATTTTTTGTAGTAATTTTTTTGTAGATATGGTTCTGTTTAGATTCCTTGAATTCCTCCTTAACCAGTAATTAGCTATTGAGACACAATGACAAGGTCTAAAGATTTTTTTTAAAAATTAAAAAAAAAAGACTATCGAGTAATTGGAAGAGTATTGGTTTTTTTTTGTTTGCAAATGAGACATTAAGGCCTCCTGGAAGCCATTTACTATGGATTTACCGGGTACCAACATCAGATAAATTAAATGAATAAGACAAAATCTATTGAATAGTGAGCCTATGAGGCCGCTCTCTCATGCAACAGCCAGTCAGCGAAATGCCCTCTGCGATCGAACCTAGCAAATCCCTAATAAATATTTTCAAATAATCATATTTAAAACTATTTGCGTAAAAGATTATATGCAAATAATTTTAGAGATATCCAAAGAGGCCTGAAAGCCCGAAAATCCAAAATAACAAAGAATCGACCAAAGATAATCTACAGCTTGATTTAAATGAGTAAAATGCAAAAAAGAGATCATAATTAATTTCTGTTAACAAATTCTAATCATGTTTAACATCAAAGTAAGAATTTAGCATACACACACAATAACAATGCTAAACTGAAGTGCGCCCTTGCAAAAACCAAATTGCAATAGCACCCCATTGTTTCCATGTCACCCCGTGCATTTATTATTCCTTTGATTTTACATTTTTCAGTGCCATTATAAATGCAGTTGGGTGACGTTGATCAAATGGTGCGCCCTTGTGGCTGGATTTTTGCAAGGGTGCCCTTCAGTTTAGCATAGAGAGAGATTATTTCCACATCTGATAATGTGGTTAGGCAATTATTATAGCTGAATAATTTGGTTTAGAAAATGATTTGTTCAGGCGTAAGGGCGAGCATTGGTGTCAACTACGGCACAATCGCGAACGACCTCCCCCCGCCGATTCAAGTCGCACGATTTCTCCTACAGAACACTCTACTCAACCGTATAAAGCTCTACGATGTCAATCCCGCCATCTTACAAGCCTTCGCCCACACCGGAATTCCAATATCCGTCACTGTGGCCAACGATCAAATCGGGGAGCTCACCGAGCTTTCATTTGCTCAACAATGGGTGAAAAGCAACATCCTTCCTTACACTTCCAACACAAACATAATACGGATCTTAGTTGGAAATGAAGTCGTTACTACTGCCAACAAGATGCTAATTGCGAGCCTCGTACCCGCAATGCAAAACCTTCACGCGGCCCTCGTCGGAGCATCGCTCAGCCATCGAATCAAGGTCTTTGAAGTATACATGATTAAATAACACTATCTCTAATAGCTCAAGCTTTTGAAGTAATTGGTTGTTTCACATGGTATAAGAGCAATTGTCACGAGGCAGGTTCTGGGTTCAAAACCCAACACCTCCTTGATATTAAAAATCCATGTGTACGGCAACCTGAAAGAGGGCCACATGTGACATTTGTTTGGCCAACTCAAAAAAAAAGAAAAAGAAAAAAAGAGGGGCCACATGTAAGAGAGACAGATATAAAGTATAAAGGATTAAATAGGAGAGTGTTAAAGTATAAATTAATAATTAACACCATCTATAATAAATTAAGCTTTTTGAGTAATTGGTTGTTTCACAGGTCTCCACTGCACACTCCCTCGGCATCCTCTCCTCCTCCAACCCGCCATCCACAGGAAAATTTCGGCGAGGCTACGAAACAACTGTCTTCAAGCCATTGCTAAGCTTCTTAAAGGCCACAAATGCACCTTTTATGATAAACCCATATCCATTTTTTGGCTTCTCGGGTGATACATTGAACTATGCTCTATTTAGGCCAAACCCCGGGGTTATTGATAGGAACACACAACTCACCTATACAAACATGTTGGATGGACAATTGGATGCCATTTACTCCGCAATTAAGCTTCTTGGGTTCAAGGATGTGGACATTGTTATAGCCGAAACGGGTTGGCCTTCGGTTGGAGACCCTGGGCAAGTCGGAGTTGATCTAGAAAGTGCAGCGGCCTATAATGGCAACCTTGTTAGACATGTGACTTCCGGCGTGGGCACGCCTCTCATGCCCAATCGAACATTTGAGACATATATCTTCTCACTCTTCAATGAGAATCTTAAGCCAGGGCCAACCTCTGAGAGGAATTTTGGGCTCTTCCGGCCGGATATGACTCCGGTATATGACATCAACGGTATCTTACGGCATAAGGTATGGCTCACAATCACATGCTATGTTCATTACTAGAGACTATTATACAATTTCTATATGTGTACATATATACTTATGAGATTAACTTGATAGATAAGAGAAAATGTCCATGACTAAGTGTACATGTGACATGTGTGTGGTGATCGGGACCATTCATATAATATCATCACTGGCTCCCAGTGCCGAATCGGATCTCCATTCGCAAGATTGAAGCGTGGAAAGAATCAATGGTTTGAAGGCATCTTAAAGGATATCTTTTTCCATTAAGCTTGATCAAAGGTCTAGAAACATCCCACGAAAGGCAGGACCAAGTGCAATATGCCAGACTCAACAACATTCATGGACCTGATCAGCATCATTCTCCATTTCTTCATGAAATTTTTTTCCATGGAATACTAGTTTATTCAGGGGTGGGAGAGGGAGAGAATTGGGAGGGCATGAGTGAGGAGAGAATGCGAAGTGGCTGAAAAACAAAAATAGTGAAAAGGAAAACTTTGCTCAAAATAGAGTTTTATTTTTCCTACTTCTCCGCCACTTCTTTTCCTCCTCTCAGTAGGGCCAGCTCAAATTCTCTCCCTCTCCCACTTCTTTGAAAAAATTGCCATGGTTGCCAAACATGGCCTTAGGCTCTATTTCTTTCGAAGTAAGATAGGCATAAAATGTATTTTAGTCCACCTCATCTATGCATTGGGTGGTGCCAACCATTTTACCTCATATTTTGATTGGGTAGGTCTCACGATCTTTGCCAAGCTCATGAATAATGTGGAGCCCGCCATTTTTCACCTCAGATTTTGATGGGGCGGGACTCATTATTTTGTACACCCATGGTTGAAGAATGCTAGTTTGTGGTATAAATTACAAGAGGAATGCTAAACTGAAGGCTTCCCGTGCAAAAGCCGTAGGATCCATGAAACCAAAGTGCATTATTTCTTTACTTTCACATTTTTAAGTGCTTTGATGGTGCGGATCAATGGGGGCGCCCTTTAGTTTAACATTCCTCAAATTACAAAAGTATACAATGAACAAGAGTGTCAAAATTGAAAGAGGGAGTGCAGATCACTATCGGTAATCCATTCCCTATCTTCATTGAAACAGGCAAAAGAGTCGATGCCCGGGAACCCAAGTCCGGCTGTAGTGCCTATAAATCCGTTGCCTGTCCAGGGAAAGACATGGTGCATGCCAAAACCAAGCGCGGAATCTAAGCTCTTACAAGCGAACATTGACTACGTATGCGGTCAGGGTGTCGATTGCCGGCCTATACAGGCTGGAGGTGCATGCTTCCTACCAAACACTGTCCGAGCCCACGCCGCTTATGCCATGAACGCTTACTACCAGGCCACAGGACGGAATGCTTATGACTGTGACTTCAGACAAACTGGAGTGATCACTGTTGTTGATCCAAGTATTGCTCTTAGCCTTCTCCAATAGCTTTATATTCTTTCTTATTTCCGAGATTTTATATGGTGCGTGCATGTGGTCCAGTATTTTTCAGAGAGTACAGTGGGGCCCACTTCGTAGGATGATCCAAACCGTTCATCTGTTGGGCCACAACGTAAATAGGCTGTATCTCTGTATGGTGATCCTAACTCTTCCATATGTAGAGGGACTGCACATTTATAGAAGCCTCTTAGATTGGAGGGTTAGGAGTCATCCTATGGAGATAATTTATGGGGGTACAACCTACTTATGTTGTGGCCCAACAAATGAGCCTAAATTTATCATTTCCCTCTGAAGGGTGGAAACAAAATAATTCCTAGGAAAAAAATTTCCCCAAGAAATAATTTCTCTGCAATCCAGATAGGGTAAATGACATGGCTATTAAAAGTTTGGCACCCTAGCACCACCTTTCTCTAAAATATTGTACTTTAAGCAGTAATTGCTTTAAATTTACCCTTTGTAGGTTATGGAAGCTGCAAATACAACTCATGAAGATGGTGAAGATAACAAAGGCCTGTCTACTGAAAATTCATGTGGTTTTGTAGTAGGTAGAGGATACAGGTTATGTATGATTCTGATTCGTGTAAGCTAGTTATTGTGAGTCTTTTCAATTTCTTCATATTGCTTCCCTTTTTTATTTTCCATAGAAAGGGGTTTATGATTAGAGGTGTCTAAGTAATACATTTTGAAACACATTTTCTTCTTTTCTTCCTACTGTATATATGACAATTTCATGTTTCAGCAGTAAGGATAGCTACATTAACATTGTTAGATGGGATCTGCTAGGGACCATGACAGAAGGCATTTCACGGGCGGGCTGTTGCATGAGAGAGCAACCACATAGGTACTGATTTTGTCTTATTCATTCAATACATGTGAGGTGGCTTCTCTCTCATGTAACACAGCCCGCCCACTGATTTTGTTGAGATATAAGTAGGCACTGATTTTCGTTTTTAACCATCAGTTTCAAGGCCACAGATCGAACGATTTGGATTATTGGATCATGTATACGTGTACAAACAAGTTTTGGTGGGAAATGTATAAGCCCCAAAACGGTTTTAAATTTTAGGAAAAATTACATTTACACCCCCTCTAGTTTCTGACACATCCACTTCTACCCCTATAGTTTAAAACGTGACAACTAAACCCCCTTTAGTTTCAATTTGTATAAGGTAGGCCCCCTCAGTTGACGGTTCGTCCACAGATTGAAGGGTTAGGATGATCTTATGGAGCTGATTTTTTGGGCCTTATCTATGTAAGGACCCATCAAATTTTAATAATGAGGGGGCCTACCTTATACAATATTAAAAGGTAGTGATAAATCGACCTCCATATAGGGCAGTGCTTAGAGAGAGAGAGAGACATGCGGGTTGATTAAAGATATTTGGGGCAAACATTTTTACAACGAATCAAACTCTAATTTTTTAGGCAAACATTTTAAACATGTTTTTTTGGCCAACTTTCAAAATTTACCCCTCCCATATTTGTAAATGAGAAAACTTCTCACCTCAGTTTCTTGTGTTCCGCAGTTTCTTGTGTTCCGCTTTTTTACTACGTTTTTTTAACCAATGCCATAGTAAACTCGAATTTTTTCCTTCCCCTGTTTTTTCCGAATCACATTTTGCTGACTATGGGCCTGACCATGGTATGCAAAATGCAGTTGTTTAATGATCCGTTCAAAACATTTACGGCAAAAATCTCTTCTGGAAAAAACATTTAAAATGTGTATTAAACTCGTTTTTTTCGCCAACTTTCCAACTTTACCCTATTTTGTAAATGACAAAATTTTAACTTATTAAATGCTTTTTTTGTAGTTGTGTATATGAATGTTTTTTTACTAAGTATTGTTTTCGCCTTTTCACGGCTGCCTAAGGTTAAATTTTAGGCTTTAATGTATATGTGACGTTTCCCACCATTTGACCTCTCTCTCTCTCTCTCTCTCTCTCTCTCTCTCTCTCTCTCTCTCTCCACACACACAAATAAACCGTTGGTGGGCCCAACAGAAACCGTTGGTGGGATGGTGGGCCCATCTATGAACAACGTAGGCCCCGCCCATACCTCACCATAGGATAATCCAAACCGTCCATTTGATGGGCCATAAATGTAAATAGGTTGCGTCACAAAATATCATTTCCATAGGTTGATCCTAGCCCTCCGATCTAAATAGAAACTACATCTTATGCAACCTCTATAGATTGTAGGGTTGTGATCATTCTATGGAAATGATTTTTGGGGCACAACCTAATTACATTGTGGCCCATCAAATGAATGGTTTGGATCATCCTATGGAGTTGGTTGTAAAGTAACATTAAGGCCCGCCCACAACATAGGACGATCTAAGCCGTCCATGGTTTGGATAATCTTATAGAGTTGGTCGTACAGTAACATTAAGGCCCAATCGTAGGCCCAACTGATATTTTTTCAAATTGAAGCGTACCGTCTACAACATAGGATGATCCAAGGCGTCCATGGTTTGGATCATCCTATAGTGTGGTTCGTACAGTAACATTAAGGCCTAATTTAGGCCCCACTCATATTTTTGAAAATGAAGTGTACCGTCCAAACCATAGGATGATCCGAGCCGCCCATTTGATGGGCCATAACGTAAATGGGTTGCGCCCCCCAAAATCATTGGCATAGGATGATCACAACCCTCCAATCTATAGAGGTTTCCATAATAAGCAATTTCTCTTTATATCTGAGGGCTAGGATCAAGATGTGGACGGTGGACCAACAGATCTGATCACACGGAGGCAACACAAGCTGTGCCCAGAGTCTACTCAGCATTTTCTTTGAAGACAATAAATTGGGTGAGTCTAATTAAAAAAACAAGCAGTTTCCTTCTTTTTTTTCTCAAGATTATGGCTGTTGGTATAAACCCGACTGTAAAATGGCAAGTTTTTTAAGATTGCGGTCAAACCTGGGTGGACCGGCCGGACGGTCCAAGGTTCGGAACTAAACAGAAGAATGACCCTACTGTGAGGTGCTCATTGAATGAAAATAACCAATGAAACATGATGCTATATATGAATGACCACTGTAAATTTCGGAATTTTTTTTTTTTTGGAATGGTAGCTATATTAATAAAAAGGACCGAGATGAGAACAGACAAAACAACAGGAACAATGAGGGATGCTAAACTCACAGTAGCCCTTGTAGAAAGTGGCTACAAGGGCGGCTCCATTGGATCCGCGTCATTTCCTTTAACCGTTATCAGTGCCATGTTAAATGCACTGGGTGCATTTGGATTACTGGAATCAAGAATCGGTATCGATATCACATTCCAATCCTATTCCAATTCCCACCATAAACGGTATGGAAATTCCAATTCAAACGTTTATTAGGGAATCATGAGCATCAACTTCATCTTCTTTCTCCAACCAGCTCTTGCTAAAACTCATTAAAAGTACACTAGTCACAAAAAAAAAAAATCTGCATAAAATCGAGAAACAAGAAATACTCTGAATAAACCTAGAAATAACAATACCCAAAATCACAAGTAGATACAAGAAATAAAAATAAATATGCATAACTACAAATCAAATCCATATGTTCTAGAAAGAAGAATGGCATCTACCAAACCTCTCTCTCTCTCTCTCTCTCTCTAAGCAAGAAGAACAGATCATGCCGAAGGAGTAACTGAGCAGAGCATGTCGTCTCCCATCATACCAGCAAGGGGGATAAAAAGTATAGGGTTTGGGTGAGAGTGGCGAGTGGAAGGGCTTTTTGAGTGTGTGGGGTGGAGGTTCATGAAAGAAGAGGGGTTGGGGCTGAGGCGAGGGAATAGGGCTTGGGTGAGGGTACTGATGGGGTTTGCAGCAAAAAGAAATTATATTGGTTGCAGCTGTAGGTAGCCATCAATGGAGTGGTCTATTCCATGTCCAGTGAAAATTTCTGGGCATCTTGAAGTGGGGAGGGCGGTGGTTGAAGGGAAAAAAATTCTCAAGAAAGCGTATAGAAGGAGATGGGAATCAGAATACCACCACTTAGGGTGGGTAACAAAATCCGCCCAAGATTCCAGGATATTTTCCGCCCGTCATATTCATTCCCTTACCAGGTTTTGAACCAAATCGGCAGAATTAACTTAAAAAGAATCAGATACCGATTCTCAATCCCTATTCCGACGATCCAAACGCACCCTTAGAGTTAGGGATGACGTGGATCCAATGGTGCGGCCCTTATGGCCGTTTTCTACAAAAGGCTCCTGTGAGTTTAGAAATAACAACAAACAAAAACAAAATCAACGGGGTAAAAAATTGAACAGCTCCAAATCTTCCTTCTCCTCCCCTTGTCTAGCAAGCTCATCTCCACACCTTTGCAGATCGAGGCGCATGCTTAAAGAAAATAGATGATGAATTGAATTTCATCAAAGAATCCCGCAAATCTCCGAGTATAAGGCCTAATGCCTTGGAGCAAGCGAATCACATTCAAGGAATCATCAAATAGTGGTTAAAGAGAGATCAACGGTCCAATCAACAAGAAAAAAGGCCTCCATTGAACAAAGTATATTTTCATCTCAGTCAGAAGTAGCACCTAAAGACTAGAGACTGACAGAATGAAGAGTTTTTCAAGAGAACAGTAGAATGATATAAGTGTCACTGTGTGGACCCCGATCCGAGGACGGTGCCGAGGGACGCGAGATCCCTCCTGCAATCATCTAAGATCTCCACAACGTGAAGGAGAGCTCTACCAGGGAACTCTCGAAACTATTGCCACCCTCACAGCATAGCATGAGTGGCGATATAAAAAGAAAGAGATACATCCTGATCCGGAGCCAGGGCTCGAAACTAAGATATATCTGAAAATAACTCAAAGTCGTCATCCATGGATGCGCCATGGAACCAAAACAAATGCTCTGTTTGCAATGGATAACCAGAGATACAAAAGGTCCGTGCCTGATGACGAATGGAGAAGGTCCGAAGAGCGCCCCCAATTCGCCCGAGTGCGAACACTTGGTCTCTTATGCCATTTTCATTAACTTCGAAGAAGTTTGGGTAAAAATCATGTGAAATGGGAACAAATATCCCCGAGTGAACGTCTACCTAATCACGGGGATGAAATAATAAACACACATAAAGTAAGATAAAAGATGTGTCACCTAATGACAACTAGGTTATGAGTGACATGCCTAACAGGTGTCTAAGTTCTGGTGGACGAACATATGCATGCTACAGCTAAAGGTATAGGTCTGCACAAGAAAGTAAGAAAACACAACAAAATATACAATATAACACAACAAATCCTAAAACTCTAAATGATTTAGCCCGAGTCCTCGGATGGTCTGGTATTCATCCAAAGAAGCCTACGTATCCCCGCCTCCACGAGAATCAAGGCAACGTAGTTCTTCGCGCCTATTCTAAGCTAGGATGCCTAAGACACCTAGACCTCTATCTTAGACTCGATCTAAAAGACCGGACTAGTTATTAAAAGCTTCTTGTACGATTATTTAAATTCCAGTGAATTGTGAATTTTAGGACACCCTATATGCCATAACTAAATGCAGATTAGCCCTAAGCTAATGCAGGTGGTTCCTACAACCTATGTGTAACTAGGCTGTATTTCCTAAGGAAAACAAAGGGTTGCTAACGTATCCAAGACCTAGTCATCAGCCGGCGATGTGAATCGCCAACTGACCGGACGGAGGCGCTCCTATAACTCTAGGACAAACCCCTAACTCTAAAACAAGCACACAACAAACAGACAACAAATCAAAGACAAGACCATAACTCTAAAACTCTCTATCTAAGACAAAACCCTAACTCTAGAGGAAGAATTTTTTCGAAAGCAATGTTTTGGAAGATTTTTGGTATTTTTAAAAGGGTTAAATGATTTATTTACAAAGGTTTGGCTGGACCTGGGATAAGAATCCCAAGCTGCACTACGTACCTCGTGAAAGAGGATCAAGCCAACGTAGTTCGAAACGAACTCTCAAACTACGCTTCTAAAAGAAACACTCAACACTTTAGATTTTTTTAAGGGTTTATGATGTTTTCAAATGTTTTTGAAATGCTTTTATATTTTTGACGATTTAAAAGAAGTGTTAACACCTTTTTAGCTAAAGGGGATCCGATAGAAGAGCCTCATTACCCACCATATCGCGGTAGAGTAATTTAGAAGGAAACGGGATCCCTAAAGCCTGGGGGGAAAGAAAACAAGCGAGGGAACTAAAATTCCGATACGAGACAAAAGATCTCAAAGAGATGACCAAAAGCTGACGAGGCTTAGCTAGAATCCAAAAGAGAGGAATTCTAACCTGCGAGGGAAAACCCTAAATAAACGAGAGATGAAAAACCTTCTAACCCTAAGGGCAAACTTCTAAACAAAAGGGACAAACAAGAACCCTATAGGAAGAACTACGGAACAATCAGCCACTAAGGAAGGGTCCTAACTAGTTAAACGCTCTGAGAGAAGGAAATCCCTTAACCTGCGAGAACTCTAAGGCAGGAAGGGAAGAGGTTGGCTCAAGAAACGTTCCATCGTCGCCGAACCCAAGAGAAAGATGAGAAGAGCCCCCAAAATCGATGGGATCCCGAAACTCGAAAATGATACAAAGGAATGCGCAAAGAACAATCCCGAAAAGAAAGGAAACCCCTCAAACCCTGTGAAGACCCTAAGATAGGAAAAATGATAGGAAGGGCAAGGGGTTGGCTCAAGAAACATTCCCTCATCGCCTGGCGTCGACAGCAGGATTTCCGAAATCAATGACAGTACCAAACATTGGAAACAAACCTGAACTCCGATGAGAACCCCAAAGACATGCGACTCAACCAACTATGACAACTATGCGACTCGCTGATTTCAAATAAAGCCTTTCCCAAAACCCAAAGCTAAGAAAGTGGTGTATGGATTCAACAAAAATGAAATAAATGTTTAAAAACACAGATAGCTTGAATTCAATTATAAACTGAAAATCTCAACGGCATTACAACTATCCAAAACATACCTGAATTCACATGAACTGCAGAGAAACATGTCCAAACATATGAAGAGATGAAATCCCAATTGCTTTATAGATACCAAATTTTACTAACATATCATGGAATTATCACTTGCTACTAATGATCGTTATGCAATCCCGACCTTTAAGGCTCCGTATGGTTGCCGGGTTTTTTTTGTTCCTGGGAGTTATGTGGGAGAAAAAATACCCTGTGAGATAGGTGGGAAAAAAAAGTCCTAGAAGTATCCTGGTAAAATAAAAATCCCATGTTTGGTTATGTGGGAGAAAAAAATATCCTGGGAGATATGGTGGGAAAAAAAAAACCTTTGTTTGGTTGGTTGAACTGTTGGGTAGAAAAAAATTCTTCTCAAGCTTATTTTTGGTTCCTGAGTTTATTTTTGTTCCTGGGGTTATCTTGGGATGGGATGAAAAGGCAATCATTACAAAAGTGGGATTAAAAAATTCACCCCACAAATAATCATTACAAGAGTGGGATTAAAAAAAACCTTAGTGCTAAAAGGCAACCAAACATGGGATGGGACCAAAATTTAACTTACTCTCCCACATAACTCCCAGGAACAAAAAAAACCCGGCAACCAAACAGAGCATAAGAGAGTTTTGGAGAGGCCCGAGCAGGTGGGGGGTTCTTCACAGAACAGGAAGATTTAAATGCTTCTATCTGTAACTGGCATTTCAAATAGTCCCCATTGTTTTGCTCCAAGCACTTCTTCAAAGCTTCCACATCACATTGAGACATCTTCTTCACGCTAATCCCAACCTTCTCATCCATCATGGAACCACAATAATAAATACAGATTATCAAGCTTTGACTCCAACTTGCCGTTTGTTTGATTATTTGTCAGAAAGGAGGGGTTGCAGCCGGAAAACCAACTTGGAACCCTAATTGGAATGGGTTGGATTTAACAGGATTGCCGGAATTGGATCCTGAAATTGGAGCGAAGGGGTGGTGGTAATTGGAATCGAGATGAAGAGTTGGAATTAGAGAGAAGGATGCCTGGATTTTAGAAATGGGTTTCAACAGAGGTGGAGATGGGTTTGGGGATTTGGAGAAGACGATGGTGGTTGGTGGTGGAGTGAAATGGCAGAGGAGATGGAGGTGGGTTTGGGTTTCAAAGGCACAGGGGATTAAAAAATTAGATGAGAAATTAGAGGTGGCTGTGGAATGGGGTTTGCCGGATTCCGACGGGGTGTGGTCGGAGAAGAAGAGATAGGGTGGAAGAGGGTAAGGTAGAAGAGGGTTTGGGTGTAGCAGGTGATGGTAGAGGTTGCAGATGGAGGTCAGAAATGGTGGCGGTGGCTGAGATGAGGATCGATTGGAGGTTGGAAATCGTGGTCGGAAGTGGTTGGCCGGTGATGGGAGGTGGGAGATGATCGGCTTCTTCCTCTCTCCCTCTCTCTGCAAATCAGAGGATTTTTTTTTCTCCCCTGCGGCTGCAGAAATATGAGGTTTTGGGTTTTGGGTTTTGGGAAGTGGGTTTTGGGTTCAAAGGAAGAAGTTCAAGGAGGTGGAGGTGATGGTGGTGGGAAGATGGGTCGGAGGTGGTTGCCAGAGTGGAGACCAGAGATGGGGTAAGGAAGACAAGCTGAGGCCGAGCCTCCCTCTCTCCTTCGCGGCTGCAGAAACCAGCTCCCCTCTCTTCTTCTTCTTTTTTTTTCTTTTTTTAGAAAATGAGATCCCTCCTCTAACCCTAATTCGTTTGGGGCTTAATAAAGTGAAGAAAAAACGTAAATTCGACCCCCCCCCCCCCCCCCCCCCCAAATTACTTACTGGACCAACCCCATGCAGTGTATTTGCGACTAATCCTTTGTTCTATGGGGGGGGGGGGGCTCGGGTAAGATGAATCTAAGTAAAACTAAAAATGTATTCTACCCCTCCTTTTCCAGGACAGCCCCCTATTGCATGGTGACTACTCTTTTGCCGGATAGGTGATTACATGGTAATGGCACCCTTCTTTTCCGTAATATGAAGCTATACTAAGGGCACAAACTCGGCTTGTCCTTTTGATTACCATGCTTCGCTCGATTCACTTGAAACCTTGCTGAGACCTACATAGGATCTGGAACTACCCTATAACTGATTTTGGGACACAGATTCAATTGTTTTAAGGAGATTTATTCAAACAGGTTTATTTGGGGTTCGGTCAAAATGGGGTGTCTACACACTGGAAAAAAAAGCTTCTACCTTTCAAAAAACAAGGTAGAAATGTAACACAATGTTTTTCTTCCTCTGTTGTCTCCATTTTCTTCTCTCTGTTAGCAAAAACAAAAGAAACTCTCTTAGCGTCTCGCTCTGAAAATCCTAAAGTTCATCATGAGAATCGTCATCTTCGCCTGACTCGCCACTAGGAGCACCACCAGATCTCTGATAAACGGCGGTGATGATTGGATTACACACAGCTTCCACCTCCTTCAACTTCTCATCATAATCCTCCTTGTCGGCGGTCTGATTCTCGTCCAGCCATTCCAAAGTCTCCTTCACAGCAGTCTCAACCTTCTCCTTCTCTTCAGATTCCAACTTGTCGGCTAACTTGTCCTTGTCGTTAATCTGGTTCTTCATGTTGTACACATAAGTTTCCAGGCTGTTCCTCGCGTCTATCTTCTCCTTAACCTTCTTGTCCTCGTCCGCAAACTCTTCTGCCTCTCGGACCATCCGATCAATCTCATCCTGGCTCAACCGACCCTTGTCGTTTGTGATTGTGATTTGCTCTGATCGTTTAGCGGCCTTGTCCTCTGCCCTCACATTTAGGATTCCATTTGCGTCTACTTCGAATGTGACTTCAATCTGAGGCGTGCCCCTGTTCATACACAAGTACTTAATAATTTGGTTCAAGTCTTTGATGGAGATTTGGGGGGCATTTGAGAGAGAGAGAGAGAGCATTTTCTACTAGCAGATAAAAGCAGAAGACAAACCTTGGAGCTGGAGGGATTCCTGAGAGATCGAATTTTCCTAGCTCCCTGCAGTCCTTTGTGAGACTCCTCTCACCCTCAAAAACCTAAAAAATTACCAACCAAATTCGCAAACGCATAAGCACAAGTAAGATCTAAACAGAATTTCATACAACTAATTGATGATTATGTCTAATAGAACTCAGATAGACTGAGGCCCCGTTTGTTGTGGATTTTGAGAACCGATTGCAAGTTCAAAACTGATTATTGAACTCAACAGAGTTTTGGACTCGCAATCAGTTTTCAAAATCCAAAACAAACAGGGCCTAAGATGGGTTTGCAGTGCTGAAAATCACAAAAATATGGTTATAAACATATTTTCAAAACCCCACACGCCATCGTCGACTTGCTGGAGTCAATTAGCTCTCTTTTACCTTGGCCGCATTATCTTCAGAGTATGCATTTTACCCAACAAAGACTAAAAAGTCAATAAAAACTCCTATGACAATAATTATGACTGTGGCAACGGGGTACTCAGTTACATAGTGCTCGATCGTGCCACACCGGGTCAACTGGGATTTGCATTGGCTGCATTTTGGCCCGCACCCACAGATTAAGAGACTTGTAAGATGTGTGAAATCAAGGGGAAAATGTCGAGTACCTGAATTGAGACAGTTGTCTGATGGTCCTGGTAAGTAGTGAAGACTTGAGATTTCTTTGTGGGGATGACGGTGTTTCTTGGAATCAGCTTAGTCATCACACCACCAACGGTCTCGATACCAAGTGAAAGAGGGGCAACGTCCAGGAGAAGTATGTCTGCATCCAGTAAGTCAATGAAATTCCGAGTCACTCCAGCTAACAACTATCAAAGCCCACCAAAATTAATAATAGTAAGCAGCATACAAATAGATGAAGCATTCCGGCCATTTCAAAACCAAATGAATCTTAGGGCATGTTCAGCAAGACTTCTCATTCTCAGCTGAAGAAATGGGTGGACATGGGATAATCATAATCTCCAGAAGCGACACAGTGTAGCTTCAGAAAATCTGATTCTTCCCTGGCATTTGTGCTGTATTTTTGAGAAATTGGTGTGGCAGGTCGGGTTTACTCACTGGAAGAGTTGCCAGAAACAGCCTCAGTTTTTTTGTTTTTTTTTGGGGGACAAAATTCAAAGCTAATATTGCCATACTACAATGAAAAATCACAACCAAGTGAGACATGGAATTCGATTGACATAACTTAGGCCCTGTTTGTTTTGGTTTTTGAGAACCACTTGTGAGTCCAAAACTGATTATTGGACTCATTTACATTTAGGCCCTGCTCATTTGGGATTGTCAAACAGATTATTGGACTCGAAATTAAACATAATTTTGAGCCCAATAATCACCTAATTTTTCCATAACTATAATTAAATTCCACATCATAGCAAATTATACTTTAAAATTATAAAGCCAATATTCCACTAAGATATCAGTCTTTGATACTATTTAGATTAGGGTCTATCATAAAAAAATTGAGGTATACTCATTTGATGGTTTTTTATTATTCATTGTGGAAAGTAGAAAAGAATGGTATACCTTTTGTTTCTTCACCACCTTCTCCACTTAAGATGCTTCCTTGTACAGCAGCACCAAAAGCAACAGCCTCATCTGGGTTCACTCCCTTGTTGGGCTCTTTCCCATCAAAGTAATCCTTAAGAAGCTGTTGAACCTTAGGAATCCTAGTGCTTCCTCCAACAAGAACAATCTCATCAATTTGCTTCTTCTCCAAACCAGCATCTTCCATGGCCTTCTTCACAGGTCCCATAGTCTTCCTGAACAGATCATTGTTCAGTTCTTCAAAACGGGCCCGGGTGAGCGGTTCAGAGAAATCCAGCCCGTCATACAGAGATTCAATCTCCACTCTGATCTGGTGCTGGCTGCTCAATGCTCTCTTGGCACGCTCAGCCTCCCTTCTTAGCTTTCCTAGAGCCCTGTTGTCTTTGCTGATGTCCTTTCCGTGTTTCTTCTTGATCAATTTGATAAAGTACTCCATGATTCTCTGATCAAAGTCCTCACCTGCAGGACAATAAAACATCAATTTCGATAAATGGCTCCTCACTCTACAATACAACCAGTTCTTTAGAACCTTTTAATTTTATGGAAGTTTGCATCCAGTTGATTGCATCAACTCGTAGCAATCCAAAGTGCTAATCTTATTCTGAGATATTCTTCAGAAATGTTTCTCAAAGTTGCCAAAAAAGCTCGGTTGAGTAACTTTTCATGCTATAAAAAGCATAACTACCAAGAAACTAGACGAGCAAGCTCTGATACTGAGAAATTCAACTTGGGTTCACTGAAAACTCAGTTGATTGAGTTTCTCATGTTTAAAAAACATTCTAAGTGGGTGGTTGCTTTTTCATGTTTGAAATATAAGATTTAAGTTTTTCAGAGCTAGAAGAAAAGAATAACACTTACAGACAACTTGGCAACCTTTTTTAACTGTACAAGGACAACTACACTTCGTGAACTATATTCATGTTTTGTACAAGGATAACAACACTTCATGAACCATATTTAAGTTTTGTAAACAATTAGCTACTAAAGTTTGTGCAAATTGTTGAATGATTCCCTATAATATTTCCCCAAGTGTTTCTCAACACGTTAAGCAACCTAAATGGTAACTATTTGTAGAAATAAGAACAATAAGAAAAAGTTAATGGTTGCTGAAAACTCAGTTGATTGAGTTTCTCATGTTTAAAAAACATTCAAAGTGGGTGGTTGCTTTTTTTTTTTTTTTTTTTTTTTTGAATAATTTGCTTTTTTCATGTTTGAAATATAAGAGTGAAGTGTTTCAGAGCTAGAAGAACAGAAAAACACTTAAATACAAGTTGACAACCTTTTCTAACTGTACAAGGACAACTACAGTTCATGAAGAATATTTAAGTTTTGTATAAGAATAAGTACACTTCATGAACTATATTTAAGTTTTGTAAACAATTAGCTACTAAAGTTGGTGCAAATTGTAGAATGATTCCCTATAATATTTCCCCAAGTGTTTCTCAACACGTTAAGCAACCTAAATGGCAACTATTTGTAGAAAAAAGAACAATAACAAAAAGTGAATGGTTGCTGATAAAGTTCTTACCTCCCAAATGAGTGTCTCCATGTGTGGCCAGAACCTCAAAAACCCCGTTATCAATTGTCAGGATACTAACATCAAATGTGCCACCACCAAGGTCAAACACTAAGATGTTCTTCTCCCCACCTTTCTTGTCTAGACCATAGGCAATGGCTGCAGCAGTTGGTTCATTAATTATTCTTGCTACATTTAGGCCAGCAATTACACCAGCATCCTTGGTAGCCTGCCTCTGGGCGTCGTTAAAATATGCTGAAGAGAATATAGAAGAAAAACCATGTAAAAATTTGTAGTCATTCAAAAGAGAAACCCATAAAATGGCATGTCAATAGCTTGAGAACAAGCAGAAAAAAAAAGGCATCCAATGAATAATTTTGTTTACCAGGGACAGTGACAACAGCATCCTTTATTTTCTTCCCAAGGAATGCTTCAGCTGTCTCTTTCATTTTAGTTAGAACCATGGCGCTGATCTCTTCAGGGCTAAAAACCTTGGTTTCCCCATCCTTAATTTTAACTTGGATATAAGGTTTTCCATCTCTGTTAACAATCTTGTATGGAACAAGCTTCATATCTTTCTGCACCTCTTTGTCTTCAAACCTGGGGCAGATATATTACTATTTCAGTAAGCATATTCCTGTTAAATTACAAATATAAGAAAAAGATAGCACACTCAGAATGACACAAATGGAACAGGGTGAAAACTCACTTTCTTCCAATCAGTCTTTTGACGTCAAAAATAGTTCTTTCGGCATTGACAGCAGCCTGGTTCTTTGCAGCCTCACCGATCAATCTCTCATTATCCGTGAATGCCACCCAAGATGGGGTGATGCGGTTTCCTTGGTCATTGGCTATAATTTCCACGTGACCATTTCTATAAACACCAACACATGAATACGTTGTACCAAGGTCAATCCCAATGACTGTTCCCAACTTGGTCGCCTCCTCTTTAGCAATGGTGAATGCAAATAGACATCCTGAGACAAAATTATACATACCATTCCATTATATCAGCAGATTGACTCAAAATTAAAAGAGAGGAAGAGATTACCAAGAAAGTAAAGTAGCCACGACTACAATTTAATCACAATGACCGTATCAACAATGCTAAAACGTGTGGCAGTATGAAAGAGATACAGTGTTTAGACACCAGGAAACTTTTAGAAAGGCGCTAATATTGTTACACCCTTGATTTGAATCATCCACACTTCCAACCCCCTGCCTTCTATATTAAAAATTTTCATTGGATGTTCCAGTTCCCTGAGCTGTACAAGAAAATGGAGGATTCTAAATGGAAAGAGGGTGGTGGCACCAAAGCAAGAGGATGTAAATATCAGCTTCATTCTCAAAATGATTAAATATCCTGGTTAGAGAGGCGGGCTACCTCAATTCGACAAATGAACCATGTGCCAATATAAAAAATGATGACTATAGAAAACATGGCACGATGAGACATCCACATACATGATGATGAAATCGGAAGACATGGTAATGTAAATGTAAGTAGAACACACAACAAAACTATCAAAAGAAAATGGTACAAAAAAAAACAGAGAAAACAAGAGTTATTCAAGAATGGGTGTATTTGTTACAGAGATTTTTTCACATCCATCATGACTAAGTGCATAGCCCAGAAATCATCCTTTTCACTTCAATGTGAAGGGATGGGATTCATCTGTCTAAAAATAATGTCTTTTAATCTCTGTCGTTCACATTAAAGTAAAAGGCTAATTCTCAGCAATACACACAGTAGAACGGAAGTTCACTAGTATAAAAAGAGGACAAGCGCAGTAGCTGTGAATAGAAGCTAGTTAAGAATGGGCAGTTGTCCATTCTCGTTGGTCTAAGTTGTGGAAATACAACAATTAATGGGGTTGCCACAGCAGTTCGTGGAGTCAATATTGCTTCGAACAATGAGAGCAGTTGTGTTGCACTAAGAGACAATAAAACAAGAAAAAATTTATGAAGTTGCACAAGAAAATGATATCGTTGTACAAAAAATTTATATCAAGCAAATAACAAGGGATGATTCAGTTCGTCATTTCCAATTTAGAAAAAGAACCTTGTTGAGATACTGTAATTTTGAAAGGGAAACATTCCATTTCAATGATTTGAGCAAATAACAGAAAATTGTTCAAACTTCCAAGAGACTTTTATCTTTAATTTTTTTTTTATCAATGATTAAAAATATTTTCAATATAAACAACCTCATGATTCTAGATAACTAAAACAAACTTCACAAAAAATCAAAGCTACTTTCATGATCCTCAGAGTACTATACCAAAAAGGCAAAAATTAATGTTTCAAGTAAGCAGATCTCTAATCTCTTCAGATTTCTGTTCTAACAGAATCAAAGATTTCTAATTTTTTTTTTTTAATGGACAGATTTCTAGTTTGTATTAATAGAAAAAGTGATTTCCCCTGAATTACTGGCAAGTAATTACTAGTATTAAATTGAACCAGATCCACACATCGCATTCTACATTAATTACTGATTATTACCTAAATCTGCGAAGAGAAATCATTTCAGAGCTTAAAAAATTCATGATCTCAACAAAAATTGCATAATCACATCAGATCCACTCCTAAAAAATTAAAATGAAAATAAATGCATCCAGCATAGTTATAAAATGAAAAAATTCGCATTGCTTCCTATCATAAAAGATCAAATCTGCAATGAAATTCAAAGGAAAATACAAAGGAATCGAAACAGATCTAATGTATTTCTCGAAGAACCTAAAAAGTAAAATCCAGTTTTTTCAAAAGAAAAAGTTCATACTTTTATTTTAAAAAAAGAGATCGAACTAAAAAGAATTAATTAAATTGGAGGAAAAATAAAAATTTACCTGATAATACGATCAATAGCAAGATCAGAGATCCTCGATCTCTCCACGATCGATCCATGGCGTAAATTAGGGTTTTTTTTTTCTTTTCTTTTTCCGCTTTCTGATTCTAATCTTCTTACGAGTGTGATTTAAAAGCTATTTATAGAGGGCTTCATGTCCGGAACGCGTCACGTAAAATAAGAACGAGGGAACATGTCATATGAGATGACGTGGACCAATAGGATTGCGAGTACTAAAGGTTTCCACCAATTGGAAGTGTTTTGATGTTGGGGCAATTCTGACCGTTCGATCTGGGTTTTCAATTGGTAGCAAAACAGGATGCGGATTTGATTAGTAAAAGGGAGTTTCTAAAAGTTTGACACGTGTATAAGAATAAGTTTTTTCAGTTGTACTAATCTCAGTTTTTGTTGGATTAAAGAAATGATTTTTCAGTTACATTAATCTCAGCCATTCATCAGAAAGGTAAAATCCACTGTTTCAAAAGGGTGTGATAAATTTGCACCCCCTGTAGGATAATTCGCCTCCGTTAATGCTTTTTTTTTTTTTTAACGTGTGCTTTTCAACGTCAATTCACATTAGGGGTGCGAATTTATCATTGCCCTTTCAAAAACGAGTTTTTTTTTATCAAAAAGTACTGTGGGGCCCATAGGATGATTCAAACCGTCTATTTGATGGGCCACAACGAAAATATATTGTGCCCAAAAATTCCTTTCCATAGGATAATCCTAGCCCTCTAATCCATAGAGGATAATCCTATAGATCCGAGGGTTGGGATCATATCATGAAAATGATTTTTGGGGCACAACCTTGTAGCACATCAAATGGACGATTTGGATCATCCTATGGTGTTTGCCCTACAGCACTTTTTGAAAAATACTTTCTTACACCATAAAAAAAAACGACTGCTATTATGGAGACCGAGTGTGGAACCATGATTGGAACCTAACAAATCTCCACATGCCACATGGCATGTTTTTGCCATTTTCATGGAAAAAAAAGCCAAAAATCAAGGACAAGAAAGGCTATTTGTTCGGTTCCACTCTGGGTCCCCAACTGGGTTATCTCCTAGTAATATTTTTTCTCCATATCGTCCGTGAGATCTCTTTCCGCGTCAGTTTCAGAGGTCAACGAAAATTTCTAGTTATTTTGTGAAGACCATTGCAATTTGAGGAATGATAGATGCAAGGAGCCCTTGCATAGCCTTGCATCTATCATTCCTCTTGCAATTTTTTACAAAAATGTTTTATAAAGTTTATGAAATGCTCAAGAATTTTCATTGAAGTTTTTGGGGAAAGGTTTGCTTTTTGTTTTTTCTCCAGAATTATCTAATCTTTGCACCCACAGATAAGCTACTGATATTCGCACTACCATGTTTTAATAATTGCACAAACTCACCATGTCTTTTCTTTTTAAATTGGCTTGTGAGAGCTTTTTGGGAACTGTAATAACCTTGGTCAGTAATAAAAGAAAAGACGAGTTGGTGCAATTATTAAAACATGGTTGTGCTGATATCACTTCCCTATGTGTGTGTGTGTGTGTGTGTATATATATATATATATATATATATATATATATATATATAACTTAGCTACACCGCCGGCTTAAAATACAATGGGCCCACATTGTTTTGGTGATCCAAGGAATTTATTTGATTGGCCCTCACATAGATAGGGTGTCCACCAAAAATCAGCTCCATAGGATCATTCCAACCCTACGATTTGTGGAGGCAAAAATGAACGTGTAAAAACCTTCACAAATTTGTCTATTTTTGCCTCCACAGTTTGAAGGGTTTGGATGATCCTATGGAGCTGATTTTTGGTGGACACCCTATCTATGTGAGGGCCAATCAAATGAATGGTTTGGATCACCAAAACAATGTGGGCCCATTGTATTTTAAGCCGGCGGTGTAGCTAAGTTAGGTACACCGGCAGTGTAGCTTCACTTTCCTCTATATATATATATATATATATATATATATATATATATATATATATATATATATATATATATATAGGGAGCTGATATTTCCGCTCCCCTTTTAGACTAATCAGCTCCAAGTTACTTTTTCACCCTAGCAAATGACAAGAACACCCTTTTGGCATGTTCTGTTATCTTCACATGCTAAATTTGCCCTTGATTGCTTTAAGCAGATGGTCAACGTCAAAAGCCACAAAAACATGCTGATGCCAAATTTGCCCCTGTTATCTTAGTAATGACTGCATCAACCCGTTTTTGGTGTGGCATCCTATTAGAAAATCTAAAAGAGATCATTATTTCTTTTAGTATATGCCAAATATATTTTCATGCATCAACAAAAATAATATGTTTATTTATTTCCAGTAAAAGACAAAAAAAATCCAAGGAACGAAACTAATCTTAAAACAACAACTCCCAGATCTCAACTAGCAGCCCATCCCAACTTCTTATCAATCTTTAGCCTGCAAGCATGACCAATAGTTACATATTATGGGGCAATCAAAAAATGAATTGGGGATGGTTGCTTCATTTCATTCAAATGCAAGATTGAAAAACTGAATAATTATTCTAACCTGCCACAAAAGTTGTGCCTTTACTCACTCTTATAAATGAACAAGGACTATGTATGTTCCATACCTGCAATAACAGATAAAATTTGAGACTACTTTTTTTTTTGGATTGGAAATATGAGCTACTTGAAGACAATTAGGATACCAAATTCTGTGCACACTTACTTGAAGACAATGCAGAGACTTTATATTGGCAAGTGCGACTGTTATGTCCAACGCCTTTGCATACACCAAATTTTCGGTTCCTTTCAACAATCTCAAATGCGGAATGATCACGTCTTGTAGAGCTATCGTCTTTTCTTTTCTGTGAACCCATTGGATGCCCTTTGTGAGGATGGACATTAGGTTCATGAATGAAGGGAAATGGAACATCAACAAGTTGAGCAGTTTGGATTCGGGCATCTTCCTTTTGGACTAGAGGCATTTGTTGGTATTTTTTCATGAAACTCCTTTAGTAGACAATCTATTTGTACACCTTCACTATCCAGTGCACCATCAATGTTAGTAAATGATCTTATGTCAATTCCCCACTGTTGGTGTATGTCATCAAGTTCCAATGTTCCATCTTTCTTAACCCTAATTTTGTGCGCACAAGGAAGACCCGCACAAGGAAGACCCATTGTATTTGAAAAATGACCTCTGCATGTAACCACTTGTGTGGCGGATGTGGCCAGCTCATATTGCTTAAAAATCTCTCCAAGTGCATGTATGGAAACATGAGTAACAAGTTCTTTAAATAATGGAATATGAAATTTATATTGAATGTGAACTTTTTCACTACAAAGTCTTGCTTTGATTTCTTGAAATTGATTTTCTATTGCAAGACAAATTTTTCCTTTGACCTCACGAAAGTCGCCAATCGAAACTTGAAGATATTTCTTGAGCATTGCATGTGCACCTTCTGCCCTTGATGTCACATGATTTCCAAAATGCATATATTTCACGGTCCATGCATATACAAATTTCTCTTTGAAAGGAAGCCAAGTATTTCTAAGATAGTTGAGAATGAATACCTTTTCTTTGTATTGGATTTCAAGAAGCTTCCAAGCCGTATCAAATGTTGATTCATCTGGAGACTTTATCAAATATGTCCAAGTTGATAAAAACATGTCCCACTCTTCTTTTTCTTCAAACTGAGACTTACATTTTGAAAGAACATTCTTTTCAATATGCCATACACATAAAAGATGTGTAGTCCTTGGAAAAACAACTTGAATGGCATTCATCAGAGCTAACTCTCTGTCAGACACAATCACCAAAGGATGACCATCAACACCCAAAAATTTTCCAAATGTCTCCAATGCCCACACATAGTCCTCTTCCTCCTCTCTTTGCAGGAAAGCAAAACAAGAATAAAATGAAGTATTGAAACTCGTTACACCAACTATATCAAGTAATGGCATTTTATATCTATTTGTCTTATACGTGCAATCCATCAAAAAGACATAAGAATAGCTATTTGTCAAAGCAACCGATAATGGATGTGCAAAGAACAAATGAGTCAAATGACCACTCTTATCATGCTTAAAATCATATATGAAACCACCTTGACCAATATCTTCAAATAAAGCTTGAATAGGTGTACGACCCAATAAGCTCTCATTTCGTATTTTCGCCTTTGCATTATATAAAGTTCTAGCAATTGCTTGAAGATTTTGATTACTTTGCTGAAGTGAAGTAAGTATTTGTCGTGGTGGAATACCGGCTATTGTCATCTCTTTGATTTGCTCAATCTCTTCTTTAGAAAACTGGCGACAAGAGGGATGTCCTGACATATCACTTAAAGATACATGATTATGCGAAATATTTTTAAGCACCACCCACCAAATTCCATCAACTCGTTTCTTTCCCCAAATTTCAAAAGGACAATTAATAAGCCGAGATGCCGTTGTTCTTTTCCCTCCACCCATTATTTTCCCTTGAGATACCAATTTTCTACGCCGCTACTTCCCTCCTCTATCACAACCAATAATAACATAACGATCTCTTTTAGATTTTCTAATACATGTTGCATATCCTTGAAGTAAGACCATGTCGCGAATATTAGCAATAAGTTCTTCGCAATTTGAGAAAGTTTTTGTTGATAAGGAAAACAATATGTTAGACTCAACATTGTTTGCTTGATTGTTTATCTCCACCTCTCCATCATCTACATATGAAGGAATAGATGGATGATAGAGTTCTGCAATTTGTTCTAAGCTATTAGTGCTAACGAGCTCGATGATCTCGGTGAGCTCCAAAATTCCTTCCGTTGAAAAACTTTGCTCCATTTTTGTTAGACCAAATTAGAAAATCAGAAGGACGAACATGGCGAGATAGAGAGGGCGAAGGACAAACATGGTAGTTTATGTGCTCTGCTCATGAAAGCCATGGCCCATCAAAATAAAATCACAATATATAATCATTCTCAGTATAAGTTATCTCTACAAGCTTTCATGGTCAGAAGGAGAAAAAAATGAGGAAGAGATGGATTAAAGAAATCAGTGAAGCAAAAATAGGAATTTCCATGAAAAAAGACGAATCAGTTTTAGATGAATACCATTTTTGCTGCAACTCCTCAATCCCCAAAACAATGAAATTAGGGTTTTTGCCAAAGCAACGCTTTTATACCCGAGATTTTACATGATAAGCACTTCCCTCAATAGGTATTTGGTTAATCTAAGCCGTTCATTTGTTGGTCCCACCAAAGATAGTCCATACCGGAAAACAGGTACCTGCTTAAAGCACTTCCCTCAATAGGCATCCTAACCGTTTGATACCGCTGCCCTCAATACGTTTTTGTGGCTTATGACTTTGACCATATGCTTAAAGCAATAAGGGCAAATTTGGCATGTGAAGATAACAGAACATGCCACAAGGGTGTTCTTGTCATTTGCTAGGGTGAAAAAGAAACTTGGAGCGGAAGTCTAAAAGGGGAGCAGAAATATCAGCTCCCTATATATATATATATATATATATATATATATATATATATATATATATATATATATATAATAACTAGTGGGACAACCCGTGCAATGCACGGGTGCACCTGTTAGTAACAACTCAAAAGTTATAGAAAGAAATCCAAAGTTTTAAAAGCATGTAGAATAGAAATAATAATTATAAACTCATAATCAAAGAACTATCAATGACTGAAAAATAATAAAAATATCAGTTGAGACTTGAGGCTAATAAAAGACATAGTAAGAGCTAAAAAACTCATAATCCAAAGTTTTTTGACATTCAAAACTGATGAAGAGTATTACGAACAAAGTAATAAGAAGAAAAATTTATGAGGGTTAGAATCCTCCAATTGGAAGATAGAGAGAGATAAATAAAAGGTTCGGATCCCATAATTTGTTCGAATCCCATTTTAACTCAATTTATGAATGCTTCGCTGTATTATGGGTTGCTAATGGCAATTGAACCTTCTCTGTTCCACTGGTGGGAGGCACAACCTTGTGTGTAAAATGGACATAGTTCGTATGCTGGGCGATAGTCACAGCATACAAGTCACTATGCACCTGGCCAGGTGGACCTCACGACATTAAATCTGGTCGCCATCTACAAAAGGATTCTCGTACAAGGATAATTTTGTAGGGAGAGGGATCTTCTTCTCATCTGTATCCTCTACCTCTTCTTCTTCAGCTCCTTCAGATTCGTCCTCCATCTCGGTCTCCGCGTGGGTTTCCGATCCAGAATCCGGTGGATTCTCACGGCTCGGTGGTCGGCACATCTTGCAGAGTGGAGGAGGATTCCGTGACAATTATGATCTCCGTCGGGGTGAGAGGTGTTGGGGGAGATCGCCCTAGATGGGCCAGTGGGGCGAATTTGATCCCTCTTGGGGTCCGGTGGATCAACCCCGAAGCAGGCCTTTTGGGCGATTCTGTAGGAGGTTGGAAGAAGTTTGGCTCTGAGCCGGCAGTTGGGCAGAGAAGCTGGCCTCACCGATCTGAAGAGGAGGAGTGGCTACCCGTCCGAAGCAAGAAGGGAAGACGAATGGAGAGTGCCTTCCACAAAAGAAAGAATAGAGAACTGGGAGATTGGAGATGTTGCAGATGTGCTTTCAGGAATTTTCGAAGGAGGGTTAGATGTTGGAAGTGTCATAAAGTCTGGTCCAGTTCGGACTTCAATTTTCCAGGGCACCAAGAACAGTCAACGGATCCGGTGGTGAGGAGGCGGCTTGTTCCTAAACCAACAGCGCCTCAAGCAGAGAATGTTAGAATGGAGCCGTTGCTTCCTGCAACTTCGGAAGGTGTAGCTTTCAACCTTGAAGTGGTCCCCCTTAAGTCTATTAGTAATGCAGACTTAGGCTTATGGGGGAAGATGAAAGAAGGGTGGGATGGTGATCTGGATGCGCTGGAAGACTGGCTCTCTCGCAATAGCAGTCAAGAGACTGAAGCTGTGGTGTATAAAATTGCTCCTTTAGAAATCCAAATTTCCATCCCAGCGGGCGCTAATCGATCTCACTTAATCAGAGATTGGTGCTCTCCATCCCATTCTCCTCTGGAAGATCTACAGAAGTGGGATACAAAATTTCCTAAGGCGGGGAAGCCTTCTTGGTGGAAAATAGAAGGAGTTCCGCCTGAAGCATGGTGCGCCGATAATTTTCAGCGTATAGGGAGGAAAATAGGCCAGGTGGTGGAGGTAGATTTGTCGTGTTATGCGGGTTTTGGATATGAAGTGGGTAGGATGCTGATCATGTCTGAAGGACGCCCCGGAAGTGAACTATCTCTCCAAAGCTCTATCGATGGCACAATTCGTTGGATTCTAGCCTCCCGGGAAAGAGTTGACGACGACCCGATCTCTGCAAAAATCTCCTCTCCTTCTCCGGCGGGGCAGATGGTTTCCGAAGAAGAGTTGGGTCTTCCTTTAAATACTCCTACTGAAGGGGTAAGTGAAGCTGAAGTAGTTCACCATCCCATAACTGCAATCCATGATGTCTTCAATGCCATCAATGAAGCCTCAGCATTGCTGTCTGTGCCGGAGATAAATGCTGGGGTCGTCGGGTTGGTGGAGTCGGAGATTCCTTCACATTCAGCCTATTGTGCGCAGAAAGCGGCACCGGTTAGCAGCATCTCACCTGGCAAAAATGTTGAATTTCAAAAAGGGGGTCCCCCACATGCATACAGGTGGTCCAGTGTAGCTGGTCCTATTCAAGACTCATCAGCAATAGCTACTCCTTACTCTAAGGTCAACAGCTTTGAAGATATTATCTCAGCCTTATCCCCTCCGCACCACAGCGACTCTCCTCGAGTAGATGTAATCTACGTGCCCGATTCGGGTCCAATGGAATTTTTTGAAAGAGAAGTTGCTTCAGAGGACCTTTGGGCTTCTCCACTGGTGATCCCTGGGAACCAGGAGGAGAGCCTCCTCCACGACTCAAGCACAATGGGCGCTACTCGCACGTATTCTGAGACTGAGGAGGAGATCGGTGACAACCGGGTGTGGGGGTATAGTCTGCAACGTCACAAGAGTAGGTGTATCCTTATCTCTCGTGATGACCGTTTCTTCATTCAGTGCCGGGTGGGGCAAAGGAAGGTGATCATTGATTATAGTGGTTTGGGAGGTATGAAGCATTTATTCTCTGGTGAAGTTAGGGAGTGGTCCTTTCGCTCGCTCGTCAGGGTATCGCTTGGAAGTTTCTCCCATCTTTGTCCACTGAGATGGTGTAGCAAGGCGGATTTTCAGCTCCTGCCTTGTGCCTCAGAACTCTCTTATGTCCCTCCACGGAATGACTCGGGCTTGGTTTCTTCCCAACAGGTGCTTGAATTGATGGTGGATCATACCATGCACATTAGTTCTCATCTGGGTCTAATATTTCCGGGTCCCGTTGAGGAATATAGGTCTAGCATAAAGGCGGCAGAACTACGGGAGGTCGCTGGAGTGTCATCTCCAGTCTCCATATCCGAAGTAAACCTGAAACGCACGGAGCGCGAATTGGTGAGACTTCAATCGGATATCATTTATGATTCTGGATCGCATAGCAAAGGTCTCACATCCCAGAAAAAGGAAGAAAGTCTGGTATCAGGGCGGGGAGGAATTCATCGGAATACAGTTGTTAATGAAGATTTTATCCTGGAATATAAACGGCTTGGGCTCTCGGGAGAAAAGAATTCAAATCAAAGCATTAGTTAAACATCGGCGCCCTGAGGTTGTTTGTCTTCAGGAAACAAAGATGGAGCAAATCCGTAACATAGATATGAGAAGCATGGGGTTCAATACTGACTGGAATTTTGCTTTCTTAGCATCCAAAGGAGCTTCAGGGGGCATCTTGGTGGCTTGGGATTCAGTCTTGTGGGACAGCACGGATGTTTGGCGTGGAGTTTTCTCTCTCTCCGTTGCTTTCCGAAAATGCAATGATAATTCAGTCTGGTTCTTCTCAGGCGTCTATGGTCCTTTGTCATCCTCTGAGAAGTGTCTTTTTTGGGAAGAATTAAATCAGACGCGACGCCTATGTTCCGCTCCTTGGTGTATCGGGGGGGATTTCAATGAAGTTCTAGGATCAAGAGATCGACTTGGGGGTCAGCGAGTCACTGCGGGCATGAGATCTTTCGCTGATTTCATCGCAATCAACGAGCTCGCAGATTTACCTTTGGGTGGCTCCTCTTTCATCTGGGCCAGAGCTTCGACCCGGAGTCGGCTTGACCGATTTCTTCTCTCGGGTGACTGGTTGGCAATTCTTTCTGAAGTCTATCAGCAGGCTTTACCCCATTCAGTTTCCGACCATTGCCCTCTCCTTTTGTCTCCTAAAATGGAGTTCTGGGGCCCGCCCCCCTTCAGATTTGAATTAGCTTGGCTGGAAAATCCCCAAATGGAGGCTCTCTTAGTCCGATGGTGGTCTGAAAGCGTCTTTGAAGGTCCAGGGGACGTAGTTATAGGCAAAAAATTACGCTTCATTAAGGGGAAATTAAAAGAGTGGGATAAGGAGCAGAAAGAAGTGGACCAAGGCAGGAAGAGGATTCTTGAGGACAGATTGATGGAGATAAATACATTGGCAGAGAGTGGTTTGGCCTCGGCGGAGGATTATGAGCAACAAGGAAGATTAATTCAAGAGCATAAAGAGTTGTTGATGCTTAAAGAAATCTCTTGGCGCCAAAGATCTCGAGTCAAGTGGTTGTTGGAGGGAGATAAAAACACAGCCTTCTTCCATGCCATGGCTAGTGCTCGCAGAAGAAGGAACATAATTGAATCCTTAGAAGTGGAGGGGGAGATTGTATCTGACAAGGAGCGAATTATTGAAGAAATTATTGAATTCTACAGATCTTTATACTCAGCTGATGGGATGTTACGCCCAATTCCTCAAGACATTTGTTTTGCTAGCTTAAGCCTGGAAGCCTCAGCCGGATTGGAAATCCCTTTCTCTGAGGTGGAAATCCGATCAACACTATTTTCTCTGGCAAAAGATAAAGCCCCTGGACCCGATGGTTTTTGTTTGGCTTTCTTTCAAACTTGCTGGGAAACAGTAAAATCGGACATTCTTCGATTCTTCATAGAATTTTTTGAGGGAGCCATCCTTGACAAAGGGACAGGTGCAACTTTTCTCGTCCTCATTCCAAAAATTGAAGGAGCAACAAAAAGCTCGGATTTTCGCCCGATTAGCTTGGTGGGCAGCCTTTACAAAGTCCTCGCAAAGGTTCTGGCGGATCGTATCAAAGTGGTTCTTCCTTCAATTATATCGGTCTGTCAAAGTGCCTTTATAAGCAACCGGCAAATTCTTGATTGTTCTTTAACAGCCAATGAAGCCATTGACTATTATCGGAGGAAGGGGGAAGATGGCATTCTATGCAAGCTTGACATGGAGAAGGCATATGACCGAGTGGATTGGGCAGCATTAGATTTTCTCATGGGTCGTATGGGCTTTGGGGGTCGGTGGAGAGGGTGGATCCGGAACTGCTTATCGTCCGCCTGGTTTTCTGTCCTCATCAACGGATCAGCAAAAGGATTCTTCAAATCTTCTAGAGGATTGCGGCAGGGCGATCCTCTCTCTCCTTTTCTTTTCCTGATTGTGGCGAATCACTGTGCAGACTGCTGAAAAAAGGAAGTGAGTTGGGGCTATATCAAGGGTTCCTTATTGGCGAGAGTAAGGTGGAAGTATCGCTTCTTCAGTTTGCGGATGACACTCTTCTGTTCTGTTCTCCGGTCATATCCCAGATTCTTAACCTTAAAGCTATGCTTCGTTGTTATGAGATGGTTTCGGGTCAAAGATCTAATTTCGCAAAATCTCGGTTGTTCGCGATCAACGTTTCTGAGAGCGATGCATCCTTTTTCGCCGGAATTATGGGGTGTGGTTTAGATGTCTTTCCAGCAACCTATCTGGGTCTTCCTCTTGGTGTGGGTCGACCGAAACACAACCTATGGGCTCCTATTATTCAAAGGATTGAGCGACGTTTGGCCACCTGGAAGCGCCGGTTGGTTTCCAAAGGAGGTAGATTAGTGCTTATAAAGGTGTAGACACCCCCATTTTGCTCTGCCTTAATCGATAAATAAATTAGGGTTTTTCCATCGGTTTTCCAATGTCTTTCCTTCCCGCGTTTGTTACATTTCGCATTTTCCCGCTAAATGTTGAGAATGATTATTCAGAAAAATCCGAGCAAAAGAGAATGTAGGGCCCGCTGGTGTGGGACCCGTTTGTGTGGGGCCCGCTGATGTGGGACCCGTTTGTGTGGGGCCCGCTGATGTGGGACCCGTTTTTGTGGGGCCCGCTGGTGTGGGACCCGTTTTTGTGGGACCCGCTGGTGTGGGGCCCGTTTTTGTGGGGCCCGCCTGTGTGGGACCCGCTTTTGTGGGACCCGTTTTTGTGGGGCCCGCTGGTGTGGGACCCGCTTGCGTGGGACCCGCTTTTGTGGGGCCCGCTGTTGTGGGACCCGCTTATGTGGTCAAAGAGAGAATATGGACAGTCATCATTTTCTTTGTTTTTAAAGTGAGCGTAATGAGTGGTTTTGGTTTTCGCATGGCATCCAATGCCATTTGAAAATTATTTTTTATTTTTTTATTTATTATTTTGCAAAAAAAATGGGAAATGGGAGGGGGACATGAGGGGGACAAACTCATCATGAGTTCTTCTCTCATGATGGTCTCCCCACTCAAGCTCTCTCTCTGCAAGGAAGAAAAACAAAAAAAAAAAAAAGAAAAAAGGAAGGAGAACGAGAACCAGAGGGGAGAGAAAAAACGACAGTGGAAAATCAAAGAGAGAAAGACCAAGGAAAAAAAAGAGAAAAAAAGAAAAAAAGAAAAAAGGAAGGAGAACGAGAACCAGAGGGGAGAGAAAAAACGACAGTGGAAAATCAAAGAGAGAAAGACCAAGGAAAAAAAAGAGAAAAAAAGAAAAAAAGAAAGAGGGAGAGAAAGAGAGAATTGCAGAGGGAGAGAGCTCATCATCTCCGGCAAATCCGCCGGAGATCCAACCTTCATCTCCTCTTCCCTCACCGGCCGCCACCACCGCCTTCTCCGGCAACCTCTACACCTCCAATCCTACGGCTTCCATTTTCTCCGGCCGTGCTCTGATCGTCTTCCCCCATTTTCCTCCGGCCTTTTCTGCAAATCTGAGATTCATTTTTTCCGATCTAAGCTCCGATCTGAGATCCTTCTCTGATACTTCTCCGATCCATCTCCGATTCATTTCCGATCCAAACCTTAGCTCCGATCGTCTTCTCCGATCTTTGTAATCCGTCGCGATCTCCTCAATTTACTGCAAACCTATTCTCTTACTGTTGATCGAGGAAGAACCAGAGTAGATTGGACCAAAGCATAGCTAGAATTGACTAAAAGAAGGTATTTTCCTTCATAATTCTTCTCATTTTATTTTCAATGCTTATGCTTAGAACTGGAAATTTAAATCATGTTTTCTTTGGATGTTAGCTTTTCCTGTGTGATTTTTTTTATATATACAAAGTTTATGTTTCAGTTGATTGTATTTGAGTAGATTTGATTAGGAATCTGGTTTCGTTGTTTTAATGGATGTTCCTAACAATTTGGTTAAAAAAAATAAAAATAAAAAATAATAATAATAATAAGAGAAAAACTACTGTGAAAGGAAGTCTTCGCTGGATTTTCTGAGATTTTGATATTTCTAGTTATGGGGGCCCGTTTGTGTGGGACCCGTTTACGCTTGTGTGGGACCCGCTGATGTGGGGCCCGTTTATGTAGGACCCGTTTGTGTGGGACCCGCTTTTGTGTGGGGCCCGCTGGTGTGGGGCCCGCTGATGTGTGGGGCCCGCTGATGTGGGGGGCCCGCTGATGTGGGGGGGCCCGCTGATGTGGGGGGCCCGCTGATGTGGGGGGGCCCGCTGATGTGTGGGACCCGTTGTGTGTGGGGCCCGCTGATGTGTGGGACCCGCTGATGTGGGGCCCGTTTATGTAGGACCCGCTTGTGTGGGACCCGCTTTTGTGTGGGGCCCGCTGGCGTGGGGCCCGCTGGCGTGGGGCCCGCTGGTGCGGGGCCCGCTGATGTGTGGGGCCCGCTGATGTGTGGGGCCCGCTGTGTGTGGGGCCCGCTGATGTGTGGGGCCCGGTTGTGTGGGACCTGCTGTGTGTGGGACCCGCTTATGTGGGGCCCGCTGATGTGGGACCCGTTTGTGTGAGGCCCGTTTCTGTGGATTTCTTCTTTTTTTCTAGAGTCTGTCATAGAGAGTTTAGGATTCCGTCCTTCCATCTTTCAGAGTCAGTCTTCAGCATAGGAGTCAGTCATTCAGTCTTTCAGGGGTCTGTCCTATCATCATAGGGGTTAGGATTCTGTTCATCCTCTCATCCAATCACGTGATTTTATTCACTCCTGCAAGGTATAGGATGCTGTCCAACCCTCGCAGAGTTGTTATTCTGTTCATCCCCCCCCGCAAAGCATAGGATGCTGTCCAACCTTTGCGGGATATCAGGAGTCTGTCCTCCACTTGTGATGATAGGATTTTGTCCTCTTGTGTCGAAAAAAAATCAAAAACATCTGAAAAATCAAAAATCTCAAAAATCTCGAGTCATTAGAGTGTAGTTAGGAAAATCTGTTCGGAACTACGTGTGGCTTGATCCCCATCGCGGGGTACGTAGGCAATTTGGCACTCCCAAGTTCAGTCGCACCTTTCTCTATCTTTCTCATTCCCTCACACTATTTCATCATCTCTTCCATCCTTTTTTTCACTAACCTCGAGAATTTAAATCGATTTGTCTTGTGTCTTTCGGAACCGTTGGATCACGGTTTCCGTCGTAAGAACCCTTAGATCCCAATTTAGGAACACTTACGTCATGTCGTGTCCTAGGTTTTAGGGAGTCTTAGGGAGTCCTAGAGTTAGGAGTCCAGCCTCATCACGGACGCTTGCTATGTATAGCAACCGTGCCATAGGTCTAGTTACACTAGTCACCCGATCTTTCCCTAGGACAAGCCTAGTAAACTAGGATGTAGGCAAACCTGCATTAGTCTAAGGGACAACTTGCATTCAGATAAGAATCATATAGCATCTTAGATGAAATCCTAAGATAATAAAATCCTCAACTTGAATTAAATAACTTCTTTTAAAACTGTTGAAACAGTCAAATCCGTCTAAGTCGGTGTCCTAGTTGAGTTAGGCATATGTAGCTTAGCTTAGGTGCACCGAACTACGTCGACTCTGATCCCAGTGAGGCTTGGGTACGTAGGCAGCTTGGATGTCTGACGGCATACCACCCGCGAGTCGGCACCACAACAAATTGTGGTGTTTTGTATATTAATTTTCTTGTAAATACTTAATCAAATCAGTTAGGGTTTTCCATGAAATTAGAATTCTAGGAGAACTTTCACTTAGAATGAATCCAGACAAATTAATAAATCAAGATACACATCTAGGATTCACATTGAAATTAGATTCTAGGATGCATGTCACTTAGTTCGCACATTAACATAGAGTTGAATGAGCCATTTAAAATAAATTTAAAAGAGTTAGCTTTTGGAATCGAAGACCGATTATCGGACAAGAATGGTGCATGTGGTGGATAACTCCCCATACCTTCCATTCTCGTAACCAGGTAGCGAGTCTAGATTTCTGGTTAATTATGGGTCCTAGATCCCACATCTAGGTGGCGACTCTGTCAGTCTCTTTCGTGTGGAATTCGGATTGCCTTAGTGATCCCAAGTCCACAGGAAAGACGAATTCAAATCAACACTAAGAAGCACACGCCAATCGCGTGGGTACGAGAGACCAAAAGAGAGAGACGTGACGGCTCGCGCCCCACCCCTCTCGCGGGATCGTGTCCCACAGTCTGGCGACTCTGCTGGGGACCACCTAACTTCATTAAAATTTCAAAAGATAATTCATTTGAATTTAATTTAACTGGCTCATGAAAACTCTATACTTGTTAGATTAGTTTGTCTCGTTTTATTTTCTCATCACATTTTACTCAAACTTAATTTAACAAAACCCGAAGGCATCATAGATTGCGCGAACTTATTGCACACACTTACATCACTTGCATCTAAACCCTTGCATCTCACATGCACACACGTCCTATTTTAGGAACCCGGAGTGTTATCTAGCATGGTTGACTGGGATTTCATCACCTGGTGCCTCTGTGCTAGAGAAGCATTCCACCCTTAGCCTAGTACCTTTATGGTGCGTAAACGGATCTCTTGTTCACGTACTGATACGCCGGACACTGGTACAGTATATCGAACATGGATTCGCGCTAAGGGAACTCTTGGCCTTACCCCTAGATTAACCCACACATGCATGTAGTATACGAACACATGTGTATCACGTGTGTAAGCCTAGTTTAGGATATCCTACCCATTTGTGTCTAGATTAGGCCGTAGTCCATCTTCCAATGGCTACGATCGGTCCTAGGTACACAAACAAAGTCATGAGTCGAGATCCTCTCTCCACTCCGCTAGATTAGGATTAGGGTTGATGCCTTCAGGTAACACTGTTAAAATGTGCGAAGACTAAAAACTTTTCCTTTGGGGTTAGGATATAAATCCCATCATTTCCAAAGATCTCATAGGATTAGTTATTCTTGATCTTCCCGTTGAAAGTAATCCTATGCAATCTCATCTAATCTCTCAATCATGTGTCTATCATTCGTCTCTTGTGGGATTCGATTGTGTCTTCATTGGCGGAAATTGTGTCTCAATCATTTGATCGTGCAAACTTGATGATCTGATCGTAATTGTACCCTTAGTTTTTTTTTACTCTTAAGGGCAACCTTTTTCAAGAATATTTCTGCTAAATCCTTCAGAGTTTACTCTCATAATCCTTGAACTAAGGGCATTCCCCTATGCGAATCTGTCAGCATTGTCATGTCTTGGTCCTTTAGGATTCATTCTATTGTCCCAACTACTTGTGAACCAGCTTTCGGCAAGCCTCCGAAACCAGACAGTTGCAGCAGTTAAAGTTTTGTCATTTCCTATTTTATGATTGAGTCAGTCATCATGGTCAGGACAATTGTTGAGTCCGGTCTTACAGTTCAAGGTCAATGGCTAGTCCAGGCAAGTTATCTTTTGCTTTTCTTTTGATTGAGAGTTGTGAATCCTGAGCATGTTCAGGATAGGTTGTCAGATGTAAGAACTTTCTCTTTAAATAAAATTTGAGTCTCAATAATTCACTTGTGTCCGTTTCTTAAGTGTGCTTCTGATCTTAAAATAAGACTCCCTCCTCAAATGAGGACAAAATTGATGAAACTTCACTTGGGTCACAACAATTACTTGAACAAGAGGAGGAGCGCCAATCCCAGCCTTTCAAAGATGAAATTGAAGTGGTAAACACTGGCACTGAAACCTTGATCCAGTAAATGCCGATTGAAAATACATTACCCTCTGAAGAGTGTGAAGAATTGGTAAACCCATTTTGAGGATAAAAAGATGGTCCGGTAAGCGTTACCATTAATGCCAGGAGAAAGACCCAGATAGAAGGTTCAAGAAAGAATGAAGTGAATATCATATGCTATGCAAGGGGCATGGAGTGGAAACAACTTTCATATTTCCAATGAATGACCTTGGTTCTCAAATTCATAACATGAAGCCATCAAATTCGAGATAAGAAGTTCAAGAGCAAGCATTGAAAAGTGATCATCAGATATCAAGAGTTACAAATCCATAGATGGAGGATGTCGAAGAACAAGTTTCGCTCTATGAAAGTCGAAGGCGCGTATTAGAATCTTGAAAGAAGAAGATCTATTATCTCTTACCTGGAAATGCCGTCAAACTCCGTAAAAAAAATAAATAATCAGTACCAGAGGGACTCTAGTAAACTAGATCGACTCCCAATCTGAACATCGGAAGGCCTTCTTTGGCCGAATAAATCCCAAAATCAGAACCCAATGTCAAAACAAATACATGTTTGCAAACCCTTTGAGCCTGAATGAAATTTTCTTGAAAACCCATCAAACTAGGGGCATTCGCCCCGAACTACGCGAGACCTGATCCCTACACTGGGGTACGTAGGCAGCTCGGTTAAACTGAGTTCGGTCGATTCAAAAAAGAAAATCAATTCAATCAATCCAAAAAAAAAAAGAAATTCAATCATTTCAGAAAAAAAGAGGGACAAGTTCCTAAAGAAGAGAAGTCAATTATTCCAGAAAGAAGAAAAAAAAAGAAAAATCAATAAACTTTCGAACAATTTATCTTCAAACTAGGGGCATTCGCCCTGAACTATACACGACCTGATTCCTACCTTGGGATATGTAGGCAACCTGTTCACAGGTTCGGTCGAAATCTTTGTTGAGCCTTAAGCCATTCTTTGAAAAGCCCTATCCTACCTATAAAGTCCTTCCGGTGTTCAGAACTAATGATCTAGGTCCCGAAACACAAAGAGTGAAAAAAAAAATGATGAATAAGAAAAAGAACGGAGTTTGAAGATTTGCTAGACTGAAAACCTGAAAGGGCGGTCTAGGCAAAATTTAAGATCATTCCCCTGCTAAGTTGAAAACCTGAAAGGGCGGCTTAGGCAAAAGCTAAGGGGATAGCCTGCTGAATAGAAAACCTAGAAGGGCGGTTCAGGCAAAAGTTAAGGCTAGCACGGTCCGCCAAGTTAAAAACCCCGAAGAGGTGACTTGGTCATGGTAAGAGAATCATTATAAGAAGGCTACAGCCGGTATCAAGACTGAAGATCAACTGAAGTTCAAGCAAATTTATGAGAAGGCTACAGCCGGTATCAAGATTAAGGATCAACCGAAGTTCAAGCAAATTCAAATGACATCCTCAAAACTGGGGGCATTGAAGCTAAGCAATCTTAGGGGTCGTAATTAAATCCTTGAAGCAATACTGTTTTAAGGAAAAAGTCCAGTGTTTACCAATTGAAAAACCATTCCTCGAAAGGATGGACTTACCAAATAAAATGTTAACTAAGTCAGAAGCATTATCGTGTTTGTCTGTATAATTAGTCAATCTTTGTCATTCTATGTTCACTCCTTCAGAGCTGCTCAATCCTTTGAGTAGTGCCTTTTATTTAAGTTTTCTCTTTAAAAAAAGTCAATCGTCATCCATGTGTCCACATGATGCAACTGTCTCGGTGAAGGAGGCCCGGCCTCATCAGCTCATTGCGATTGTACCTGAAAGAGCTCGAGAATCCAGTCAAACAGCTTCAGTTCAAAGATGATCAACCCAGAAGAATTCAGAAGTAGAAACATCAGAAAGCCCAACTTCCGTAAAAAGATCATACCCCAGGAAGGCATCTTAAGCTTGGAAGAGCCTCAAATGCAATGATGGTCGAGCCAATTTCTCAGAAAGATGAACCGTTAAAATTCAGAATTTCCTTCCAGTTAGTTAAATACTATCATGGTCAAGAAATGTTTATCAAGAGGCAAGTCCCACTTTTCCATGATTATATCCAAGAGAGCCGTTGTTCTAGATTACCAATTTCAAGTGTCTTGTTCAAGGTTTCAGTTATCCAAATCCCCAAAGACAGGACCAGCTGTCCCTTTGAGAAAAATCTTGTTGAAGTTTCATAAAAGTGTTCCTAATCCATTCTGGTTAGTAATGGTTCTTCGTTCCTAAGATTTGCCGTCTCATCATACGTCAAAGTCTTGGTTTCCAATATCTTTACCGGGCACGATCTATATATCCCCGATTTCATTGAGTTCAAAAAAAAAAAAAAAAAAAAATCCAAATTCATCAAATCCAATTCTACGTCAAATTCATGAAAAATCCAAAATTCATCAAATCAAAAAAAAAAAAAAAAAAAAATCCAAAATTCATCAAATCCAATTCTACGTCAAATTCAAATTCCCAAATTCATCAAATCCAATTCTACGTCAAATTCAAATTCCCAAATTCATCAAATCCAATTCTACGTCAAATTCAAATTCCCCAAATTCATCAAATCTAATTCTACGTCAAATTCAAATTCCCCAAATTCATCAAATCCAATTCTACGTCAAATTCAAATTCATGAAAAATCTCCAAATTCTTCATTGTCAAATTCATTGATTCATCTCAACCGAAGTGGAAGCCGTACAAATACGGTATTTCATTCTGAGTTCATTCACAAATTGTCTCTTACTCTCTTTGAGCATCATACAAATATGATACCTCATTTCTTTGGAACTCCGTAAAAATACGGTATTCCATTCTCTTCTGAGTCCATTCAAAAATGTTCTCTTATTGTTTGAGCATCATACAAATATGATACCTCATTTCCTTGGAACTCCGTAAAAATACGGTATTCCATTCTCTTCTAGTCCATACAACTATGGTCTCTTACTCTCTTTGAGCATCATACAAATATGATACCTCATTTCTTTGGAACTCCGTAAAAATACGGTATTCCATTCTCTTCTGAGTCCATTCAAAAATGTTCTCTTATTCTCTTTGAGCATCATACAAATATGATGTCTCATTTCCTTGGAAGCCGTAAAAATATGGTATTCCATTCTCTTCTGAGTCCATTCAAACATGTTCTCTTATTCTCTTTGAGCACCATACAAATATGATGTCTCATTTTCTTGGAACTCCGTAAAAATATGGTATTCCATTCTCTTCTGAGTCCATTCAAAAATGTTCTCTTATTCTTTGAGCATCATACAAATATGATACCTCATTTCCTTGGAACTCCGTAAAAATACGGTATTCCATTCTCTTCTAGTCCATACAACTATGGTCTCTTATTCTCTTTGAGCATCATACAAATATGATACCTCATTTCCTTGGAACTCCGTAAAAATACGGTATTCCATTCTCTTCTGAGTCCATTCAAAAATGTTCTCTTATTCCCTTTGAGCATCATACAAATATGATACCTCATTTCCTTGGAACTCCGTAAAAATACGGTATTCCATTCTCTTCTGAGTCCATTCAAAAATGTTCTCTTATTCTCTTTGAGCATCATACAAATATGATACCTCATTTCTTTGGAACTCCGTAAAAATACGGTGTTCCATTCTCTTCTGAGTCCATTCAAAATGTTCTCTTATTCCCTTTGAGCATCATACAAATATGATACCTCATTTCCTTGGAACTCCGTAAAAATACGGTATTCCATTCTTTTCGAGTCCATACAACTACGTTTTCTTATTCTCTTTGAGCATAATACAAATGTGATGCCTCATTTCCTTGGAAGCCGTAAAAATACGGTATTTCATTCTGAGTCCATTCAAAAATGGTCTCTTCTCTTTGAACATCATATAAATGTGATGTCGAGCGGCACCGCAGCCGGATTTTTTTACTGCATTCCAATTCTAGGACTTCGTTTTAGGTCTTGCATTAGGTAGTAAATGTTTGCGTCTAGGTTCCGTTTTGTGTAGAGTCTTTTGTCGATTAAAGCTACGCAAAATGGTTCTGTTATTTTGACTTTGGTATCCAATGACTACGTCATCTCTACCAAAGAGGGGCATCTGTAGACACCCCCATTTTGCTCTGCCTTAATCGATAAATAAATTAGGGTTTTTCCATCGGTTTTCCAATGTCTTTCCTTCCCGCGTTTGTTACATTTCGCATTTTCCCGCTAAATGTTGAGAATGATTATTCAGAAAAATCCGAGCAAAAGAGAATGTAGGGCCCGCTGGTGTGGGACCCGTTTGTGTGGGGCCCGCTGATGTGGGACCCGTTTGTGTGGGGCCCGCTGATGTGGGACCCGTTTTTGTGGGGCCCGCTGGTGTGGGACCCGTTTTTGTGGGACCCGCTGGTGTGGGGCCCATTTTTGTGGGGCCCGCCTGTGTGGGACCCGCTTTTGTGGGACCCGTTTTTGTGGGGCCCGCTGGTGTGGGACCCGCTTGCGTGGGACCCGCTTTTGTGGGGCCCGCTGTTGTGGGACAAAGAGAGAATATGGACAGTCATCATTTTCTTTGTTTTTAAAGTGAGCGTAATGAGTGGTTTTGGTTTTCGCATGGCATCCAATGCCATTTGAAAATTATTTTTTATTTTTTTATTTATTATTTTGCAAAAAAAATGGGAAATGGGAGGGGGACATGAGGGGGACAAACTCATCATGAGTTCTTCTCTCATGATGGTCTCCCCACTCAAGCTCTCTCTCTGCAAGGAAGAAAAACAAAAAAGAAAAAAAGAAAAAAGGAAGGAGAACGAGAACAAGAGGGGAGAGAAAAAACGACAGTGGAAAATCAAAGAGAGAAAGACCAAGGAAAAAAAAGAGAAAAAAAGAAAAAAAGAAAGAGGGAGAGAAAGAGAGAATTGCAGAGGGAGAGAGCTCATCATCTCCGGCAAATCCGCCGGAGATCCAACCTTCATCTCCTCTTCCCTCACCGGCCGCCACCACCGCCTTCTCCGGCAACCTCTACACCTCCAATCCTACGGCTTCCATTTTCTCCGGCCGTGCTCTGATCGTCTTCCCCCATTTTCCTCCGGCCTTTTCTGCAAATCTGAGATTCATTTTTTCCGATCTAAGCTCCGATCTGAGATCCTTCTCTGATACTTCTCCGATCCATCTCCGATTCATTTCCGATCCAAACCTTAGCTCCGATCGTCTTCTCCGATCTTTGTAATCCGTCGCGATCTCCTCAATTTACTGCAAACCTATTCTCTTACTGTTGATCGAGGAAGAACCAGAGTAGATTGGACCAAAGCATAGCTAGAATTGACTAAAAGAAGGTATTTTCCTTCATAATTCTTCTCATTTTATTTTCAATGCTTATGCTTAGAACTGGAAATTTAAATCATGTTTTCTTTGGATGTTAGCTTTTCCTGTGTGATTTTTTTTATATATACAAAGTTTATGTTTCAGTTGATTGTATTTGAGTAGATTTGATTAGGAATCTGGTTTCGTTGTTTTAATGGATGTTCCTAACAATTTGGTTAAAAAAAATAAAAATAAAAAATAATAATAATAATAAGAGAAAAACTACTGTGAAAGGAAGTCTTCGCTGGATTTTCTGAGATTTTGATATTTCTAGTTATGGGGGCCCGTTTGTGTGGGACCCGTTTACGCTTGTGTGGGACCCGCTGATGTGGGGCCCGTTTATGTAGGACCCGTTTGTGTGGGACCCGCTTTTGTGTGGGGCCCGCTGATGTGTGGGGCCCGCTGATGTGTGGGGCCCGCTGATGTGGGGGGCCCGCTGATGTGGGGGGCCCGCTGATGTGGGGGGGCCCGCTGATGTGTGGGGCCCGCTGATGTGGGGGGGCCCGCTGATGTGTGGGACCCGCTGTGTGTGGGGCCCGCTGATGTGTGGGACCCGCTGATGTGGGGCCCGTTTATGTAGGACCCGCTGGCGTGGGGCCCGCTGGTGTGGGGCCCGCTGATGTGTGGGGCCCGCTGATTTGTGGGGCCCGCTGTGTGTGGGGCCCGCTGATGTGTGGGGCCCGGTTGTGTGGGACCCGCTGATGTGGGGCCTGCTGTGTGTGGGACCCGTTTGTGTGGGGCCCGCTGATGTGGGACCCGTTTGTGTGAGGCCCGTTTCTGTGGATTTCTTCTTTTTTTCTAGAGTCTGTCATAGAGAGTTTAGGATTCCGTCCTTCCATCTTTCAGAGTCAGTCTTCAGCATAGGAGTCAGTCATTCAGTCTTTCAGGGGTCTGTCCTATCATCATAGGGGTTAGGATTCTGTTCATCCTCTCATCCAATCACGTGATTTTATTCACTCCTGCAAGGTATAGGATGCTGTCCAACCCTCGCAGAGTTGTTATTCTGTTCATCCCCCCCGCAAAGCATAGGATGCTGTCCAACCTTTGCGGGATATCAGGAGTCTGTCCTCCACTTGTGATGATAGGATTTTGTCCTCTTGTGTCGAAAAAAAATCAAAAACATCTGAAAAATCAAAAATCTCAAAAATCTCGAGTCATTAGAGTGTAGTTAGGAAAATCTGTTCGGAACTACGTGTGGCTTGATCCCCATCGCGGGGTACGTAGGCAATTTGGCACTCCCAAGTTCAGTCGCACCTTTCTCTATCTTTCTCATTCCCTCACACTATTTCATCATCTCTTCCATCCTTTTTTTCACTAACCTCGAGAATTTAAATCGATTTGTCTTGTGTCTTTCGGAACCGTTGGATCACGGTTTCCGTCGTAAGAACCCTTAGATCCCAATTTAGGAACACTTACGTCATGTCGTGTCCTAGGTTTTAGGGAATCTTAGGTTTTAGGGAGTCCTAGAGTTAGGAGTCCAGCCTCATCACGGACGCTTGCTATGTATAGCAACCGTGCCATAGGTCTAGTTACACTAGTCACCCGATCTTTCCCTAGGACAAGCCTAGTAAACTAGGATGTAGGCAAACCTGCATTAGTCTAAGGGACAACTTGCATTCAGATAAGAATCATATAGCATCTTAGATGAAATCCTAAGATAATAAAATCCTCAACTTGAATTAAATAACTTCTTTTAAAACTGTTGAAACAGTCAAATCCGTCTAAGTCGGTGTCCTAGTTGAGTTAGGCATATGTAGCTTAGCTTAGGTGCACCGAACTACGTCGACTCTGATCCCAGTGAGGCTTGGGTACGTAGGCAGCTTGGATGTCTGACGGCATACCACCCGCGAGTCGGCACCACAACAAATTGTGGTGTTTTGTATATTAATTTTCTTGTAAATACTTAATCAAATCAGTTAGGGTTTTCCATGAAATTAGAATTCTAGGAGAACTTTCACTTAGAATGAATCCAGACAAATTAATAAATCAAGATACACATCTAGGATTCACATTGAAATTAGATTCTAGGATGCATGTCACTTAGTTCGCACATTAACATAGAGTTGAATGAGCCATTTAAAATAAATTTAAAAGAGTTAGCTTTTGGAATCGAAGACCGATTATCGGACAAGAATGGTGCATGTGGTGGATAACTCCCCATACCTTCCATTCTCGTAACCAGGTAGCGAGTCTAGATTTCTGGTTAATTATGGGTCCTAGATCCCACATCTAGGTGGCGACTCTGTCAGTCTCTTTCGTGTGGAATTCGGATTGCCTTAGTGATCCCAAGTCCACAGGAAAGACGAATTCAAATCAACACTAAGAAGCACACGCCAATCGCGTGGGTACGAGAGACCAAAAGAGAGAGACGTGACGGCTCGCGCCCCACCCCTCTCGCGGGATCGTGTCCCACAAAAGGCCGTTCTATCCAATATGCCGATGTATTTTCTATCTCTTTTTCAATGTCCCGCCTCGGTTGCTAAACGCATCGAACAAATTCAGAGACGCTTCCTGTGGGGCGGATCAGGGTCTTCCAAGGGGGTCTCCCTGATTAAATGGAGTATGGTCTGCTTGCCTACTAAAAATGGAGGTTTGGGTATCAGGAGGGTTCAGAGTTTTAACCAGGCCCTTATGGGCAAGTGGCTGTGGAGATTTGGCGAAGAACAATCCTCTTTGTGGGTCCGGGTCATTGGAAGTAAGTATGGTTCAGATCATGGGCATTGGGACTCTGTTGATAATTTTAAACTCAAAGGTCTCACGGTTTGGAGGGATATCTTGAAGTTGAAGTTGTTATTTGCTCCTGGCGTCCGATTCAGAGTATATAGGGGGATCAGATTCGGTTTTGGCAGGATCCTTGGTGTTCGGACGATCCTCTTCAAGTCATGTTTCCTGACTGATTCATCGTTTCATCTCAAAAAGAGGCCTGGGTATCGGAATGTTTTGCAAGGGAACATGGGATGGTGGCTTGGTCTCCTAAGTTTCGCAGAGACTTCTTTGTTAGGGAGTTAAACTCTTACAGCGCCCTCCTCTCCTTATTGGATTCTTGCTTCATCAAGTCTTCGGGCGTAGATCGTCGGATTTGGATTTGGAATCCTTCGGGGATATTTTCAGTCAAATCGTTTTATAACCATCTGATCCCTTCTTTAGTGGAGCATGTGTCCTCCTCGGTTTGGAGACAATCTTGCCCTCCGAGAGTTGCTTTCTTTGGGTGGTCGGTTAGCTGGGGCCGCATTCAAACTATGGATTTTTTGAGGAAACGAGGAATGTGGTTGGTAGATCACTGTCCTCTATGTTTATCCGCTGGGGAATCCATTGACCACCTTTTCATACACTGTAAGGTTGCTCGCCATATTTGGGGTCTTATTTTTTCTCGTTTTGGAATCAGTTGGGTCCCCTCCAACTCTATGGCTGAATTCATTCAGAGTTGGGCCTGGACTCCTTGGAAAAGGAAAGGCAGAACGCTGTGGAAGATGTGTCTCCTGGCCTCATGGTGGTTCTTGTGGAAAGAGAGGAATGCTCGTATCTTTGAAGGGAAGGCTAGATCTCCCTATTGGATTTATATTCAGTTGATAGCTGCGGTCATATCCTGGGCTCGAAGCCTTCCTCTGTTTCGTTTTGTTTCAGCTTTCGACCTCTGGGAAGGATGGTCAATCATATGCTTGGAATCGGCTACCAAAGTGAAAATCCTCCCCTCCTGGATTCCTCCTCCTTCGGGGTCCCTGAAACTTAACTTTGACGGATCGTCTATCGGCAATCCAGGAATGGCAGGAGTAGGGGGGTTATGTAGAAACCACAAAGGGGAAGTCCTCTGGGCCTACTCGGGGCCTATCGGAGTGGCAGACTCAAACGAGGCAGAGGTCCGAGCCGTTCATAGCGGGCTTCTCTCGATGCCTCGTCTAGAGTGCGACAAAATTATCGTCGAAGGGGATTCCTTAAATGTTATTCGCTGGCTTTCGGGTAACGCTTCTCCCCCTTGGCGATTTTTGCCTCTCTTAGAGGAAATAGAGGACAGAGCTAAGGGCTCCTCAATAGTTTTTCGCCATGTCAGGAGATCAGCCAATGCGGAAGCAGACACCCTTGCCAAGAAAGGAGTCTTTCGGGCCGCATTTGAGTGCTTTAACTATCTACCTCCTTGAATTATTGTACTGCTATCTTTGTATTATCTTTGTTCCTTCAGGACCACCTCGGTTCTGTTTTTACACACATATATATATATATATATATATATATATATATATATATTCTGTTGCCCTTTTCAAAAAAAAAAGAGGATGCTGATAGTTCCTCAGTGCATGCACATACTAAACATGTTAGATTGAATATACATGCATGTAAGATTGGTCTACTAAATCACAATAAGAGACTCCCTCAATTAGCCCAAAACTATTGTTGTGTGATCTGCCCCTGATCTTCCAATCGTACTTATAGCAACAATTGAGAAGAGCTTCTGCTCCATCAAATTTCTCACCTCTCAAGATTGGCCCCGGAGCATATAGTAGATGCCAACCAGTGTACATTTGGGCATATTCAGTGTACATTAGTGTACATTCAGTGTCTCTACGCATGCGTTCAAGCCCAAAATCAATTTCAGGATACAATGAAGATGTACAAATGCATGACTTGGCACAAAGCTACTGAAACAGACAGTTTCACCATGTCTCCTCAAGAATGATGATCCCCATTGAAACAATGGGCTCTTACAGAGTAAACACTATCAACCTTCATTTTCTGACAAAATATTACAGTGGCATAAAATAATATATCTAAAAAATTTCTCTTCCCAGCTGTAAATTAATTAATTGTATACAATGGGTGGACGGAGGAAACCAAAGTTTATCCAAATAATCCATATAATAATTGACATAGTGAAACTATCCATTATCAAAATAATTTATAGCAATATCACCTACCAAACACTTCAAGTACCATCCAAAAAAAAAAAAACTTAAACAGGTCAAGTCGATAAAAATAGATGTTTCAATTGACCCATTCTGATGTTTCCCCATTTCCCCTCTTTATGAGAGAACAAATCTGCTGCAAGAGTAGAAACTGAATAATCGAGATGATTCCTCGTATTAAAACACAAATCGTGATACCTCATTAAAATTACAATCATTATACATATTCGATACTCGAAGAAAGTAAAAATCAGCCCTGAAAGCATGATAAAAGATGATCTCACTGCCAGTTAATATAAAAAACCTTTGGGTTTCACCATGCAGATCTGCCAGGTTCCCACAATTGAAAAAATTAAAAGGAAAGTGAAAGCAAATGCAGATTTGCTTACTAATATCAGGAAAGAGAAAGCAATGTAGATTTGCTTACTAATATTAAAAACTCAGTGATACAAATACAGATCAACCATTGACAAGGGAGCCGTACAATTCTGATGGAATGAATAACAGGGCAGTAAGAACCAAGAACAAACCTCATTGGATGGAAGATTATGTGGAGTATTAGACCGGGTATAAAGGGGTACTTAGATTAGTGGTTAATTTATTTCATTAAGAAGTTTCTACTTGTAATTAGAAAAGGAATATAATTAGTTACAAACTGATATGTCAGAGTCAGATGTAACCAACTGATAGCGATGTTCTCTTATAAAGAGATCACGAAATCAGAAAAGGGGGATAAGAAAAGAAATATTCCTTCGTCACTCTCTTCTTCTTCTTCTACCTCTGTTTCTTCTTCTTCTTCTCTCCCTCATCTTCTTTTCCCTCTGTTTCGTTCTCTATTTCTTTCTAAATTTCCATTTGAGCAGATATGAAACTTCCAGAACTGTATCACTCAGTCTAAATAAAAACAACAGGATTGAGGCTGTAGCTCAATGGTTAAGGCTTTGATCATCAACCGTGGGGTCGGAGGTTCGATCCCAGCTTACCAACCATGAAAAATAAAACCAAAACATGAAACACACCAAATCATATAACAGAAACAGGAAATTACATCGGTTGCTCTCACTTGAATGTAAAGGATTTTGTAAAAGTCTCCCCAGAAGGACCTAGATTCAGGATACAGATCATGTGTGGGCTGCATTAAACTTCTTAATGTGTTTCTCATTTTTAGGCTCCTTATATATCACTCCTCTAGCCAAAGATCAAAGCTCTGTTCATTTTGGATTTTGAGAATTTATTTTGTGTCACATTCCATATTGCAGATAGATCTTCTAATAAATTAATCATTTTTTTAATTAAAGAGTTTATACAATAGGGTAATTTATTGAACACCATGTGGCAGACAATGGGATTACAAAAAATGACTTCGGCTGTCTAATTTGATGCGTCTCTCTGTGTTCACTGTGGATAGTAGTTCTACGGTGACTCAAAATCAATTCTATGGTGACACATCTCTTTATTGATTTGGAGAATCGATTTTGAGAACGACATGCAATAATATAATGTGCCCATCCACTTTGCTTTCACCTCCATTTCAATTTGGTTTTCAACTCTACTGTGAGAGATCAATCTCAACAAATACAAAAGCCAAAGTATTCAATGTCCATTTCTCTAAATTCTCTATTCATTCATCTCCTAGCAACATATGAATCTTGGCAGACCCAAAATGCAAAAGATTCAGTTCTCATACAGATATTAAAATTGACAGCACACAGGAAAAACCAAGCGTCAAGTTCAAAATCAAATCCTAAATTGGTTATGTTGTATCACAGACACCAAAAGACAGGCATTCACTTAATAATAATGCCAAAAAATTGAAAAAAAATAAAGATAAAGAGGTTAGAAAAGTAAATGAAGAAGACGGCAACTGATATCCCACAATCATATTTTGATAATGGTACTACTCACTTTGTTTTATACTTTTTTGGATTGGATGTTGATAGCACCTTGAGAGTTTAGATCCGAAAGAAATTGTAACTGGAAGTTATCTCAGCCGCAAGTACATGACTATTTCACCAATGAATCCATTGATAGATATGAACCCAAGATCCAATACCAGCTCTTCTTAAGGGGAGTTCCCCCTTCCATTGGACAGTCAATTATGGCATGTTGGTAAGAAAACTGCAAAAAGAAACCTTTAATAAACTTGAATAATGAAGACAGCCTGTTAGAATATAGGAAGTACATATGAAGTTATGCAGGCATCTCGAATACAATAATTATTGAAAAACTGACAGCAAAAAAAAAGAAGGAAAATTCAACAATAATAATAGCCGTGAAAAAAAATTGCAGTAACAGAAACCGATTAATCCTAGACTGAACCCTAACCAAAATCAATTAGAAAGTAATGAGAGTGCTACAAAATGAAGAATAAGGCAACTTTTGAAGCCACGGAGAAGAAGGTAGAAGGTTAAGAACAGAGATTTCCTTTCTAATAAATTGTACGTTAGGAATCTTAGAAATATATTCAAAAGAGTGATTCAAGCCACAAACTTATCAGAAAATATGCAGATTTCATTGTTGTTTCATGGGAAACAGAATATCACTCTTTTGAATATTGTGAAATAGCAGAAAGGATAGAGACAAAAGCCGTATCGAATACGAAGTGACGAAGGATTGTATGCTTTCAGAAGTTTCCTTCTTCAAGATTAATTGCAAAATAAAGGAAACCCAATCGCCTTGGATGTTGAGAGAGACTTGCCCAAAATTCCAGACAATTGTTCAACGCAATATAATCCGAAAGAAAAAAAAAATAGGAGGGAGAGAGATTTTAGGAGGGATACTAGAGATATTCTCTCGTATGAGTAGTGGAGAGAGGGTGAGAGATTTTATGAATATCTTTCTAATTTAATTACTGATTTTAAGAGAGATTTGCCCAAAAAACCAGGCAATTGTTCAACACAATATAATCCGAAAGAAAAAAAAATAGCAGGGAGAGATTTTAGGAGGGATTGTAGAGATATCTCATAAGAAACCAAAATCTTCATATTTTTTGGATGTCTATTGGACTCTTAGAGAAACCAAATTGAATAGGAAAGTGTTTTAAGGTTTAAATTATAGGAGTAAATCTTCATATGTTTATCATGTCTATTGGACTCTTTGGAGAGTTTTTAGAAAACCAAATTGAATAGGAAAGTGTTTTAAGGTTTTCTTCGGCTCGTTTGAAGGAGGATGCCACGTAGGATCAAAGACGGGATGGGGGAGCTGTCCATGTGGGCGTGAACATTGAAACCCCCATCCAGCTATATTATAATAGATGAGAGAGAGAGAGAGAGAGAGTTCATGAGGTTATATGAGGTGGCGCTCACAAAACATAAGGCGCCCACTTTGTTTGGATGATCCAAAGCATTCATTTGCAAGGCCCCATCATAGATAGGGTGTGTACCAAAAATCTGCTCTATTGGATCATCCCAACCCCTCCAAAAGTGGAGGAAAAAATGGGCAGATTTGTGGGCAAAAAGTGTCTATCCATTTTGCCCTCTACTTTTGATGGGTTAGGAAGATCCAATGGAGTTGATTTTTTGTACACACCCTATCTATGATGGGACCTTTCAAATGAATGCTTTGGATCATCCTAACAATGTGGGCCCCTTATGTTTTGTGAGCGCCACCTCATATAAGCTATATGAGGTTAACTTCAGGAACCTTTTTCTCATATATATATATATAAGGAAGGATGTGGTACACTGAGGGTGTGCCTCGTGGCACCCCCTCTGCAAACCGCATTCAACCCTTTTTTTTTACGCATTCAACCAAGTTTATAATAACCGTTTTATTCGGTTACCGATTTCAAACGTCGCAAGCATATCACAAATCCAAAACGTTTTATTCCAACGGTTAGAATGTAAATAAAGAGTCTTTATATAGATATGTAGACACCCCATTTTGATCGCTCTCTTATTAAATTTGTTTGATCGAAAGCTTGCCAAATCAGTTCATTAGGGTCCCAATCTTCATCCTAGGATAGGTTAGGGTCCCACCAGGGTCCCTGCAAAGTTTCGTCGAGGTCTGGGCGCTTGCACCTAGCAAGCGAACCAAATAAGAATGGAAATGTGAATGAAAAGGGGGGGGGGTGAACTATTTGCATAAGGGGGCTGTCCAGTTGAAATGGGAGGGTCGGAATATCATGTATGTATAAAGGAAAAAGGGCGGGGGGGGGGGTGTGCATTAGCCTGGCTGAAGCCAAATCAAATTCGCGCGCCCATCACTTTTGGTGCGCCCATCAATTGGGGTGTGCCCATATCCGCAGCCTTCAAGTGGTATATAAAAAAAAACAACAACGAAAAAAAAAGAAAGAGGGAGAGAGATTGCAGAGGGAGGGAGAGCGTTTCTCCTCCGGCAACGGTGCCGGAGCTCCGATCGCACCGCACCACCATCTCTCCCACCTCAAAGCTCCGGCCGATCATCGCTACGCCAGATCCGATTTCCCTCTTCAAATCGGTCCGTGAAGGAGAAATCTCAGATCTGAGATCTCAGATCTGAGAAGTAAGAGGGAAAAGAGGATTTGCAAAGAGGCTTTGAGAGAAAGAGAAAGAGAGAGAGGGAGGAGAAGAAGGAACCGTCGCTCAGCCACCTCTAGCCACCACCACTTCAAGCGGGAATCCGGCGAGGCCGTCTCCATCTATCTTTCTTCCACCACCAACACCAGCCACCACCATGATCTTCCCACTCTTCTTTTTCTTCTTCTCCTTTCCCTATCTCCTCCATTAATCTGGCCACCCCATCCCATTTTCCGGTCGGATTCTTGCCGGAATCCGGCCACAATCTCCATTAAATCCGATCAAACACCTCAAATCCGACCACCCTATCTGTAACCCTCATCCCTTTTATACCAAATCCATTCCAATACCAATTTTAAATCACCCAGTTAAAACCCATTTCAAAATCCCTTCCCCATCTTCTTCTTCTTCCCCAAATCCACCACAAGCTCCAACCTGCCATCGTCTTCTACCTCTGCAACCCACCTCCGACCACTATCTCCGGCCAGCCACCTCCACAACCTCCATCGATTCCACCATCTTCAACCTCAAAACCATTTTCTGCAAAACCAAACCCTCCTCATCTACCCTCTCTCAAATTCTGGTCTGTAACAGAGGCTTCTTCATTTTCTTCTTCAAACAAGAGCCTCCTTGGCAGCCGCCAGCGGGGAGTAGAGTTTCAGATCAGATCGATTGAAATTTTTTACAGAAAATTAATGCATCGTTATCGAAGTGGAGTTAGCAAACTGTGATTGTTGTGGAGTAACGGAGGAATGCACGCAAGCTTACATTGAGACGGTTCGGGAGCGATACCACGGCCGTTGGATCTGCGACCTCTGTTCAGAGGCCGTCAAATATGAGATTTTCAGATCGGAGAATCATCTAGACATGGAAGAAGCCCTAAACAACCAAATGAATTTCTGTAAGAAGTTAAGATCATCGACTCCGAAAGATTCATTGGAGCACGTGATCTCGGCTATAAGACATCTGCTTAGAAGGAGTTTGAGTTCACCGAGATCTACTCCCACCAGCCCTAGCAGAAATCCTATTTTATATAAGACATTGTCACTGGTTAAAGATTCAACAGAGTGGAATTGTAGAAATCAACTTCAATTTCTCAATCTGTTCTTTTCTAGGCAAAAAATCACGATCCGATCTAACTCCGGCAAGATTCCGTGCATCCGGTAATCTCCGTTCACAACCACTACTTCATCGTTCAGAGAAGAGAGCTGAACACTCAGAAATAGGGAGATCCACGGAGAGAGAGGTTCGGGTCTTCTTCGGGCATTACTTCTGCCATCTCGCGATTCCGATCTTCATTGCCAGCAAGGTGAATCTGCGCCACTAAGGTAAAATCTGTAACATCCCATGTATTGTTGAAATAAGCATAATTGTTTACCTTGTCTCCCTAATATCATAATGTTAGTCTATAGATTTGATTTACACTTGATTCTTGGATCTAATCTAGAGTTTAATTTCTGGGGTGAATGGAGATGAAGTGATGTATGCCTAATTGATGTAGGAAATCAGATGATACAGGTATCGTCTGATTTCACAGGAGACCCATGTCGAGGGTTCAGCTGAATTGTTTTATGGGGTAATAGTATTGATTTGCTTTATTAGCTATAGGGGTTGAAATTTGTTACTACAGTGAGTCACATACCTGTCACTATGAAATTGGTTTTACATCTTTCTTTGTACATGTTCAGAGTCACTATGAAATTGGTTTTACGTCTTTCTTTGTACATGTTCAGAATCACAGATAAGGATAGTAATGTTGATCATTTTGGTTTCACACTTGTCATTAAGTTTTTCTGAAATGTTATTATTCATGCAAAGTCATCTGTTCTCAATTTTGTATGAGTTTGATTGATTAATTACATTAGACTGGTTTGTGGTATTGGAGCAAATGATAGTTGTACATGTACTGTTTTGGGCTAAAGAATTGATAGTCATATAACCATGATTGAGTGAGACTTTCACTATACGGTTTCCCACCCTTATGTTTGGTTCGGATCAGTTTGTACGCGTTATGGATCTCAGTTTCTTCTCCCCTCTGCTAGTTGGGGACCCTTTCGGTCTGTTAGTAGTCTAGCACTCTTGTTTGCATCATTTGTGTGCATAGGAAGCGTGCATTTGCCTCATTTATAGAGTCCTTGATTAGGGGTGAGTTTAGTCTCATTTAGAGAGCCTGACTTCAGGGGACTTGCTTAGTCCAAGTAAAGTCCCTCTCTCTATTTAGTAGACTTCTTTAGTCTTTTAGAAGCCGTTAGATGGTGGTCTCTCTTCCTCGCCTAGGAGACCATTGTGGTCTCACTAGCAATTTCCATTCTAGGAGACATGCTTTGTCTCATTAGGCCATGCTCCTTTGGAGTCAAGCCTCTTTTGGAACCTACCCTCAGGGAGGTTGCCTTGATTTTGACAGATAGTATATCCCTAGGAGGCATGCCTTGCCTCATTTGTAGAGCCTCTATTTGGAAACAAACCTTGTCTCATTTAGAGGGTTTCCATTTTTAGAAGGCTTACCCAGCCTTATATTAGAGCTGCTCATTTTAGAGAGTCTTTGACTCATTCCTCCTTTAAGTTGTAGTATTAGAGAGCCTTTGGCTCATTTGTCTTCGTTAGTGGTTTTTATTAGAGAGTCTTTGACTCACTCGTCCTTTGGATAGCATTGTTAGAGAGTCTTTGACTTAGTTGTCTTTAGGTGGTTATTAGAGAGTCTCTGACTCATTTGTCCTTAGTAGGGAGTCTTTGACTCGGTTATCTTGCTTAGCAGTATTATCGGAGAGTCTTTGACACATTCATCTTTTCGTGGTGTTATTAAAGAGTCCCTGATTCATTTGCACTCCTCTTTAGTGTTATTAGTTAGGAGTTTCTCCTTTAGAGTTGTCATTATTCCACTTTGATTAGAGACTAACTCAGCATTATTAGAGCTTTGCTTATTTGAGATCTTAGATTCGTCTTCTCTGTTCTTGGGGCGCTTCTTTATGTGTTGTGGTTCGTCTCTTTGAGACGCTTGTTGTTTGTTCGAGGTTTCCCCTTTTGATTTAGGGCTTTGCCCTAGTTTGTGGTTATGCTTGTGTGTCCCTTTTAAGGTTGAAAACATTTAAGAATCCAAAAGCATTGGAATATTTTAAAATCCAAAAACATCAGAAATTCGAAACTCAAAAACATTTGAAAACTTTAAAAATGTCAAAAACATTTGAAAAACTTTAAAAACCTTAAATCTTTTGGATTGTTAGGTTTTAATTAGGAGAGTTCGTTTCAAACTATGTTGGCTTGATCCTCTTCCACGAGGTACGTAGTGTAGCTTGGGATTTATATCCCAAGTCCAGCCAAACTTTTGTAAATAACATTTTAAATCTTTTATTTTGAATAAGCAACCTTTAAAACCTTGTTTTCAAAAGATCTTCCTCTAGAGTTAGGAGTTTCTCCTAGATAGAGAGTTTTAGAGTTATGATTTTCTTTTGATAGGTTGTTTGTTTGTTTGTTGTGTGCTTGTTTTAGAGTTATGGGTCTGTCCTAGAGTTATAGGAGCGCCTCTGTCCGGTCAGTCGGCGATCCACATCGCCGAGTGATGACTAGAATAGGATACGCTAGTCTACCATTTGTTTTCCTTAGGAAACACAGCCTAGTTACACATAGGTTGTAGGAACCACCTGCATTAGCGTAGGGCTAATCTGCATTTAGTTAGGGCATATAGGGTGTCCTAAAATTCACAATTCACTGGAATTTAAATAATCGTACAATAAACTTTAATAATTGGTCCGGTCTTTTAGATCGAGTCTAGGATAGAGGTCTAGGTGTTTTAGGCATCCTAGCTTAGAATAGGCGCGAAGAACTACGTTGCCTTGATTCTCGGGGAGGCGGGGATACGTAGGCTTCTTTGGGTGAATACCAGACTATCCGAAGACTCGGGCTAATCATTTAGAGTCTTAGGATTTGTTGTTTAGTCATTGTATGTTTTGATGTGTTTTCTTACTTTCTTGTACTGATCCTACACCTTTAGCTATAGCTTGCATGTGTTTGCACATCAGAACTTAGACACCCATTAGGTATGTCACTCATAATCTAGCTATGCTTAGGTGACACATCTTTCATTTTATTTTATGTGTGCTTATTATTTGTATTCTTAGGAAATGCATGCTTAGGTAGACGACTCCTGAGGATTGTTCCCATTTCACATGATTTTTACTCAAACTTCTTTGGAGTTAATGAAAATGGCATAAGAGACCAAGTGCTTGCACTCGGACGAATTGGGGGTGCTCTCAGACCTTCTCCATTCGTAACCATGCACGAACCCATATATATATTTCTGGTTATCCATTGCACAGAGGATTTGATTTTAGGGTTCCATGGCATATCTATGGATGGCGACTCTGAGTTTATTTTAGGTATGTCTCGGTTTCGAGCCTTGGCTCCGGATCAAGACATATCTCTTTCTTTTATATCGCCACTCGTGCTATGCTATGAGGGTGGCATCCGTTTCGAGAGTTCCTTGGTAGAGCTCTCCATTCACGTGGATGATCTAGAGAGGGTGTTAGGGACTCGTTCCCTCGCCGTCCTCGGATCGGGGTCCATAAGATAGAAAGAAATCCAAAATGTATCACAAATATTCCTAAAATCTCTCTTTCAATCATTAGCGTTTCTACTTCGTTGCCCTAAATCTCTCTCCCCACAACAAATTATTGCGAGGTAATTTATTTATTTTTTCATTTCCCTTTTGTTATTTCATATAGTCCAAACGTACCGACTAGAAAAAAACTAAACCGAAATTTTCATTTTCCTCGCCTAATTAATCTCTATTCTACGCCTATTTCCTCTAACCCTTTAACGTCTATTTTTCCTCTATAATAAAAACTAACATCAATAAGAAAATTAATCTAAGCCGTGGTGGTGCCACCTGTCAGCCCCTCTCCATCCCGTATATTACAAAGCTTTCTAAAATCTCAATTAACGCGCAATCAGGGCCGTCTATGTAATAAATAGATTCCAAAAGCCACTTCCTAAAAATCTGCACGCATCTATGTATCCCGTTTTTTTTGTTTCTCCTTTCTCCTCCCTGTTTTCCTTTGCGTTTAATCACATAAGCCCCATAATTAATAGTAAGTATTTCAGTAGAATAGGAAAGGTCACCATTGACTGCCTTATTTTTAGCAATACAATAAAGCAACGCTTCACGTAGGGATAATCCAATAGTTTTCTTCTGAAACATCTCTTAGCTTTCCAAAGTTTCCATGTTTCATTATGGTATTCATTAAGCAATTTGTTCATTTTCTTCTTGCACTCCTATATGCTTTTAATAAATTCTCTTATTAATTTAATTTTTTTGGCCGCCCTGTGCATCGCTCGGGACTGCAACTAGTATACTATATAGCAGAAGAGAAAAGGAGAAAATTATTTGAATTTCTCCCAAAATTCTATGAGAATTACACATCACTTTTTTTGACTTTTTTTAACAAAGGCACCCATTAAAGCCACATAATTTCAATCCTACCCCCCTTCTTTATGCTTTTTTAATTATGGAAACCTCTATAGATTGGAAGGCTAGGATCAGCCTATGAAAATGATTTACGGGCACAACATATTGATGTTGTGTTCCATCACATGGACGGTTTGAATCAACCTATGATGTGGTCCGTACAGTTCTTTGTCGGCCCGTGCATCGCACGGGGTTTTTTACTAGACTTCTCTGCATGATTTCCTAGAGCAATACGAGAAAATGCTTGCTGACCGTAATAGGAAAGAAACATTGGAAGATTTTAAGTCGAAAAATTCAAAGGGTACAATGATAACATTAAGCCCATTGGAAAAGGAGGCTGGAAAATACTATATAAGGGTTATTTTTGGGCTATTTTAGGCGAAGCTTAAGAGAAGTTATGATTATTGGTGTAAGAAGCTTAGGGAGGATGGGAATGTCACAACATACAATGTAGTACACATGGATGGTGATTTTGAAATAAAAAAAGGACATATTGTCCTATATAGCGATACCGAATGTGTAAATGTGATTTGTGACTGCGTGATGTTCGAGACTTCAGGTATATTATGCAGACATATACTAAAGATATTTGAGAAGAAGTGTTTAACTGTTATTCCTGAGGGTTACATATTTAGGAGATGGACAGTTGATGCACGATATCAAGTGTTGGGTAAAGTTCCTACAAGGGAACAAGGTAGGGAAAAGGGCGTAACTCCGTTAAGGAGGTGGTGTCTAAAGGCAAAACAACGAAGACTGGACAAGGAATCTTATAATGATGAGACTCTTTCTAACAAGATGGAAGAAATGTGTGATGCATTGTTAGAGGAAGTCGATCAAAAGAAGAAAGAGAAGCAAAGTCAGTCAGAAATCATTGGCAGCCAAGTGCAGTCGAACTTTGTTTGTAGTCAAATACCGGAGATAACTATCCGAGACCCACCAGTTGTGAAGACCAAGGGCCACCCGAAGATTGCTTCACGGATGAAATCTTCAATAGAGACCTCCCAAGAAGAACAAAAAAAACGGAAGTGCTCTTATTGTGGGAAAATGGGTCATTATTTGACAACTCGTGAGAAGAAAGTTAAGAACGAACAAAAACGAAAGAAACAGAAGGTTTGGAACAAATGTAATGATTGTCTTCTTTTATGTTGCAAAATTTTAAACCATGTGAGTTAATGTTTAGTTCCGCCTATAGATGCTTATACTGGAGGAGATGAGTACAAGGGAGGAAGGGGAGGTGGAGGAGGAAGAAGATGATATTGCATCCTGATATTGCTCATTTAGCCAGGTATGTGATATTGCTCTTTTGTGCCATTGTTAAAAAAAAATCAAAATAAAGTTTTGTCTTCCTTATTTGAATGCTACTTTGTTTCAGATTTTGAGAACCATTGATTTATTGTAGTCAAATTTATGATAAAAAAATTAACAGATTCTTTAGTCCAAAATTGATTATTAGGTTGAACAATGTACATTTGAGTCCATTATTAGATTTCTGTTTAGTCCCTGTATGTTTCAGAATTTGAGAACCATTGAAATGTACAACCTGTTGATTAGAGAGATAATACTTTTTCCTGGTTGTTTACTCAATGCAGGTAGTACAAGTGCCATGGAATGGATGATGAAGCTCCAAGGCTGCTGGAGGGTTCGTTTTGAAGGCTCCTTGAAGGCTATCTGAAGGCTATTTCAATGAAAATGACTCGCATTAGTGGATTATCAAGTTGTTTTGTATAATTTAGAGTAGAGAGAATCCAATTTGTACATCTTCTGACATTCTGTAATTGAACTTTAATGCGTATTGAAGTTTTATGTTATCGTTATAACTATATGATGTAAGGATCAGGTTTTACATTTCAATAGGTTGTATATGAATGACAGGTTGTTACAGGTTTTAGATTCGATCAGGTTGTATCCAAAATAGGATATTCGTTTTGTTGTCTGATGGTTGGTTATGTACAAAGCAGGTGGAATATAGCCTACAAGAGGGGTAGCTGATTGAGCCTTCTATTATTTAATTCATCTGAGGCTGTCTTCAATACCCATTTTGATCCCAAATTGATTAGCAATTGTAGATCTCTGAACTACATAAGAAGAAGACCAAAACAATTAAGTCCTAAGCAAGGGATCGCATGTATTTCCTCTTTCTTTAATTAGACAGTCATAAATAAACTACTGGGAAATGATAAATTCATCTCCTTTTCTTCCTTGGGCCACCCCTTTGCAGTGTAAAAGGGCACTCACTAATAGATGAGTGGGGCTGGCCTAGAGAAGCAAAGGGATGGAATATATCACTTCCCTTCACTCCTAGCGAAGAAAAGGGATGGAATATATCACTTGCATTCACTCCCAAGGAAGAAAAGGGATGGAATATATCTCTTCCCTTCATTTAAATAAGGAAAGATTTTGGTTCGAAATTTTGCAATCCTCCTTGCATGTTACAAGGTTTTAAATAGACACTCATTAACAAGGTTTTAAAGATACTATCAAACAAAAACAAGATTGAATTGTAAAATGATTAACAGGACAATGAGAACAATGAATGTTTAATAGAGTCATAACACATTATTGAGGGAAAAAAAGAGCCACCACATCAAATAATTACCAAAAAAGGAAAACATCCCCTTCACAAGGCCTCTGCTGGAATGGAAAAAATACAATATCAGATATCTCTGAATTTTGAACCGGACAATGAATGAGACTTTGACCATGCTTGTTTCTGCACTGTAGTTAACAAGCTGATTCACAATGAATGAGGTGTGTGGCGATGATATCTCTTCTTCCTTGGTGGATTATCTTCTTGATCATCGCCCAATCCACTGTCGCTTCCTGATCTGCTCTCATACTCATCATCCTTACTCCCCAATTTGAGCCATCTTGCCTTGTCCTTCAATGCCAGACTGCTGCACCAAATAAAAAGTTAAAAAGTTAAAAAAACAGAAAGAAACTGAAGAAACTGGAGTGGGAAAGAAACCCTAAAAGCAAAGGAGGAAAAGGATACAGAAAATGACAGAAATGGAGATAAAGCAAAAGGATAAACCCTAGATTGGACTATCGTTTGGAAGAGAGAGAGAAGCAAAGAAGAGAAGCGCATAAAACCCTAGATTCCCGTTTTTTATGATTTGCAAGGGACTTGAATGTCAAAAAATTGAAACCGTATGAAATATAAGGGTTCGACTGTCATTTTGAACTTGCGTTTTAAGTTTTTTCAGCGCACATGGGCCCACATCTTTTAGCCAATGGGAATCCTTATAACACGCCACCGCGGGTAACTTTCCTGAGGTTAACCGCAGAAACCGTTTTCTCATATATATATATATATATATATATATATATAAGAATAGAGTTCCTAAGGTGTCACCTCATATAGCTTATATGAGGTGGCGTTCACAAAAGATAAGGGACCCACATTTTTAGGGTGATCCAAACCACTCATTTGAAAGGCCCTTAGATGGATATGGTGCCTACAAAAAATCAGGTCCATAGGATCATCCTAACCCTTCCATTTATAGAGGTTAAAAATGGGCAGATTTATGGAGGTCTATACCCATCCATTTCAACCTCCACAAATGGAAGGGTTAGGATGATCCTATGAAGTTGATTTTTTGGGCACACCCTATCTATGTGAGGGCCTATCAAATGAATGCTTTGGATCATCCAAACAAAGTGGGCCCCTTATGTTTTTAAGCACCACCTCATATAAGCTATATGAGGTGACACCTTAGGAACTCTATTCTCTCTCTATGTGTGTGTGTGTGTGTATATATATATATATATATATATATATATATATATATAATAGTAAAAAACCCCGTGCGATGCACGGGCCGACAAAGAACTGTACGGACTACATCATTTGGTCCAAACCGTCCATGTGATGGAACACAACATCAATAGGTTGTGCCCGTAAAATCATTTCCATAGGCTGATCCTAGGCCTCCAATCTATAGAGGTTTCTATAATCTGTTGTTCGTCTGAAGGTGCCCGGAATTTGTAAATATTTTTACAAGTGTGCAGAATTCTTAATACCCTCAAAAAATTAATAAGGAAAAGTAGTTTTTTCGTAATTGTCATATTTTGATACATCTTCTTTGTAGTTTTTTCCATAATTGTTATATTCAGGCACCCATTGTCCGTAATTTCCCTCCCAAACTTTACTACGTTATGATTATTATTGCTAGCTTCTTTCTTTTTTGCTAGCATCCTTTCAAGAAATAGTATTTCCGTGCAGTTTTTTATCACATCTAATAAGACAAATCTCTGAATACATACAATTGTAAAGGATGGGCGAGACATAGCATTTGGAGAAGGTGGCTAGCGAACATTCATACCTTTTTTACCCTCACAGATAGTATGTACAGATATGTGGGGAGGACAAAAAATGGTAAAAATAATCCACATTGATGTGTTAAATGGACAAAATTCTCTCCTTTTCTCTTCTGCTATATAGTAGTATATATATATATATATATATATATATATATATATATATATATGTGGACCCTGATTCTAGAGAGAGGTGGGGGACGAGCCCCCAACAGCCTCTGGATCATCCACGTGTGAAGGAGAACTCTACCAAGGAACTCTTGAAATGGTGTCACCCTCATAGCATAGCACGAGTGGCGATATAAAAGAGATACCTCTCGATTCGGGAACAAGTCCGGATTCGAGACATACCTAAACAAACTCAGAGTCGCCATCCATGATATACATCCATGGATCCTTAAACAAATATGCTCTGTATACCATGGATAATCAGAAATAAATGGGTTCGTGCCTGATTACGAATGGAGAAGGTCCGAAGAGCACCCTCAATTCGTCCGAGTGCGAACACTTGGTCTCTTATGCCATTTTTATTAATTCCAAAGAATTTTGGGCAAAATCATGTGAAATGGGAACAATCCTCAGGAGTCGTCTACTTAAGCATGCATTTTCTGAGAATAGAAATAATAAGCACACAAAAAATAAATGAAAGAAGTGTCGCTTAAGCACTGCTAGATTTTGAGTGTCATACCTAATAGGTATCTAAGTTTAGGTGTACAGACACATGCACGCTACAGCTAAAGGTATAAGGTCAAAACAAGATATAGCAAATATGATAGGCAGAATAAGCAGGACAATAAAATAAGCAAGTAAATGAGACATAATGAGCAGTGAAAGTGATAAAGCAGTAAAAGAAATACGGCTAAGCATATAAACAAGAAATAATAAACAAAAATAAGTAAAGAGTTATAACTAAGCATGTAAGTGATCAAATAAGAAAATAATTTCAATCTAAAAGAAAACACACAAGAAAAATGATAACCACAAATACAAAACTCTAAAAAGAAACATTAACAACAAATCCTAAGGTTCTAAAATTGTCTTCGACTCTTGGATGGTCTGATATTCATCCAAGCAGCCTACGTATCCCCACCTCCACAAGAATAAGAGGGACGTAGTTCTTCGTGCCTATTCTAAGCTATGATGCCTAAGACACCTAGACTTTTATCATAGACTTGACCTAAAAGACCAAACTAGTTATTAAAGATTTTTGCATGATTATTTATATTCCAGTGGATTGTCTGAGATCTAAAACTTCTAGGCTAAGAATCTTACATTTGAAGATGTTAGGGTTTGAAAGAAGGTTTATAAGGCTAAAGCTAGGGTTTGAGAGCTTGAACTAAGGATTAAGAGCTGAAAAATGATGAAAAGGACAAGGAAATCTAGCTAATCGAAAAAAGAAGAAGTGGCCGGAGCTTAGCCGGAGAAGAAAGAAGGTAAGAATTTTAGGGTTTCAAGTTCTAAATCTAGGGTTTCAGAGAGGGTTTGATAGTGCATAAGATGAAGGAAATGATGATCTTCATGAATTAGAAGAATCGATCGGAAGCTTGCCGAAATCCGGCCAAAGATTTGGCCGGAGAAGAAGATTTTTGGTCGGAGGATTAAGGTTTTCTCTCGGTTCTTCTTTCTACTCGTTCTCCCCTCTGGATAAAAAAAAACTTTGATTCCCACGAAAATAAGACTTAAGTGCATATTTATAGGATTTTTGGGAATTGATATCGGCACACCGAGTGGATGGGGTGCGCGAAAAGTTGACAAGGTGTGCGCAATATTGATAGGCGCACAAATTTACGTGTCCTATTCGGATTTCGGATTTACACTATACAGGATAATTCACCCCCTTTTCTGCATTTGTACTACGATATGGCTTGGCTCGTTCGCTAGGCAAACGTTCTCGGATTTCAACGAAATTTTGTAGAGACCTTGGTGGGACCCTAAGCTACCATGAGGTGAAATTTGAGACCCTAACTCACTGATTTGATGGGGTTATTCACAAACATGGCAAATAGGGGTTCGGTCATAATGGGGTGTCTACAATATATATATATATATATATATATATGAGAGAGAGAACATTTCCTGCACACTGGCGTATGTAAGGTTCCAACGCACTACTTAACAGCCACCAGATCAAAGCTATCCTAGCCGTCCATTGAAAAGAAAATGAAATGGGGAGAAAACCTAATCGAACTCCCAACGTTCTCATTTTCTTTGCAAATGGCCCCTCCCATCGCTGGTCCTCTCTGCAAACGGCGAGGTAATGTTCCAATGCACTCTGCAAATGGCTCTCTCCCTCTCTGCAAACGGCTCTCTCCCTCTCGCTTCAACGTTTCCCTCCCTCTCAAACCACCGGATCTCTGCAAACGGCTCCCTCCCTCATAGGTATTTCATCTCTCTCTCTCTCACTCTCTCATTTTCTCTGCAAATGAAAAGGTATTTCATCCCTCTCTCGCATAGATCAGTGATTGTTTCCTTTTTTTGCTAGAATTCTCGGAAATGCTGAGAGATTGTTGCTTTTTTTTAATTTCCGATTTGATTTTATGGAAATCTCATACAATTGTTATTTGAATTCCATTTTCTGCTTTTTCTAGGGCTTATGATTTGCTTTCTCTCTTTCTCTCTCTCTCTCATTTTCTCTGCAAATGAAAAGGGTTTGGATGGGTTTTTTTTTTCCTTTTTTCAGAATGGGTTTTGCAGAGAGACTTACGGTATGGAGAGAAAAAAATGGACAAAAAAGGTTCTTAAAGGGGTTTTTAACAGGGAAGAGGATGAGTTGTTGATGAGATGAATGGGGTTTTTAAAGGGGTTTTCAAGGAAGATGAATGGGGTTTTCAGAATGGGCTCGAATTCCACTTCAGGCCTCTGACCATATCTTCTTTCTGCTTTATTTATTTTGTTGGGTCTTGTTTATTATGTGTTGCAGAAAATGTTTTGTTCAATCATTCAAAAGTCTTTTGCTTTATTTATTTTGTTAACAGTTTTGTAGAATGCAAACTTTCTAGTTCTTTCTTCATTTCTTCTTTACTTTTCAGGGGTTTTACATTATCTCTCCATACATTGCCATTGCATTCATCTGTTGATTTAATTTATGAAATTCTAATCAGCTGCCTTATTCGTTTTAATTGTTAATTTTGTTTGATGTTTCTAGGTTTGATCTTTGGTTTACTCGTTGAGTTTATGTTTTTTACGTAATGGATCTGTTAGGGCTATCTATTGTAGAGGTCGACGCAAATGGGTTAATCCCGCTTGATGATACGTTGTCGCAAGCCGAAAGATTATATGTGGCTGAGGGTAATAGATTAGAGTTGGTTGATGACGAAGAATGTCAAAAGGCTTCAGTTGAAGTTGGTAGTGGTGACGGATGTTGTGATGGTTTGGAGATGCCTATTAAGGAGGATTGTGGGAGCATAGGAGCTAACAAACCATTTGAAGGCCAGCTTTTTTATAACTGTGAAGATGCATATGAATTCTATAATCTTTATGCTTTGGCTACAGGTTTTGGAATCAGAAAATGGAGGACCAATAAGTCGATGAAGACAGGGGAACCTATACGGAAGAGTTATGTTTGTGATAAAGAGGGGAGGAAAAATGAGAATGAGAAGAGAGATATTGATAGGGAAGTGAAGCGACGTCGAATTGTAAGAGAGGGGTGTGAGGCAAAGATGGATATCAAGTTGACAAAAGATGGGAAATGGGAAGTGAGATGTTTTGTACAGGATCATTGTCATGATCTTACTTCTCCTAACAAATTGAATAGGAAAGTGTTTAAGGTTTAAATTATAGGAGTAAATCTTCATAATATTTTTATCATGTTTATTGGACTCTTTGGAGAGTTTTTAGAAAACCAAATTGAATAGGAAAGTGTTTTAAGGTTTTCTTCGGCTCGTTTGAAGGAGGATGCCACGTAGGATCAAACGTGCGATGGGGGAGCTGTCCACGTGGGCGTGAACAGTGAAACCCCCATCCAGCTATATTATAATAGATGAGAGAGAGAGAGAGAGAGAGAGAGAGAGAGAGAGAGAGAGAGAGAGAGAGAGAGAGTTCATGAGGTTATATGAGGTGGCGCTCACAAAACATAAGGCGCCCACTTTGTTTGGATCATCTAAAGCATTCATTTGCAAGGCCCCATCTTAGATAGGGTGTGTACCAAAAATCTGCTCTATTGGATCATCCCAACCCCTCCAAAAGTGGAGGAAAAAATGGGCAGATTTGTGGGCAAAAAGTGTCTATCCATTTTGCCCTCTACTTTTGATGGGTTGGGAAGATCCAATGGAGCTGATTTTTTGTACACACCCTATCTATGATGGGGCCTTTCAAATGAATGCTTTGGATCATCCTAACAATGTGGGCCCCTTATGTTTTGTGAGCGCCACCTCATATAAGCTATATGAGGTTAACCTCAATAACCCTTTTTTGAGGGTGTGCCACGTGGCACCCCCTCTGCAAACCGCATTCAACCCTTTTTTTTACGCATTCAACCAAGTTTATAATAACCGTTTTATTTGGTTACCGATTTCAAACGTCACAAGCATATCACAAATCCAAAACGTTTTATTCCAAAACGTCACAAATGTTTTATTCCAATGGTTAGAATGTAAATAAAGAGTCTTTATATAGATAGAAAGAAATCCAAAACGTATCACAAATATTCCTAAAATCTCCCTTTCACTCATTAGCGTTTCTACTTCGTTGCCCTAAATCTCTCTCCCCACAACAAATTATTGCGAGGTAATTTATTTATTTTTTCATTTCCCTTTTGTTATTTCATTTGGTCCAAACGTACCAACTAGAAAAAAACTAAACCGAATGTTTCACTTTCCTCGCCTAATTAATCTCTATTCTACGCCTATTTCCTCTAACCCTTTAACGCCAATTTTTCCTCTATAATAAAAAATAACATCAATAAGGAAATTAATCTAAGCCGTGGTGGTGCCACCTGTTAGCCCCTCTTCATCCCGTATATTACAAAGCTTTCTAAAATCTCAATTAACGCACAATCAGGGCCGTCTATGTAATAGATAGATTCCAAAAGCCACTTCCTAAAAATCTGCACGCATCTATGTATCCCGTTTTTTTTTGTTTCTCCTTTCTCCTCCCTGTTTTCCTTTGCGTTTAATCACATAAGCCCCATAATTAATAGTAAGTATTTCAGTAGAATAGGAAAGGTCACCATTGACTGCCTTATTTTTAGCAATACAATAAAGCAACGCTTCACGTAGGGATAATCCAACAGTTTTCTTCTGAAATATCTCTTAGCTTTCCAAAGTTTCCATGTTTCATTATGGTATTCATTAAGCAATTTGTTCATTTTCTTCTTGAACTCCTATATGCTTTTAATAAATTTTATTATTAATTTAATTTTTTTGGCCGCCCTGTGCATCGCTCGGGACTGCAACTAGTATACTATATAGCAGAAGAGAAAAGGAGAGAATTATTTGAATTTCTCCCAAAATTCAATGAGAATTACACATCACTTTTTTTGACTTTTTTTTAACAAAGGCACCCATTAAAGCCACATAATTTCAATCCTACCCCCCTCCTTAATGCTTTTTTAATTATGGAAACCTCTATAGATTGGAAGGCTAGGATCAGCCTATGAAAATGATTTACGGGCACAACATATTGATGTTGTGTTCCATCACATGGACGGTTTGGATCAACCTATGATGTGGTCCGTACAGTTCTTTGTCGGCCCGTGCATCGCACGGGGTTTTTTACTAGACTTCTCTGCATGATTTCCTAGAGCAATACGAGAAAATGCTTGCTGACCGTCATAAGAAAGAAACATAGGAAGATTTTAAGTCGAAAAATTCAAAGGCTACAATGATAACATTAAGCCCATTGGAAAAGGAAGCTGGAAAATACTATACAAGGGTTATTTTTGGGCTATTTTAGGCGAAGCTTAAGAGAAGTTATGATTATTTGTGTAAGAAGCTTAGAGAGGATGGGAATGTCACAACATACAATGTAGTACACATGGATGGTGATTTTGAAACCAAAAAAGGACATATTGTTCTATATAGCGATGCCGAATGTGTAAATGTGACTTGTGACTGCGTGATGTTCGAGACTTCAGGTATATTATGCAGACATATACTAAAAATATTCGAGAAGAAGTGTTTAACTGCTATTCTTGAGGGTTACATATTTAGGAGATGGACAGTTGATGCACGATATCAAGTGTTGGGTAAAGATCCTACAAGGGAACAAGTAGGGAAAAGGGCGTAACTCCGTTAAGGAGGTGGTGTCTAAAGGCAAAACAACGAAGACTGGACGAGGAATCTTATAATAATGAGACTCTTTTTAACAAGATGGAAGAAATGTGCGATGCATTGTTAGCGGAAGTCGATCAAAAGAAGAAAGAGAAGGGAAGTCAGTCAGAAATCATTGGCAGCCAAGTGCAGTCGAACTTTGTTTGTAGTCAAATACCGGAGATAACTATCCAAGACCCACCAGTTGTGAAGACCAAGGGCCACTCGAAGATTGCTTCATAGATGAAATCTTCAATAGAGACCACCCAAGAAGAACCAAAAAAATGGAAGTGCTCTTATTGTGGGAAAATGGGTCATTATTTGACAACTTGTGAGAAGAAAGTTAAGAACGAACAAAAACGAAAGAAACAGAAGGTTTGGAACAAATGTAATGATTGTCTTCTTTTATGTTGCAAAATTTTAAACCATGTGAGTTAATGTTTAGTTCTGCCTATAGATGCGTATACTGGAGGAGATGAGTACAAGGGAGGAAGGGGAGATGGAGGACGAAGAAGATGATATTGCATCTTGATATTGCTCATTTAGCCAGGTATGTGATATTGCTCTTCTGTGCCATTGTTAAAAAAAAATCAAAATAAAGTTTTGTCTTCCTTATTTGAATGCTACTTTGTTTCAGATTTTGAGAACCATTGATTTATTGTAGTCAAATTTATGATAAAAAAAATTAACAGATTGTTTAGTCCAAAACTGATTACTAGGTTGGACAATGTACATTTGAGTCCATTATTAGATTTCTGTTTAGTCCCTGTATGTTTCAGAATTTGAGAACCATTGAAATGTACAACCTATTGATTAGAGAGATAATATTTTTTCCTGGTTGTTTACTCAATGCAGGTAGTACAAGTGCCATGGAATGGATGATGAAGCTCCAAGGCTGCTTGAGGGTTCATTTTGAAGGCTCCTTGAAGGCTATCTGAAGGCTATTTCAATGAAAATGACTCGCATTAGTGGATTAGCAAGTTGTTTTGTATAATTTAGAGTAGAGAGAATCCAATTTGTACGTCTTCTGACATTCTGTAATTGAACTTTAATGCGTATTCAAGTTTTATGTTATCGTTATAACTATATGATGTAAGGATCAGGTTTTACATTTCAATAGGTTGTATATGAATGACAGGTTGTTACAGGTTTTAGATTCAATCAGGTTGTATCCAAAATAGGATATTTATTTTGTTGTCTGATGGTTGGTTACGTACAAAGCAGGTAGAATATAGCCTACAAGAGGGGTAGCTGATTGAGCCTTCTATTATTTAATTCATCTGAGGCTGTCTTCAATACCCATTTTGAGCCCAAATTGATTAGCAATTGTAGATCTCTAAACTACATAAGAAGAAGACCAAAACAATTAAGTCCTAAGCAAGGGATCGCATGTATTTCGTCTTTCTTTAATTAGACAGTCATAAATAAACTACTGGGAAATGATAAATTCATCTCCTTTTCTTCCTTGGGCCACCCCTTTGTAGTGTAAAAGGGCACTCATTATCAGATGAGTGGGGCTGGCCTAGAGAAGCAAAGGGATGGAATATATCACTTCCCTTCACTCCTAGCGAAGAAAAGGGAAGGAATATATCACTTGCATTCACTCCCAGGGAAGAAAAGGGATGGAATATATCACTTCCCTTCATTTAAATAAGAGAAGATTTTGGTTCGAAATTTTGCAATCCTCCTTGCATGTTACAAGGTTTTAAATAGACACTCATTAACAAGGTTTTAAAGATACTATCAAACAAAAAAAAGATTGAATTGTAAAATGATTAATAGGACAATGAGGACAATGAATGTTTAATAGAGTCATAACACAGTATTGAGGGAAAAAAAGAGAGCCACCACATCAAATAATTCCCAAACAAGCAAAACATCCCCTTCACAAGGTCTCTGTTGGAATGGAAAAAATACAAGATCAGATATCTCTGAATTTTGAACCGGACAATGAATGAGACTTTGACCATGCTTGTTTCTGCACTGTAGTTAACAAGCTGATTCACAATGAATGAGGTGTGTGGCGATGATATCTCTTCTTCCTTGGTGGATTATCTTCTTGATCATCGCCCAATCCACTGTCGCTTCCTGATCTGCTCTCATACTCATCATCCTTACTCCCCAATTCGAGCCATCTTGCCTTGTCCTTCAATGCTAGACTGCTGCACCAAATAAAAAGTTAAAAAGTTAAAAAAACAGAAAGAAACTGAAGAAACTGGAGTGGGAAAGAAACCCTAAAAGCAAAGGAGGAAAAGGATACAGAAAATGACAGAAATGGAGATAAAGCAAAAGGATAAACCCTAGATTGGACTATCGTTTGGAAGAGAGAGAGAGAAGCAAAGAAGAGAAGCGAATAAAACCCTAGATTCCTGTTTTTTACGATTTGCGGGGGACTTGAATGTCAAAAAATTGAAACCGTATGAACTATAAGGGTTCGACTGTCATTTTGAACTTGCATTTTAAGTTTTTTCAGCGCACATGGGCCCACATCTTTTAGCCAATGAGAATCCTTATAACACGCCACCGCAGGTAACTTTCCTGAGGTTAACCGCAAAAACCGTTTTCTCATATATATATATGAGAATAGAGCTCCTAAGGTGTCACCTCATATAGCTTATATGAGTGGCGCTCACAAAACATAAGGGGCCCACATTTTTAGGGCGATCCAAACCACTCATTTGAAGGGCCCTTAGATGGATATGGTGCCTACAAAAAATCAGGTCCATAGGATCATCCTAACCCTTCCATTTATAGAGGTTAAAAATGGGCAGATTTATGGAGGTCTATATCCATCCATTTCAACCTCCACAAATGGAAGGGTTAGGATGATCCTATGAAGTTGATTTTTTGGGCACACCCTATCTTTGTGAGGGCCTATCAAATGAATGGTTTGGATCATCCAAACAAAGTTGGCCCCTTATGTTTTTAAGCGCCACCTCATATAAGCTATATGAGGTGACACCTTAGGAACTCTATTCTCTCACAAAACATAAGGAGCCCACATTTTAGGGCGATCCAAACCACTCATTTGAAAGGCCCTTAGATGGATATGGTGCCTACAAAAAATTAGGTCCATAGGATCATCCTAACCCTTCCATTTATAGAGGTTAAAAATGGGCAAATTTATGGAGGTCTATACCCATCCATTTCAACCTCCACAACTGGAAGGGTTAGGATGATCCTATGAAGTTGATTTTTTGGGCACACCCTATCTTTCTGAGGGCCTATCAAATGAATGCTTTGGATCGTCCAAACAAAGTGGGCCCCTAATGTTTTTAAGCGCCACCTCATATAAGCTATATGAGGTGACACCTTAGGAACTCTATTCTCATATATTAATGCGGGTGCTTAAGAGGGAAGAAGAAGAAAAATATAAATCAAGAACACAACAAGAGAAGAAGAAGAAAATGGGAGCAATGCTCAACTCAATTGATATTCCATCAATTACATAAGTTTATCAACATCAAAAATCCTCTCTCAAGATAGTTTCTAACTCTTTAAATAAAATAAAACCAAAGCAAATTTGTTCAAGCTCCTCCACTAGCTAGCTTAGTGACTAACATAACATTAATTGCATAGGAACTCACTAACTTTGACTGTTTTGGGAACCCACAGACACAGTCCACAAAAACTGACATAACTTTCTACCCTCTTTTCCAATTTTCAAGCACAAATACTTGTTGGAAAGATCTCAAAGAGACCTACAACTTTGTAGTTTACCACTTTCCATAATTCTTCAATTTAGAATCTCAAAAATCAGGTTCAAAACGGGCCAGCAAAATGCCTATTTCATAATCAGTTGATTCAATTTTGTGCATTTTGTGCAATGGTTTGTTGGGTCATCGACTGTAGACCGAATAATCTTTGTATTTTTCAAACCTGATGACTCCTCTTCCTAGAATCATGTTGATTAAAGGCACAAAATGCCTTCTAGTCTGCTCACATGTGCTATGTGGATGTGATCCGGTCCGTTGATCTTACTGGGAGCAGAAGTCTGGCATTTTACTGTTGATCCCAACTTGATGGAATTATGCTAGCCCCTTGATCCATCAAGTCTTGTTTTGGTTTCTACCAATGAAAGTTAAACCATTGATTAACTAGTGCTAGTGGGCCCACCGGTAGAAGCAAATCAGGATTCTATTTTCCTTGCTCAGTGTGAATCGGCTGACTATTTGATAATTCAATATGAGAATAGAGTTCCTAAGGTGTCACCTCATATAGCTTATATGAGGTGGTGCTCACAAAACATAAGGGGCCCACATTTTTAGGGCGATCCAAACCACTCATTTGAAAGGCCCTTAGATGGATATGGTGCCTACAAAAAATCAGGTCCATAGGATCATCCTAACCCTTCCATTTATAGAGGTTAAAAATGGGCAGATTCATGGAGGTCTATACCCATCCATTTCAACCTCCACAAATGGAAGGGTTAAGATGATGCTATGAAGTTGATTTTTTGGGCACACCCTATCTTTGTGAGGGCCTATCAGATGAATGCTTTGGATCATCCAAACAAGGTGGGCCCCTTATGTTTTTAAGCGCCATGTCATATAAGCTATATGAGGTGACACCTTAGGAACTCTATTCTCATATTGAATTATGAAATAGTCAGCCGATTCACACTGAGCAAGGAAAATACAATCCTGATTTGCTTCTACCAGTGGGCCCACTAGCACTAGTTAATCAATGGTTTAGCTTTCATTGGCAGAAACCAAAACAAGACTTGATGGATCAAGGGGCTAGCATAATTCCATCAAAGTGGGGTCAACAGTAAAATGCCAGACTTCTGCTCCCAGTAAGATCAACGGACTGGATCACATCCACATAGCACATGTGAGCAGACTAGAAGGCATTTTGTGCCTTTAATCAACATGATTCTAGGAAGAGGAGTCATCAGGTTTGAAAAATACAAAGATTATTTGGTCTATAGTCGATGACCCAACAAACCATTGCACAAAATGCACAAAATTGAATCAACTGATCATCGATAATCCAATGTCAGTTACCTAGCAGTTCTCAGAAGAATACACTGCTTCGAAGTTGGCCTTTTGATGATCAGTGCTATCTTGGGATCGTTTCGGAAATGAACGGTCACGATCGAAAATCTTACGTGAAGGTGTTAGTACTACGCTAATAAAACAAATGCGGAACATACCTCGGGCCATGGGGATTAGAATCAAAGATCACAAATCTCATCTATCCACGAACACGAACCGTTGTGCACAAACAGAAGGGGATCTTCTAATCCTGAGAAGATATTTAGGGCTTGATGATGGATCGCAGGCACAATCTTCCTCGCATATTAGGGACCCTCTTTAGGATGGACTTTAGCTATAAAACGAAGTGTTTGTTCCCATCAAACGCCCACGTATTTATAGAGTTTTGGAGTTCACGGTTTGCATCCAACCACATTTCAAAGACTAAGAGTCCAAGAAGTTCTAAAACCCTTTGGGATAGACCACAAGACTCCTTTGCAAAATACAACTTATGAGGGAAGGAGATTACTCGTTTTTGCCTTAGAGTGGATCCCACTAATGTGGGCCACACACATTAACGTCAACAGAAAGAACATACAATGGAAACAAAATAACTTTATTTGAATCGAGTTTAGGTACTTTATTTGCATCAAGTTTGGGTTCCCTGATTAAAATGTTTGCCAATTGAATGTGCTGTTGGCTATTCAAGAGAAAAGACCCAACAAAAGAGATGTTTTTAGAACTCATAGAATTTTTAATTTTGACCGCCCATACGGCGCTCAAAGACAGCATCCCATGCTTTCTTTGTAGACTTAGGAACCTGTTCTTCACCAATCAATGGTGTCCACGATCCAGGGCCATTTAAAACCCATGTGACCTTCTTGGGTACGTTGTTATCATCGAACTCCATAGCCTTTGAGCTTGCAGAAGACTGAAAAGGAGGATATGCATACAGGTAAGGCAAACAATACAATACTAATTTCCAACATATGTTCAATTGGTCAAGCAAAAAAAATTATAGAACTCACAGTGTTGCTATCCATGGAGTCCTCGGCCATTGGTTTGGGCACGGGCCTTTGTGAAGTTCCTAATCCTAGATAATCAAACACCTCCTTCTTTGATCTGAACCTTCTATGCGAGACAGGATCATAGTAGTACTACAGAACCCAATAAAATTTCTCATGCTTATTATCCACAACATATCAATTTCATGAAACGATTTTCCAAGAAAAGGAGTGTAAAAATGACAGGAAACCTTATTTTAAAGCCCACTTAATAAATATGAAATGCAACTTATAACAGTGGTAATACATAAAAAGCAAAACACATATTATGCAATCTGACCATAAATATCAAAAGCCTCCATTGATTGGAACCTTTGATCATAGAAATAATAAAGAACTCAATAAATTTCTCAAGCTTTTTAGCCACAGCATCCCAATTCCAGGAAACATTTCTCATGCTGTAATTTAGTGTGGACGCTTCACACTCAATCTTTCCTCATAAACAAGACAAACAAGTTATTAATTTATTGATTTTCTGATAAAAAAGGCTTGAAGAATTTAGTTCAACATCAACTTTCACGGATCAAAGATAGCTCTGCACATAATTAGTTTAATTGATTGCTCTGTACATATTTAGTTTAATAGCAATTAAATTCAAGTTGTGAGTTTTGTGTGATGAATATTCTGGTTTTCAAAACACGATTGGTATTGCCAGCTTTCTCATTAGATGTAAACCCTAAATGTTTATATTTGTTAATTCAAAGGATATAATGCCTCTACATTAAAACTAGGCTACTGATATCTGTAAGACCATGTTTTGATTACAAGACAACTTAAGTTGCTTTAGAGTTCTCTGATTGGTTGCTGGGAGCCTTTTTGGAATTGTAATAGCCTTTGAAAGCTTGTTAAAAATGTATAACAAGGTGAGTTCATCACATTATCAAAACATCATTCACATATCAATCTCATAGAAGTATTACACTCCAAGGACATAATACCCATACATTAAAGTAGATAAATATTTCGGTTGGAAAAGTTTACACATAATTGCATCTTTTGATACTCCTAACAATAGAGATAGCAATTGTCACTTCCTATTCGAGCCTCCGTAGAAAAATATTCTGTATATGACCAAATAAAAGAACTAATGTAAACTAGATCTAAAATTCTATTGAAGAAAACTTAATGAAGGATATAATGAAATTCCCATATATCGCAAATATTTTAGTTTTTCTTTATGATTATATTGACTAGTATTCAGGTACATTCAGTCTTCACTAACGCAAAAAAGATATAAAAAAGACCAATCAATATTTAGCTAAATTCATTCTTCACTACCCTAAAACAGATGTAAGCTAGAGCATTTCATACATTTCAGCATACCAAAGTGTGACCCTAGCTGGCAGATTCCATTTTTATCACATTTGAAATCTGGATAGGAACACCAACGCAACCAATAACATTTACCTTTAGCTCAACATATTTTTCTGTCGTAAATATAATGCAGTTTCACATATGTTTACAAATTCAAATTTTGTCGTCATGATCAAACTAACCAATATTCATCAGTATTTTCTCTCCACTAACCTAAAATAGATGCAATCTAGGTACCATTCCACACATTTTATGGTATCAAACTGCAAATCTAACTAACTGACAATTTCCATTTCTATCACATTCGGTATTTGGCAAAGGACCACAGGAAACCTGAGAATATTTTTCTCCAGATGATTGCTACAAATATTATGCAGTTTCCATATTGTGGAGGCAAGAAAAATCGCGGACCTCGGGAGGTGAGATCCGGTCTATAGAGGCGCAAGGTTTGTCCCGGTGGAGGGAGTAACTTCCAAGTTCGCGGCGGGCAGGCCAGTTTGTTTCTTGGGTGTGTTTGGTCAGAGAAGTTTGTCCTACTCCCAATTCCAAAGAATTGAGAGTAGACCAAACTTCATAATTCAGAGTCGCCACCTAGGTTAGGGCCTAGGACCCATTTTTACTTTGTTTAAAAAGGTTTGGTCTAACTGATTTGAGTAAGGGTGTCGTTACAGGAGTGGAAGGAGTTAGGCACCGCCCCTGCCCTGATGAATCCGGTCTCTTTGGCTTTACATTGGAATTTATGCAAGCTTTAAAGTGATTGGAGAAGAATTTGAATATTCACAGATCCCGGCTCTTGGTTAGCAATTAAGCTGATTTCGGGTCTCGGATGGAATGCAACATCACATTGAAAGGTGATGTGCCCTTCAAGTTGTTCCGAAAGCATTGAGGGAATGAGGGATTATATTTTTTTTGAAAAAGATACAGCTGTAGAAGGTCCCCCCTTCATCAGTCTTTTCCTTCAGTGCACCACGGGACTGGAGAGAGTGATAAGGAAGGGAGAGAGGAATTGAAGAACCTGTTATTGGTGGGAGGGTTCCTTCTCTGTCAGTCATTTCCACGAAGCTCGATCCCCACAATTAAGTCCTACAAAAGGACCAAGAGGATGATCGGGAAAGGAAAGACAAAGGGAGAGTTCCTCCTGTGTGTTAGGCCTAATTCGGGGATTTTGGTGCTTTAGGGTTTAGGGCCGAAGGATCCCCGTACCCTAGGGCTACCCTCTCTTAGCTGTCCTAAGCTAAGTAGGTTAATTTAGGTTGATCTAATTAATTATGCGAAGCTAATCAATTAATTAATTAAGCTAGGATAATTAATCAAGCTAAGCTAATTGATTAACTAAGTTAATTAACTAACTAAGATAATTAATTGAACTAATCTAATTAATTAGCCAAATAAATCTAACTAATTAAGCTAAGGTAATTAATTAACTAAGCTAATTAACTAATTAACTAAACTAATTAATTACTAGACTAACTAATTAACTAAGCTAATTAATTAAACTAAGCTAAGCTAATTAATTAAACTAAGCTAAGCTAATTAATTAAACTAAGCTAAGCTAATTAACTGAACTAATTAAGCTAATTAATTAAACTAAAACAATAATAAACAAATGTAATCTTACCAAGGGTTGAATAACTCCGATTCGTTGCCGCTAAAATCCTTCAGGGCTTCCGCACTCCGAGGGAAACCGCCTTCCGCCAAAAGCTTTTTCCAAACATTTCCGAAGTTTTCAGAGAAAAGATTTTATCTTTCTATCTCAGAAACCTTTTCTGGAAGAGTATTTCATGGATCTATTTTAACTAATACCTTAGTTTGTATGTATAGAAGTTGAAAATGACCGGTTTTTGGGTTCTGGCTGATGTGGGTCTATGTTGCCTTGATTTCGGAGTGCTATCAGTCTGGGCCGATTGGGCCTTATGAAAGGGGTTCAATAAGGTCCTTTTAGGGTTTTTTCTTGGTTTTGTTGCTTTCCAGCGATTCCCGGTCATTTCTAGGGTTTTTCGGAAGAAAATCGGAAGCTTCTATTTTCCGATTTTCTTAGCCAAGCCTCCGGGATCAAGGTCGAGACTAGCCCTAAGGCTCCGTGAGTGTTCCGGGAAGCGGTTGGTCGTTCTAGGTTTTTTTAGGAGAAATCGGAAGAAACCAGGAATTCTTGGTTTTTAACAGGTTTCCTAGTCAGACCTATGGGATCGGGTTTTAGACTAACCCTAATGCCCCGGGAATGAGGTCTGGGTAGGGGTAAGTAGTTTCTGGTGATTTCCAGTAGTTTCTGATAATTTTCAGCAGTTCTAGGGTTCCTTCTAGGAGGAACAAGAAATTGTTGGTTCTCATTTGGTTTCTTGGTTGAGCGTTTGGGATCGAGGTCCAGACTGGTTCAAAGGCTTTAGGATATTCCTGCCTTTGGTTTGGGTTCTTTTTGTTAGCTTAGGGTTTATTTCAGGAGAGAACCAGAAGTTTCTGTTATTCGATTCTCTCAGTGAGATCCCACAGAATCAATGTGACTGGCACGTGGCCCCGTGGGTAATTTGTCTTTTGGCCAAAAGGGAAATCATTGAAAGGGGGATGGATGGTTAGGGTTCTTTCCGTCAGTCAGGGTTTCTTTCGGGACAAAACCAGAAGCTTCTGTTATCCGATTCTCTTGGTCAGATCCCGTAGGATCAGTGTGACTGGCACGTGGCCCCATTGGTAAGCTAGTTTTGGCAAGAAGGAACTCAAAAGGGGTAGGGGAGTAGGGTTTGGTGTCATGTTGGATAGGAGTTTGTTACACCATTTTCACCCTTTATAAATAAAGGCTAAGGCTCCCTAGAGCGGTGCCAAATGTCATCATTAGGATTTATCATCGCGACAACTCATCATTAGTCCAGTTTTTTTTTCAAAATGAGGTGTCTCCACATATTCATTATATAAATTCAAATTGTTTCATAATGATCATATAGACCAATATCCAGCTGAAGTCGATTTTCATTAACCTAAAATACATGTAAACTAGATAGTAGTCCATACATTTCATCATGCTAAGCTGCAGCCGTTATGACTTTTTCCATTTCTAAGAGGTTCAAATATCTGCCAAAAATATAGCAACAAGCCCACCAACATTTACCTTTAGTTCAACATCTTTCCACTGTAAATATAATGCACCTTCCATAAATGGTAAATAATTCAAATACTGTCGTCATCATCATCATACCAAGCAATATCCAATTAAATTCTATTTTCACAAACCCCAAAATAGATACATAGCACATTCCCAACCTTTATCATACCAAATAGCAATTCAAACCACTTGTTAGTTTCCAACTCTATCATGTATGGAATCATGTGGAGAACAACAGCTAAGACAACACATCTCTTTCCTCCCACGCTCTCCTTTTTTTGGCAGGTAAGCTAGGATCAAACGTGCGACCTCAAAGTTGAGATACAAAGCCTCAGTCATTGAGCTACAAGGATAACCCTCTCCTTGTCTCTCTCAGAGTCTCAATATTAGATGTTAAAAAATAAATGAAATTTATGCCAGGGTGATAAGGGGTGGTGAGATTGTAAGAAAAATCGGGTGATAGACTTATTTTCTAATACTTAATACACTCTAATATTTTATATAAAGTGCTGCCACTAGGAATATAAGATATAAGAGCCCCAACTTTATATATCTATATTGGTAATGACACCCCCTAATACAAATATATGACGTAGACAACTAAACGTTACTTACCTCTATTATCCAAGGAGAGTTCCAGGCAAATCCAATGATTGTCTCCTTCCAGTTGACTACGTATTTCACTACTCTCCAAGTCTATGCCTTTCAACCAAACACGCTCAAATGGATTTTAAAGCTTCAAGCGATCGGGGACTGTCACCAAACAAGGCTAGAATCCGACCATGACAACTGGTAAAGTTTGAAAACCAGACAACTTGAGTCTATGTTAAAGCTTGTATTTTGAAAAACGTACACACCTAAGATCGGGACATAATTAAAGTAATTTTTCATGGTACCATTACTAACATCGCCATTGTCATGTCTTCGTAATGCTAAAGATTAGATAGAAGAAAATTAATGAATATAAAATATCTAAAGATTAATAGAAGAAACCTAAAGAATATAAAAGATCTAAATAATAATAGAAGAAACTTAAAGAATATATAAAAGATCTAGAGAATAATAGAAGCACATAACCTCTCTAATTATCCAACCCCTGAAATAACAAGAAAAACATCATGCAGAAGCAAAGAACAACATCAAAATATCTACTTTCAAAGAGTTTCTATTTACAAAAAAAAGTAATAAGAGTTGTACAGAAAAAAAATAATTCAAAGATAGAATACCATGTCTTTTGCCCCTGCGTTCTTGCCGGAACTTCTAACCTTCACTTCCATATGCCATCCCGCTGGCAACCAATCCGGTGTCTTGTCACTCTTCGTGACTGGAGTCACCAGAGCCCCTACAACTCCCCCGACGGAGCTTGTAGAACTCACAGACGACCATACACCTTCCTCCCCTAAGGAATCCTGCTGCTCGAGATTTGTGCTAGGAGGAGGCATGAATAGGTCGCCGGAATCCTCCACAGATGTTTCAGATTCTGGTAAGCAGTTCGTCAGATTGTCATTTGCGTCGGATTGAAGAGAAAGCTGATCAGAGTCCATCTCTGATAGATTTGGTGGTAAGATTCAAAGGCCAAATTAGAGGAAGTGTGAGTCTGTTGAGAGCGGATTTTCAATTTTTATAGTAGGAGAAAAGGGTGGCAAATCTAACAAATGGATTTCCTGATAATATTCTTTCTTATTTAGGTTGACGGTAAAATAAAATGAATAGTATATGTTTGGTAAGTAAATTTAGAGAGATTTTGGTCTTTAAGAGATGAGGTGTATAGAGATGCTATATTTGAAGGGACGCAATAGAAGAAGATACACAGCAAGCAGGCGGAAAATCTTAATCCACTACATGCGTGTATTTTTCCGTGATTTTTTGTTACCCATTTTGACAAAGCGGCCTTATCCTTTCCGAGCCCACGAGACATGTTGCATGTGTGGTGATCACGACTGTTGATTTGATTGGTTCACCACTAGAGTGATATGGGTTATAGTAACCATTTGATCTTGACGATTTTAAGATGATCCATTTTGCACTTAGGTCTAGTCATGGTGTAAAGGGTAACCGTCTGATATTGACTAAGGAATCCTATAGTGGTTGACATTTTGTTGGTAAAAAACCTTCACTCAGGCTCCGTTTCTTTCTATGTAAAATGGGCGTAAAAACAAATTTTAGGCCTATTTTTACAATAAAAAATGAGCAAAAAAACTGTTTTACATCCATATTACGTCGAAACAAACATAGCCTTAGGATCATCAGTTCAGCATGGTAGGCATTTAGTGGGTACAAACCCTTTCAACCAGGATCATTTTTCTGTGCTAGCTAACCAGATTAATGGCATAAGGGCAACTGTTCGATATTGACCAACGAATTGTAGTAGTTGACATTTAGCTGGTAGAAAACCCTTCAGCTAGTATCATTAGTTCGGCGCGAGCTAACTAGTTTAATAACATATATCACCCTATATATGTGTCACTAGTATGGTTTTGATAAGACTACTGATAGCCTCACGACCATCATGAGACGGCTCACTTAGATATGTAAAACAAGGTTATCTGTCTCATTATTAAAACTGAATTAGATGTAAACCAAGGGAGTTGTCTCATTAACAAAAGATAGTCCTATAGATAAAATTCCATGTGTGCGTGTGTGTGCGTATGCGTATGCGTGGTGAGATTTTATATGGTGTGCGCGCGTGAGGTCTACTTTTAATCATACAGATCCCATCTTCCTTTGATCGGAAATCCAAGGGAAGAAGCAAGATCTTGAAGTGAAAAAGGGTGCACCTTAAGGAAAATGAAGATTTTTCTAGCAAAGGGGCTACATGTTTGGAAATTATTTTCAGTCTAAGGAAGGAGGCTACACACATACTAGATGGATGAAGGGACTTGTGGTGGCAACATGTGGTTCCTTGATAGCATTGAGCTACTAATTTTTGAGTAGGTCACTACTTCCTTTCTCCCTCGTCTCTCTCTTTCCAATTCAAGGATTTGTCATCACCAAGCTCTCTCAACGTGTTAAGTTTTCGAGATCTCTACTTTTCTTTCATCATTTGAGTGCTTTAAATAGGTCTATTTTCATTATCGCTGAGTTTTGTTATGTCGATTAAGCAAGGGAATTGTAAGTTTTATTAATCTCTTGTGTGACCCTAGACATGTATGGTATTCTTTAACAGGTCTTGAAATTAGAAATGAAAAAGTGTTACTTTGGTTGTAAGCAAATGTCGTGGCTGATAGACATGTATGGTATTGCAAATAAAGATTTTCATAACGATTATAGATAACAACCAGAAATTAACGAAAATATCAATTTCCTCAGGTGTTGAAATCAACCAAAAAATCTTGATGACATGAGAGATTTATATTAAACTAAACGGAAAATCAAACACAAATTCATCTATGGAACAAATAAACAACATGTATATACTACATCTAACTGTCTATTCATCTTCATATGAATGTTGAATTTGTGTTTATTTGAGATGTCTTTCTTCATAATTTATTGTTTGATCTGTAATTGATGTACATGTGGTGGTTTATTATGGTAAATTATGAGGGACTTCAAAGGATTTCAATCATTGAGCTATGATTCCTGATTATGTTTAACTGATCTTCTGATTTTGTTGCTCAAATATATATGGACTGATTTTTCTTTGAATTATTATCGCAGATGGGAATTTCAACGTTGATCTAGTACATCTTTCTTTGAGCGCCATGTTTTTCTTTGGATTCATATTACCTAGAACACGGTTCATTCCGGTACGAGGTATGATGGTAGCCTGGTATGCACTCCGATGATAGTAAGCTAAATTGGCCCGCTATTTGGGGTCGCAGGTCAGTTTGAAGCGCTAATTCAGGTCGCTCTAGTACACACACACACACACACACACGCACACACACACTAGACACACACACATAGGAAAATGATATGGAGACTGAGAGTACCACTGAGTAGGGAACCTACAATGAGAATGTGTCATATGTCCAAAAAAGATTAGATTTTGGTATTTTCCAAAATCTACGGGTTGTCTCGTGTCACTTTTGATTATGTGCTGACATCCCAATTGTTCGGTGCCATTTTAGGTCCTACGCTCAGTTTCCCTAGCATCATATATTTTTTCAAGAATATCATTCAATAGTATATACTACATACATTTAATACGCAAGATAAAAAAACCTCATGTATGCCATGCGTGTTTTTTCAAAAAGAAAATTCATGTTCCAATCAAACCCAAAATATATTAAATTTGTAGTTCTCTCTCTCTCTCTCTCTCATTGTATGTGCTTCTCTCTCTTTCTCTCCTTCAGATTGCCATGTTTGGTTATCTGGGTCACGGACGAACCACATTTGGGATCGTGCCCCAAATCGTGGGATGGAGAGTGGGATGGCGACCATACTCTGGTCATAGGAACTAGTTGGAACCGGAGTGAATGAAAAAAGTCCTTATGGATCATATTGTGGATTGTTTGTGCAAGTCTCCTTGGCTATTTTTATCTTAAAATCAAGTGCATGTGGTTCTATATGATATAACATTCTTCACATGACACTATATGTATGTTCTCATCTTGAAATGTCCAAAAACCATGACAGAATCAACCAAAATGGTCAAAAATTCAAAATGCACTGTTTCTAAGTTGGCGAACGTCTGCAATCTGTCGGACGTTCGGCGATGCGCGGAGGAGGCGCTCGCCCAGTCGACAAAGCCTATAAAAACTTCATTTTTTCACTTTCTACCTCATTTTTACATTTAACTCTTTCTTTGTTCTTTTACTTCCTTCGGGATTCTTCTTCCTCCGGCGACGAGCGTCCGGCAATTGTACTTCCTATTCTCCGTCCTTTTCTCTCCGTTCTTCTTTCTCTACACGTGTTCATCATGCCTCGCACTCGCACTACTCCCGACGAAGGATCTTCCTGAGGACGAAACAAGGGAAAAAGAGTTAGGGACCACGATCGGTCTCCCTCTCCTCCTCCATGTCAACCCGAGACGTATTCCAAGCTCATGATTCAACAAATCCCCCGTAGGAAAATCCTTAGCGGTTGCTGCGTCGACACGATTGCCTACTCATGATTCCCTCTCGTAGAGCAGTTCACCACTCTCGGATGGGAAGGCATCCTTACATATGAAGATCCATGGTATGCATGTCCCTCTTTATTTTATGATTTTTTCACAAATCTCCGAGTTTCCATAGAAAACGTAATTCTGATTTCAAAAGTTAAGCACCGTAGGGTTAAACTCACCCTTTCTAAATTTGGAAACATTTTTCACCTTTCAAATGACGGGGATATTTATTTTTGGGCAGATGATGGCATTGCCTCCACTGGCATTCCACCGTCCACCGTCTATAGTGCCATTTGCAAAGCCTACGACCCATCCACTATACCACCTGCTCATTTACAGTAACATCACTCCTAGGGCCAGTTGCAAGGATGAAGTAGGCCCTCTCGAGGTGTTTATGACCTTTGTCCTTCTCACTATACCCCTGTCAACCTTGCGTATATCACTTTCCGCCACATCTCGTGTTCAAACAAAGGCACACACCCATCTTCCTTATGGCCTTCTACTCAATCGTCTTTTTACTTATCTTGAAATTGACCTTGAAAATGAAAAGACTTCTCCTGCCTCCATCGATATAGACAAAACCACCCTTTGTCGTATGCGTATTCCTCAGGTTCTTTCTGATTCCTCTATTTCGCATGTCGACTCGGATGATCCTGAGGACACCCACGATGAGGACAACACCACCGCTCTTCCGGTTACTTACGTACCTCTCCTCCACAGTATTCCTACACCGGTGGTCATACGCCTCCCAAGTTCACAGGCACGGCTCGTGATTTCGACATTCTGTATCGTGGTCTCCAAGGTTCCTTCTTGCATCACTATAATAGGCTCCAGCACTCTGTGGAGCAACTGCGATTGGAGAACAAGGCCCAGCATGACAGCCTCTCGGGGTCAATTGAGTCGTTGTCTATTGATGTTGCCCATCTTCAGGAGGACTTTACCGCTTTTCAGGGGCATTTCTATCCGCCACCATCACCACCATCAGAGGATTAGGACCTCGGGTCCTGTTGTGTTGTTTCTTACATGCCCTTTTTATCATTTGTGCTTTATTTAATTTTAAGTTATCTGTTGACATGTATTAATCAGGTTCACATACTATTTTTTTTTACTTTTCTGCACGTAACACTTGATACTACTTGAGGTGCCCAATGGCTCCTCATTTTGGTTTGGTATGTTATTGGTATAGGAACTCTAATCATCGTTCACTATTTCCATCGATATTATCCATATTCCTATCATGTCGTGGTCACTTGGTATGTTTTGATTGAATATCTCTTTCTTATCACATGGATATGTGCTGCAACATGCTATTTTACTTATTAGTTCTTCGGATCTATATCTATTGCTCCCTTTTTGCTTATGTCAAAAGGGGGAGAACTGTTAGTATTGATTGATGTAAAAATGGAAGCCTCCCAAGTCTCAAATGGCTACCATTCAGGGGGGAGCTTCAGTTGAGGGGGAGCAAAACTAACTTTATAATTATTCTCATTTCTCTCAATCAATCTGGGTTTGCCATCAATCAAAAAGGGGTAGACTGTAAGACGAACGGCTATCGAACACTAAGTTTTGATTGGAATCAAACCCACATTGATTTATCACACCTGATGTTGCTTGCCTGTGAAGTTACCAGGTATAACACATCACATTCAAGCAAGGCGACTCGGACATTACAAGAGACCCATGGAACCTTGATGCACACACATTTGGAGTCAAATGAAGTTCGAAGACTCATGAAGACTAATGAAGATTCAAGACGACAAGAAGAGAAGATTAGTTAAGTGAATCCATATTGTAGAATCTCTCTTGTTTGAATTGAATGGTTTTGGCACTTAGGGAGTCCCCAATTAACCTTGGACATGTCTAGGAAAAACACTCCCCAAAGTAGGTTCAAAGTCCGTTGAAAATTCCCCTCAGAAATATAAGTTTTGATTTCCAAGGAAATTACGGATGTCCGGAAGTTTGTTGGACGTCCGTCTAAAACCTGAATAATCAATTTTAGATAACGAGAGAATTGAGGACGTTCAAGAAATTGGCGGATGTCAGTCTAAGAATTGTTTTGAAAACAAAATTTAATCGAGCAAATGCCGGACGTTTGGGAAATCGGCCGACGTCCTTGACGGAACTGGGCGCGCTTTGGAATTTCAAACGGCACTATTTGTCGGACGTCCGGACTTCATCCACGATGCCCGTTAAGACAAAAAACTAATGTTTCTTTTGTGACACTCATACATATACATCATTAAAAACCCTAAAAAAACAACTCTTGTAATTTTGAGCATCAATTATCAAGCCTTAACTCCTACCTACACTTCCTTTGCCTATTGATTGAAAGAGAGTCAACATTAACTACTCTTTAGTGCCGTTACTTTTATCCTTCAAGAGAGATTCATTAGGGGTTTGTGTATTGAGTAAGACAAGAGTTAATCTATTATCTTCTATCTTTGTACTAGCCTAAAAGAGAGGCAAGTGAGTTTTCACTTCTTCATCTCGTTGTAAAAGAAGGGTTGTGACTCTTGGAGAGTTCGAAGACCAGTTGTTTGTAAGGAGGCCTCGGACCCGGCCGTAGTGTGGTGTTCGGAATAGTGAAGAAACCCAAGGACGACAAACTTGGAAGAGTGGAGTAAGTCTTTTGAGAAGACCGAACCACTATAAATCTTGGCATTCATTGTGGTGCGGTTCTTGCTATATCTCTCATTGCTTCTACTTCTTGGTAATATCTTTAACTTTACTCTTTACATCCTCAAAGTAACTAGGGATAAAATAATTATTAACAAGGTTTTAAAAGGTGTTTTGATAAAGCTAAGTTTTTAAATACAATAAAAGTTTTTAAACCTAATTCACCCCCTCTTAAGTTGCCGAGTTCATTTTCAAATCCTAAGGCCGTCGAGAAGCGCTCTTGTTTCTACTATCATATTAGTACTTTTTTCATAATACAAAATAGGCTATTATAACCTTTGCAAAGGCATCTCAGACTACCCCTCCACCACCAGATTCTCTCGGATTCCCTTTTGTTGCCTCGACTGTATTTAGTTTGAAAAAACTTGTAGGAGGCCGTTTCCACCAAATCCAACTATCTTTGGTACACTTCGGAGGCCGGTTTTAATACCCAACTGTGCTAAGCCTAACATCTCAAACATGGAGGGCCTTTGTTGTTATTTCCACAAAACCCAACTGTTATTTCACACTTCCCTATTGATTCCCTTGATGGTTCTAGAACCTTTGATGTCTCCCGCTTCCTGAGAGCCTTCGCTTCCCGCTTTCACTTCCCACACTGGTCACTATGCCGAATCAAACACGCTCGAAATCTGACCATGTCGAAAAACGTGATAACTTTAGTTTATGTTAAAGCTTGTGTTTTATCAAGCTCATCATAGTTACTGCATGTGTCACCTCGCCGCCAATTTCTACTCCGAGTTCAAAGATGTCCTACTTAAGAGGTTATTTTGGAGAGCTGCCCACTCTTTGAGGGAGAGTGTTTTTAAAGATACCATGGATCAAATTAAGGCAAGGAATGAAAATGCTCACAAGTGGATAAGCGCAATTTCGAAGGAAAGCTGGGCTAGTTTTTATTTTACGGGAGATAGATATGATGTCATTACAACCAACAGATCGGAGTTGTTGAATGCAGTCTTGAAGAATGCTAGGAAATTGCCGATTGCATCATTGGTGGAGCACACTAGATGGAAGACTTCTGCCTTCTTTCAGAAACGTCGGGTATATGGTGATGAGTGGCGGACACAGTTAACCAATTATGCAGAAAAACATATCAGATTGGAAAAGGAAGAAATCCTGCAGTATGTGGCATATCGAGCTGGTTTACATGTTTTCGAAGTACGATCCGTTCAAATTCAAGATTCTGTAAACTTGCATCTTCAAACGTGCAGTTGTCGTGTGTTCCAAACGATCGGGCTACCATGCGGACATGCCATGGCAGCGATTGCCATCACAAAAGAAAAGAATCCGTATTCCTTCTGTAAGCCTTGCTACAAAGTGGACCGATATCGGCAGACGTATGATGAGGTGTTGTACCCCACATTAGATCACACCCAATGGTAGGTCTCTCTCGAACCTTTCATGCAAGTAATACCGCCACGTCCAATACGACCACCTAGAAGGCCGCAAACGAGAAGAACGGATCACGAATTGCAGAGTGGATTAAATTACAAGTGCAGCAAATGTGGACAGCTTAGTCACAACAAAAGAACTTGCAAAGAAACTCCTATCGTAGCGCAGCTTGCTGACCATAGTGCTATTGGGGCTTCTACACCTATATTCAAAAGGTCGGGTGTATCTTGTCAAGCTCCGTTCTTTTTGTAGGGGCTTGATGTAAGTAATCATTTCTTTTGTAGATGAATTGAATATTTGTATACTCATTTTTTGATGTAATCAAGCTCCGTTTTTTTTGTAGGGGCTTGATGTAAGTAATCATTTCTTTTGTGGATGAAATGAATATATGTAGTCACTTTTTGTAAATACAAAAAAAAATGTTTCAAGATTGATTTGAGGTTTTCTCTTGCACTTGCTAAGATCTTGCCTTCCTCATGCTTTTTTAATTGACTTGAACTTGAATCATTTTGCCTTTGGTGAGCAATCTTGAGAGTACTTGTTGAGCAAATTGAGCATGTTAATCATCAAGACAATTAATTGGGAGTACTTGTTGAACCATTGGGAATATAAGCCAAGATAGGAAATGTAAGCAACCCAAGCAATATAAAACCATACAAGCTGAAGAGCATAGGCAATGCGCATGTCATATAAGGAGAAAGGCCATACATAACATACTTCCATACTCATCAAAACATAGCTGAGTATACTGCTAACTATGTCTACCATACATACAAAGATAACCTAAGTAGCCTATACAGATCAACCATAATATCAAAAGCAGCGATAAGCCCAAAATGAGTGAACATCGGCTAGCGCTGTGATGAAAGGAGCATAATCCAACTACTGCTCTGAAGGAGGTGAAGGGTGTGATGAACTGCCTGGATACTGTCCTCACTGACCGCTGGAGAGGTACTCTCAAAATGATGTAAACTGATCATCTATGAGTACGGAGCTGCTGGAAGTGAGAGGTCATAGAGCACTCAAGTGTTTGCTGCAGGGCCAATAAATCCTAATGGGTACATGCTGCCCGAGTGAGGTCCTGTGAACTGTCCATGTTCGTGGTTGCCTGATCGTCCTGCTCCTCAACATGCTAAGCTGCCTCGTCGTCCTCCTCAACATGATGAGCTGCCTCGTCCTCATCGTCGGGCTCCTCGTCGTCAATCTCTGGTGCAACAGCCAGCTCCATCCTGTTGATGGATCGTCCATCAAATGGAGCAGTAGGAGTGCAGGTCATCTCACTAGAAAGAGGAACATGATAGCCCTTGAAGATTCGGGTCAAAAGCATACCATAGGGCATGGACGAATGGGCTTGTCGAGGGGCTTCGTTCATGAAACGAAAGATAATGTTTGCCAGATTCAGGAGGGCGATGTTCTAAGATGCAATAAATGATGAAGGCCTCAAGGGGCCGCAAGGCATCAGTCTGCCCACCGCGAGGGGTAATGTTGTTGAAAAAGGGATTATGAAGCATCTTTGCAGCAAGTTTGAGATGACCAGATCGAACGGGGATGTTTGGGTCATAATCATTGGTGATAGTCCTATAAACGGTGTCTCTAGTAACGTTAGTTGTATCAATTTTATCACCTGGCCTAAAGTAGTAGTCGTTGCCTGATGGGGGACCTGTTTCAAAGCTCCGTGGTAACTTCTGTTACACGGAGCACCGCCATTTTATTACACTCCCAGTAATAATGGGGGACCCTACTTAGTCTTAAGGGTTAAGATTTGAAAAAACAGTAACATTCCCTACTTCACCACCCAATTGTGCTTGTGTAGCTGTCAGATATCAGCACCCAATGGTGCTTGTTCAGCAACATCCCAAACATGTGTAATGGGTTTCAAACAACTCAGTGATACAATGTGTACAACTCAAAACATGTTTATGTACAACTCAAACCTGTATATGTACAAGTCAAAACACCCAATGAATCTCCATAACAAAAACTCAATTCAACTTCTGTAGATCAATGTTTACAACGTTCAATCCTTTACACAAAAGAAAATGTGTACAACTCAAAACACATTTTCTAAAAATTACATTGGTGCTTGTTCAACACTTCACTTACAATTGATAACAGGTTATCAATTCAACTTCCGTAGATCAATGTTTACAATGTCCCAATCCTTTACACCAAAAAAAATATTTACAACAACTCAAAACACAACGTATTCAAGAACTCAACCTACAACATCTTATATATCACGATCATCTTTGCTAACTTTACACTCTCCAAAGTCCCCCTTTAGAAATCTTTGACAAAGAGCCTGACGCATGTCGGGGATGTCTGCCGGGCCAAATTTCCAAGGGGCTCCGCGATAAAGATGGTCGATGAATTGTAGAACAAACAATCCACAGTCAAACCTGCATAATAAATGATGAAAAAAGCAGTGAGAAAACTTTTACTAAAGTTACAATTAAACAACTTTACAATAAACTTTCTATTATGACTAACCAATTGTCTTGCTGTGCGCAATCACTCCTCTGTTCATACGGAAACTCATCTATATTCATACCACGATCCTTGAAATACTGGTTTATGTAGTCTATCTGAAAAAGAAATTAAGGTGTGATACAGTGTTATACAAATAAATTAGGGTGTCAATCAAACGGTGTTATACAAAAGGTGTTTTACTTACGGTCGGTGCTACTAATTCCTCAAATTTCATGCCCGTTTCTGAATTGAACTCGACGAAGGCTTTTTCCACCATGTCAACCCCGAGAAAAACCTAGTGCATGTTTTGACATAACGGGAATAAGATCATATCCAATTGGGTCAGATCTTCATCCCCAATAGCAACGGCCAACATCTTCTTCTCGTCCACCCAGACCTCCAGCTTTCTTTTTATATCCATCCACTCAAGGCCAACCATTAGATACCCCTGAACAACCGTGTATGCAAATATTAAGTTGAAAAGAAATGAACATTAATAAATAAAGGTATTATGTAACATGCATATGTAGAGAAACCCTCTTACATGGAGTGACGAACTGACTAATGCAATTCAGTTCTGACCGGTTAAAGGGTAATTGGAGTGAATGGCCTTCGCGCATATGTCTACTATCTGTTCAAAAAAAAAGGATTCGAATTTAATTCAAAACTACTATTGGTGCTAATGCGAACCAAATTTGAAGAGAGGAGTGCAATGCCACTTACAGAGGTTGCAAGGTACCCTCTAAAGCTCTAGAGTTCGTACAAGTCATCCGCGCCATCGTCGCAGGTAATGACTTCCAAGCTGCATAATCATAGAGCCGTTAAAATTGCAACACACTCGCATTACCGGGAGAAATAAATCTATGTGCTACAACCTCGCATTTACGTACTTTTTATTATACTTTATGAGCTTTTGAATAGCTGCGCTTCGCCTGCCTCCTCCATTCTTCTTCACCCTAAGGGCTCGCTTCCCCTTCTTGGGGGCTGCCTTCGTCTCCTGCTCATCGGTTTGAGGTTCCACGTCAAAGGGTGATTGTTTGAACCTGGTCGTAGCCCTGGTCGTTCTCTGTTTCACTTCCTTTTCAGTACTACCCATAGGAGGAGCTTCAGCCTGCTTCCTCTTCAGAGGGTTGTCCTTAATGTTAATAATGAATGGTGTGCTCTCAACCTCTAGAGGATTGTCATTAATGGTGACAACCACCGTTTCCAAGACATCTACAACTTGTAGAGGACTGTCAGTAATGGTGAGAGCCACCTTCTTCAACACATCTTCAATCTCCTTCCCCACTAAATCCTCCAATACACCAACTCGAGCCTCCTCCAACACATCACCATCCTTCTCCTCCAAAACACTGCCACCCTCCTTCCCCATTATACCAACTGTCTCATCCTCCAATGCACCAACCCTTTCTTCTATTACTTCTTCACCCCCTCCCTCTATTTTACGAAAGCTTCCGTCACTTTCCTAAATTCTTCAGTCTGTTTCCTAAAGGAATATTTCTCTTCTTCAAAGTCCTCACTCTCTTTTCTCAGCTCATTTTTTCTCTTTTGTACTTGTTCCCTCTCCTTTGCTACCTGCTCCCTCTCCTTCCCTGTTTCTTCCCTCGCGTTGCTTATGTCCTCCCTCTCCTTTCTTCTCTCCTCTCTCTCCTTCCTTAACTCCTCTCTCTCCTTTCTTAGCTCATCTCTCTCCTTCCTTCTCCCCTCTCTGTCCTTCCTTAACTCCTCTCTCTCTTTTCTTAGCTCATCTCTCTCCTTTTCTATTTTGTCTTCTCTCTCATAGGATCGTTAAAGTCACCACCACCAATTGGGTCGTCTTCTCTCTCATTTTCTGGTCTCTCGGGTGGGTTGGCAAATGCAGGGGTCGTAGGGGAACGCATCAGCGATAGAAGCCCCTCTATCGAACCTGGCTCATCATCCTCCTGCCATACAAAAAGAGTAAATAATAAAAGGACAGTAAGGAGAGAAATAAGCGATGAAATACCGTGATTACAATATAAAGTGCATTACCTGGTAGCTTGAGGGCAGGTACCGTAATTCCTCCCCATCCGGAGTTAATGAGACGACCACCTGATGATTTCAATAACCTATTATCATTGTCTAACCTCATTTAAAAACAACAATTAATGAACAATCATGTTGGTTATGTCTCACCTCATGTCAACTGATGCGTTTTTTTATTATCCATTGATACTTCGGCCGCTCCTCCTCCGACCCGAACTTAGTATTCCACTCCCACTTCAGTAGACATGGTCGGGCTTCTGGATTCTTTGGGACCCATAATTTGGTATGCTCATAGAGCCACACCTGCATAATACACCTAATCGTCATATAACTAGCGAACATATAAAAACTACATATAATGATTTAAAGAAGCTAAAATGACACCATACCTGAATTACCAAAGAGTAGCCGCAGAGGTATTTTCCAGATGACAGGTACTCAACTAACCAGTCATATACTGCGTAGCCCCAGGCATAGTCGCCTATCTTCTGCAGGTCTTCTATGTAGGGCCAGAACATCTGGTCTGCCCGATGTGCTGTCTGCGTGTAGAGGACCGTCGCAAATAGGTGAAGGAGAAAATACTTCACTGTTGCGTCGATCGACACTTGGTCCTCCCTGTTCACTACCTTCATAATCTTCTTCTCAATCTCCGGTGCCATCGCAGATGCTTTGGGAAACACCCAACCCGGCACAAGAGGAGGGGGATTACGCTAGCTACGTTTAGTCTTTGTCCTCTCAGTGAGAGGCCTAGCGCCAATGCAACATCGGTCGCTTCAAAGGGAACTGCGATGCTCCCTAAAATAAAGGACTTCGTATGTGCATTCCAATTAGAATGCAGTGCTCTGATTAGGGGCTTGTGTATCACCACATCTTCTAAATTCATTAAATCCTTGAAGGGAGTCATCTTCAGAGCATTCTTATGCCATTCCCTTAGCTTTATCCTCCCCATAGCAGCTGTAAAACATGCAGGCGAACATCGTGCCAGCACGTTTTTAACCTGCATGATAGGTTAAGTCATCAATGAACATAAAAGAACTACTAATACATCAAATAGTAAACTACAATAGAGTACACTTACAGGTTTCTTCCGTTCCTTCTTTCCCCCCTCCCTTCTTTCTCCCTTAGCCATATAACAAATCAACAAATATATCGAGGTCTGTACAAACATCATCAAAAAGTTATAAACCGCCCACATTAAAGAAACAAATGAATGAGTTCATTCAAGATACAAATAAATAATTTCATTCATATTATGTTTCCTTCTAACTAGACTGAATTCATTCATGATACAAAGAATTAAAAAAAAAGCCCACATTAGAGATTAAAAGAACTAAACTGAATTCATTGCCAACATAATCAATAAACAAAACCCACATTAGAAATCAGCACATCTAAACAAACAGATGGAAATGACAAATAGAAGAACAAGAATAAGAAAGATGGATTTTTTTGGTTTCATACCAAAGGTATAAACAATAATCTATTAGTTTGCTTGTTCGTATTGTGATCTAATTTCAGGAAACTCAAAGTAATTCAAATGGATAATCTAACGGCAATGCTTATAAGTTTAAACAAGGGTTATCCTATTATAGACAAGGCTTATCCAATTATACATAAGAGATGCCAAGTTATACATATGGGATGCCAAGTTATATTGAGGTTATCCAATTCTATACTGAGGTTTATTCTATAATGAGGTTATCTATACAGAGGTTATCCAATTTATACTGAGGTTATCAATTTATATACAAGGGTTATTCAATTCTATACAGAGGTTATCCAATTTATACTGAGGTTATCTATTTTTATACAAGGATTATCCAATTATATACTGAGGTTTATTCTATACTAAGCTTATCTAGACTGAGGTTATCCAAATATACAGAGGTTATCCAATTTTTACTGAGGTCATCAATTTATAAACAAGGGTTATCCAATTCTATACTGAGGTTATCAATTTATACCATACCAACTTCTTCAGAACACACCAACAAAATCAAAGAAACTAAATAACTTTTCAGAACACACCAAAAAAGCAAGATTTTCTATGGTAAACTGGGGTTATCAATTATCTACACAGGCTATCAAGAGTTTCTGAAGTCCCAAGAAGGGTAAAAAATCCAAATATCAGTTATTATTTGTAAAATAGGTTTCAGATCATAAGCAAAACAACGTTTCAACATATACATGGGGGTTATCCAATATTTAGAGGGGGTATCAAGTCTAAACGGGGGATTTTCAATGGTACCCACTGTCTTCTCGGGAAAGTAGCCGGAAGAACCAGTGAAAAAAATAACTTCCACTTACCTATTTATGCTGGGAGACTAAACGTCGGAAGGAAGACGACGGTGACGGCGATGGCCGCGGCGAAGGTAGATGAAAAGGTAAGGGTTTTGGAGGAATAAGTAAACGAGAGTTTCCAAACGGTGGGACCACCACGATTCTCCGGCCACCATTAGGTTTCGGAGGAAGAAAAAAACGAGGGTTTCCAAACGGTGAAAAAAAAAAGACTGAAGTAAAAAGTAACTCTCGCCTGCTTTTGATTTTCAAACGTGAGGGCATTTCCGTCTTTTTCCCCGGCGGGAATTAAATTTCGACACCACTTTGACATGTTGGAATTTGGTGACTTCAAACGGACATTTCCCTATTTTTCCGATGTCATTTGGAAATTTTTCCTATGTGGAATACGTACGGAGGTGCACGTATTATTTTTTTTTTAAGATAGAGTGGAACCCAGCTTATTCAAAGATCCAAGCCATTCAGTTGGTATTCCCTAATGTAAATACGTCTTACCATGAAAGTCATCTCCATTGGATGACCTACCCCTTTGATCAATAGAAATAAATATACGGTATAATTTATCCATAGAAAAGAGAGGTTTAGGATCATCCGATTGAGCTGATTTTTTGGGCACATTCTAGTAACATAAAGGCCCAACAATTGAATGATTTGGATCTTCAAACAAGATGGCCTTCATTGTACTTTTTGAAATATATGCTCACCTACAAACATATGCAATATATATAATAGGACCCACCTTACCTACATGCATACATATTATAACACGTATATTTTCGGAAATTCACAGGGCCACTTTGTTTGAAAATCCAAAATGTTCATTTGTTGAGCTTCAACGTATATAAGATATGTCCCAAAAATCATCTCGGCGATCCTAACCCTCCGACGACACCGTATATGAATCTCAACATTTTAAACTGTCAGGAACAACCTGTTTTTGGAGCAAGGCCTTTTTACAATGGGTTGCAACAAATGAACGGTTGGATCTTCGAACAAAGTAAGCCCAAGTATCTTTAAAAAAAATACATTTATATGGTGTCCACCTTCTTCAAATATCTAAACCGTTCATTACTAGGCCTTTGTTCAAAGACATAAGAGTGAGAGTTGTGATAATAAGTAAGAGTGGGGCCTATCTTGTTCAAAGATTTAAATAAACCAATTGTTAGGCCCCGCCAACATTTCATGTTGGAGAGAGGGAGAGAAGAGGAAAACACCCAATACGACGACTTAATTCGCTCAGCTTCTCTACCTGTTCACTTTTCAACATAATTCCTCAATGCACATTTTTACACCTGACGAGGAGGGATGAAGACTATTTTACCCTTCTTACACATTCTGAAGAAGCTCTTGAAGGAGTGAGAGAACGAGGGTAATCAGAAGAAAGTGAAACCGAAAATGGCTTATCAAACTCAAGCAACTTCAGCACCAGCTCAATCACCATTGCCATCTTCAAACAGTCAAAAGACTTTTGACACACGAAAGTGTGCAGTTCAGCCCCTTCTCCCATGCTGAGTGACAGGCAACGTCTCGGAAAGCACGAATTATCAACATGCAGGGAAACTTTTACCCTTGAAATCGGTGCATGTCCATCACACCTCCTACGGTGGTTTCCAAAGCTCCGAGTGAACCCGAATTAGGCCATGGACTTGGATCTACCAAATGATAAGAATGCCTCCATGTAGGGAATCTCTAGGAAAATAGACTTACTTTTTTCTCTCTTATCATTTGGATCTACCATATGATTAGAATTTCTATGAAATGAATCCATTAGAAAATTCGTTGGGGCATGTTGGGGCATAACCCTCTTAGCGAAGTGCTGCATCGGCGCCCGGATGTAGTATTTAATGAGCAAGGGTCCTTGCACCTTCATGGGCGGGTGCGGGGGGTGAGGAGGTGAGTCCTGGGCCGTCACTCTCTTAGTGACGTGCCACATTGGCGCCCGGGTGTGGTGGAAAATGGGCAAGGGTCCTCGCACTCTACTGGATGGGTGCGGAGGGCGAGGAAGCTAGTCCAAGAGAGTAGGATTCGTTTAGCCAGTTGGAACATATGTTCACTAACAGGTAAGCTGAGGGAATTAGTTGATACACTGAGTAGAAGGAGAGTTAATATAGCTTGCCTTCAAGAGACTAAATGGGTAGCAGAAAAAGCTAGGGAAATAGAAAATATGGGTTTCAAGTTATGATATATAGGGAAGGAGAGGAATAGAAATGGTGTAGGGATCATAATAGATAAGAGCCTAAGATATGAGGTTGTAGATGTTAAAATGAAGGGTGATAGAATTATTCTAATTAAATTAGTATTAGGTGAAGAGATGATTAATGTTATTAGTGCGTATGCCCCTCAAATAGGATTAAATGATTGTGTCAAGAGGCAATTTTGGGACGATATGGATGAAGTAGTCCAAGTAAGAATGAGGCAGGAGAAGATATTTTAGGGTTTACAGTGACATATGATTTTATGTTAACAAATATTTTTTTTTAAGAAAAGAGATTAAAACTTGATAACCTTTAGCAGTGGCAACAACTGTAGCCAGATAGCTTTTATCGTCACTAGGAGAGAGTACAGAGTTGCATGTAAAGATTGTAAAGTCATATACCCAATGAGTGTTTAGTCACACAACATAGGTTGGTGGTGTTGGATATATGCATCAAACGTTGGAGGAGAAAAGATAGAGTTGTTAGACATCCGAGGACTAGCTTGAGGGTTCTCAAAGGGGAAAAATTAAAGACGTTTAAGGATAGACTGCTTAAAGGACCTTGGAGTCTTGACGAGGGGACTAATATTATGTGGAATGGGATGTCTAGTTATATCAGGAAAGTGGCTAGGGAGGTACTTGGAGAATCTAGAGGAAGTGAGCCGCCGTCTAAAGACACATGGTGGTAGAATGAGGAGGTCCAAAAGGCGAATAGGTCTAAAAGAGAGTGTTATAAATGTTTGCATAAGTGTAGAAAGAGGAGAACATTGAGAAGTATAAATTGGCTAGAAAAGAAGCTAAGAAGGCAGTAAGGAAAGCTAGAGGCAAGGCATATGAGGATTTATACCACAAGTTAGGGACAAAAGAGGGTGAAAAATATGTCTACAAGGTTGCTAAGATGAGAGAAAAGAAGTGCAGAGACTTGAATCATATAAAATGCATTAGAGATGAGAATCAAAGATTGTTAGTAAAAGAAAACGAGGTTAAAGAGAGGTGGAGAAGTTACTTCGATAAGTTGTTTAATGGAGAATCTGTAGCGAATTTGGGAGAACTTGATAACACTTTTGATGATACAAATTGGAGATTTGTTTGTAGAATCCGAACATCAGAGTTAAGAGTAGCTATGAAAAATATGAAATTAGGTAAGGCTAGGGGGCCTGACGATATTCCTTTTGAGACTTGGAGATGCTTGGGTGATGTGGGTTTCGTTTGGTTAACTGCATTGTTTAACAATATTTTGAAGACTAGGAAGATGCCTAATGAGTGGAGGAAGAGTACATTAGTACTTATTTATAAAAATAAAGGTAATATTCGGAGTTGCACCAATTATCAGGGAATTAAGCAAATGAGTCACACAATGAAGCTTTGGGAGAGGGTAATTGAGCATAGACTAAGCAAATAGACTAAGGTGTCAGAGAATCAGTTTGGCTTCATGCCCAGACAATCGACTATGAAAGCTATCTTCTGGAGTTGGCGGTTAATGGAGAGATTTAGAGAAAATAAAAAGGATCTTCATATGGTTTTCCTAGATTTGGAGAAAGCGTATGATAGGGTTCCCAGGAGTGTTATGTGGTGGGTCCTTGAAAGGAAAAAAGTGCGTACTAAATATGTTGATGTGATAAGGATATGTACGATGGAGCAGTAACTAGTGTCAGAATTATGGATGGCACGTCTAGTGAGTTTCCAATTACAATAGGACTGCACCAAGGATCAGCTCTAAGCCCTTATCTTTTTACGCTAGTTATGGATGAGCTTACGGAGGGTATCAAGGATGAGGTGTGTGTTATTTGCAGATGACATATTATTAATTGACGAAACCAAAGTAGGAGTAAATGCTAAACTAGATGTAGAGAACTACTTTGGAATCTAATGGTTTTAGACTGAGTAGGACTAAAACAGAATATATGGAATGCAACTTTAGTAATGTAAGTAGGCAGGACAAGGATGTACTAAATATGACTGTACAGGAGGTACCTAAAAGAGATATCTTTCGCTATCTTGGTTCAATTCTACATAAGGAATGAGAGATTGAAGATGATGCTAACCATAGAAGAAGAGTAGATTGGTTGAAGTGGAAGTTTGCCTAAGGAGTTTTGTGCGACCGTAAAATCCCTACCAAGTTGAAGGGAAATTTTTATAAGACAGCTGCAAGGCCATCCATGCTGTACGGCTCAGAATGTTGGGCAACCAAGAAGCAGCATGTGCATAAGATGAGTGTAGCGGAGATGCGAATGCTTAGATGGATGTGTGGCCAAACAACGTTAGATAGAATTAAAAATGAAGACATTCGTAAAAAGGTGGGGGTGACACCAATTGAGGAGAAGATGAGAGAGCACCGCTTAAGATGGTTTGGACATATCCAACGTAGGCCTTTGGATGCTCCGGTGAGAAGAGGCGACTCATGCCAAATTGATGGAGTATAAGAGTTAGGGGTAGACCGAAAACAACTTGGGTAGAAATAGTGATGAAAGACTTGATAGCTAGGAACATAACAGAGAACATGACCTTGGATATGATAGAATGGAAGAAAATGATGCACGTAGAAGAACCCAACTAGAACCAGGATTAGAGCCGGGTAGATTCCTTTTACCTTCTTCATGAATTTTTTCTAAAGGATTCATTTAGCCGACCCCAACTAGTTTGGGACAAAGGCTTTGTTGAGTTGAGTTGAGTATAAATAGAGATTTTATATGGTGTAAGCCCTTATAGTCCAAAAAGTAGGATGATCCAAACCGTCCATTTGATCAGTTATAACCTAAACAGGTTGTGCCCCAAAAATCAATTCCATATGTTGTTAAGCTGAATTCTAGGGTTCAATGCAATTCATTCCCTTTTATTTTTGGAATCTTATCGTTTCTTTGTCTCCTTACTCTATGCAGGTTTACAACTTCACACCAGTGCCACATATGAAGTCTTCTTTTGTATATCCGTAAAGTTGTTTTGCTCTGAAATCCTGGTGAGTGATTTTTGTGACTTGGGTGATTTGAAAGCTTACCCATATCCTGATTTCAAAATAGAAAATTGGAGGGAGGACAGTTTGTCATAGTTTTTATTCCTTTCAGGTGGTAAGATGAATCGGTTTCAGAACAGAATGCGTGCGATTTTTGGAAGCCATTTCCGGGATGTATTGGAAGAATGGTTACCCTTTTTTACTTTTGAACTGGTTACAAAGAGGCATCTCACAGAGAGCACATAGGGATGGTGATTTCCCATCTGTGTCTTCCAATTTTTTTACATTTTGAAACTTCCCAATTCCAGTAACTGTTTCCTATAATTTTTTACAATCTTCTCTCCTATTCTTGTGAGTGATCCATTGGATTACAAACATGACTGCATTCTTGGTCACCTGTAAGTTGGTCTTCATTTTGTGGTATTTGGAAGTTTTTCATTTTAGAGGATTATTCTTATGCATCACTGTGTTTTCACTGGTGTCAACTAGAGCTCTTCCAGTCTTGGGTCTTCAATGAGCAACTTGATCCCAGCCTTTTCACCTTCGTGCTTCCAATTTTTTTACATTTTGAAACTGTCCAATTGCAGTAACTGTTTCTGATAATTTTTTACAATCTTCTCTCCTATTCTTGCGAGAGATCCATTGGATTACTGTGGGACCCGATCCCGCGAGAGGGGTGGGGCGCGAGCCGCCACGCTCTCTCTTGGTCTCTCGTACCCACGCGATTGGCGTGTGCATTTTTTATTATTATTGATTTTAATTCGTCTTTCATGTGAACTTGGGATCACTAAGGCAATCCGAATTCCACACGAAAGAGACTAACAGAGTCGCCACCTAGATGTGGGATCTAGGACCCATAATTAACCAGAAATCTAGACTCGCTACCTGGTTACAAGAATGGAAGGTATGGGGAGTTATCCACCACATGCACCATTCCTGCCCGATAATCGGTCTTCGATTCCAAAAGCTAACTCTTTTAAATTTATTTTAAATGGCTCATTCAACTCTCTGTTAATGTGCGAACTAAGTGACATGCATCCTATGATCTAATTTCAATGTGAATCCTAAATGTGTATCTTGATTTATTAATTTGTCTGGATTCAATCTAAGTGAAAGTTCTCCTAGAATTCTAATTTCATGGAAAGTCCTAAGTGATTTGATTAAGCATTTACAAGAAAATTAATATACAAAACACCACAATTTGTTGTGGTGCCGACTCGCGGTTGGTATGCCATCAGACATCCAAGCTGCCTACGTACCCAAGCCTCACTGGGATCAGAGTCGACGTAGTTCGGTGCACCTAAGCTAAGCTACTTATGCCTAACTCATCTAAGACACCGATCTAGACTGGATTGACTGTTTCAACAGTTTTAGGAGAAGTTATTTAATTCAAGTTGAGGATTTTATTATCCTAGGATTTCATCTAAGATGCTATATGATCCTACCTAAATGCAAATTGTTCCTTAGACCAATGAAGGTTAGCCTACATCCTAGTTTACTAGGCTTGTCTTAGGGAAAGACTGGGTGACTAGTGTAACTAAACCTATGGCACGGTTGCTATCCATAGCAAACGGACGTGATGAGACTGGACTCCTAACTCTAGGACTCCCTAAAACCTAAGACTCCCTAAAACCTAGGACATGACCTGACACCAGTGTTCCTAAATTGGGCTCTAATGGTTCTTACGACGGAAACCATAATCCAATGATTCCGAGAGACACGAGATGAATCGATTTCAGTTCTTGATATTAATGAATTTCAGATTTCAAGGATTTTCAGTTTCTGGACATTCAAGGATTACCAATGGTTCTAGGGTTCACCAATTTTGGCCCAGAATAGCATCCAAGGAAGGGAATCGTGCGCTCTTTCCTTGTGCAATTTAATACTTAGGTTATAGCACCTTATTGCCTGGCATATCTCAGGATTTCCGTGGACAGTAACCTCGGAGCCAACAACATGCTATAGCTTAAATATTCAAATTGTCAAAGATCGAGTGCAATTGGGATACGATTATGGATGCACTGGCCATTTTTCCAGGGAAATCTAAAGATCCTAAGATTTCTGTTTCAATGGATTAAGAAATTAATATGTGACAGAGATTTAAGGTTCTTTAGAGATTTTCATATGATTTTCAATTAATTTCGGATTTTCAATGAATTTTATCAATTTTAAACATATGAGTGATTTTACAAGTGAAACTGTTGCAAACAAACTCGAAATTAGTTGAAACTTCTACAGAAACAAGGTATGATGAGATGTAGCTTATTGGAAAATTTTTGCAGATTTTTACATTAAGTTCATATTTAATTTTGATTTAACAATTAATTGTCCAGATTGCAAAAATAATACAGAAACTAATAGAAATAGAAATCTAAATTCAATGAAATTTCTACAGAAATAAGATATGAATAAGTATAGCATTCTGTGAGATTTTCATGAATTTTAGAAACAATTTACTGTCAATTTCTGATTTTTCAATTTTCAGCCTAGATTATGAATTAACACTACATCCCATATGAAAAAAGATCCAAAGCACTTGAAACTTTTACAGCAACTAGAAATATAGAATATAAGGCTACTGTAAAACTTTTGGGAATTTTATCTGTGATCTGATATCAATAAAAATTCTCCCAAAATCTGATAATTTTCAAAGAAAGCATAAAATAATATACCAAACAGATTCAATAAATTCTCAAAAATTCATGGTAGAATGTACCAGTATCATATTATTTTTCCCATGAAATTTCATTAATTTTCGAATCTGTTTAGTATATAATCTATTTTTCTTCGTCAAAAAGATATTTTTGAAGAGTTTTCTATTTTTAAAACACGAATCTCGAGAAAATTACGACTCCAGAAAATGTCCTCCAACCTTGTTCTAATGTGATGAACACAACAAAAATTTAAAATTCCAAAAAATAGATCATCCTGAGATGGCTATTTTTTTGAATTTCGTAATTACTCGACTCATATTTTAAATAAAATTCTACTCTTCACTCAAATTCTAAAAAACCGTTGATTCAATATCCGATCCGATCAGATAGTTATTTTAGTCTATTTAAATAGATCAGTGTATTAAATTTCGGGACGAATCGGAATTGAAACGCTCATGTAGATCATGATTTTGAGCACGCACATATGATATTCAATTAAATTCCATTAAATGCTAAAAACCATACAAAAATTCATAAAAAATACCAAATAATCCTGGAAAAATTTGAGAATAGTGCACCTACCTGTGATAGAGATCCTCGCCGATTCTAAGAGCCGAAAAATCCGAAAATCCCGCCGACGTGCAGTCCGCTCCGCTTTATTCTCTTTATTTCTTTTTCTTTTTTTCTTTGAACTTTTTGGAAAATCCGACTAAAGTTGAGATGATGGATTCGGTTCTATATGTTTACTCCACAAAGATCTCAATCACCAACAATAGTGCTCCAAGTGAATTCGTCTCCAATATTCCACCAAAGCGAACTTGACAGTTCTTTCGACAAGATGAAACAGGTCAAGCCTAAAACAACGGAGTCACGCCAATGTGGAGAAAGCAGCCCGACAATGAGAGTAGAAAGTCTAATCCGGCAAAAAGGGAAGTGAGATAAAGGATATGAAATATGAGAAGTGAAATAGAAGATGAAAGGAGATATGAGATTATGAGATGAGAGAGGGAACAAGAATGGGTTTAATGAATTCAAAGTAGGGAGGATAGAGGGCTGCATGCTTTGAGATAGAATCAACCAATGAAGAATGCATAGTGGCGTAAAAGAGAGAGTGACATTTTTCTTAATACATGGAAAAGGGCTTCCAATATCAGCAAGAGAGAAGGCTGGAAACCCTAGCAAGGAAGAGGGTTATTAACATCAAATAATGGAGAAGGCTGCCAACATGGACGGTGGGTGTGAGAAAGGGCTACTGGTCTATCAAGGAGATGAGAGGGAGATGAGTTTTTGAATAAAATAACAAGGGATGGGTCAATCGGATCAGAGCCGCGTGAGTAATTTTTTCTCTTTTTTAACTTGCCCAGACTTTCACCTCCGAACCCCCCAAGCAACAACTCCTTCCTTCACATTTAATAGTATATCTAATTGCTTTGTTTTTTTTTTTCTTTTAGAAAAGGAAATAATAAGAAAATCAATGCATCCTTCCTTTACCAATCAAACCCCACATAGCAACTTCCCTATTTAACCAAAGAAGACAACCCTTCCTTTCAATTGATAGCTTTCCAAAGAAGTAGATAATAAGATCTCATAAAATAAAGAAGGCAATATGGAACATGGCCTTTCAAGCAAGTGGTATGCCAAAAGATTCGTTGCTAATTCCCATAGAGTTGCCACTTATCCATGCAATACATCCAATAACTTCTTTTCCAATAATGGGTGGCTGTTAAAAAAATTGCACCAAATAAGTGAAATCCCTTCGGATCCTTTTTCCTAAAGCACATAAAGATAGAGTTGCCGAATCCTCCTTGAAAAAGATAATGGAAATTTCCATATCACATTAACCACAACTACTTGCACATGATAATAATAATAAAAAAAAACAATCGAGTGGCTGTTGCTTTGCATGCATAATTGGCAACTAGAAAAGAAAAAATAGCATGCAAAGATATGGCAACGTGGGTTACATCCAATAAAAAGCTTTTCTATTTTTCTTTTTGCACACATCCAAAATTTGACCGACTTTACATGCTTCTTAAAAAAAAACAATCTGGATGGGTCCCACTTGCACCTCAATGGAGAAATGATATATTCGGTTATATCTCTTTGAGCGCTCTCGGATGATCCAAACCATTCATTCCACACAATTCTTTGATAATAATACCCTTGAGATTAGGAGAACTGATTCTCCCTCACACTCAGATGATCTACATCGTCCATTTTATGGGCGACAATGTAATTAGGTTGGGACCATTAAATCATTTCTTTGGGATGATCCTAGCTGTCCAATCTGATGGGCGAATGCATCAAAATCATTCTCCATGGGCTGATTCGATTGGTCCGAATAATGGGCCGCGATGTGAATATGCGACACCCCCAAGTCAATTCCATAAGACGATCCAAACCATCTAATTGTTCGGTCACAATATTAAGGATGTGCCTACCAAATTATTTCCATTGGGTGATCCAAACCATTCAATTTTGCGAGTCAGTAATAAAAATTAGCCATGCCCCATAATATTCAATTGTACCTCCAAAGCCATTTCCATAGGCTAATCCAAACCGTTCAATTTGACGGATCGCAACTCAAGTTGATTGTGACCACCTAAATCATTTTCTATTGGGCGATCAAAACCGTAGATTTGATTGAGCCATGGCAAACATAGGTTGTATTTCCAACATCACTTCCATAGGATGGTCTGAACTGTTCATTTGATGCAACATAATGTAGATTGACTGCGCCCCTCTAAATCATTTCTGTAGGCTTATCCGAATAACTTAACTTGATGATCGTAACAACATTGGTTGTTAAAACGACGTCTCTGAGATCCTGACCGCTCCCTTGATGGACATCTTTATTCATTAGATCGAAGCAGGCTCAAAACTCATTTTTCATTAAAACCATATGCGGGCCTCCTGATTGATCCGAATTTAAACAAATGTTCAATGCGGGCCTACCGATGGGTCCAAGTTCTCCCTTGCTTTAATTCTTGCGAACAACCCATCTCAATAATTATCAGGACGACGCAAAACATGACAGAAATAACCGTAAAGATCGAGAAAACAAGAGGATCGGACACGGGAATGGAAAACACTTGAAAAACCGACAGCGGAACACTAACTTCTTTGTTGATTAAAGCGGAGCAAAATGGGGGTGTCTACAATTACAAACATCACTGCATTCTTGGTCACCTGGAATTTGGTCTTCATTTTGTGGTATTTGGAAGTTTTTCGTTTTAGAGGATTATTCTTATGCATCACTGTGTTTTCACTGGTGTCAACTACAGCTCTTCCAATCTTGGGTTTTCAATGAGCAACTTGATCCCAGCCTTTTCACCTTCATACTTGCTGTTTTTTTAGTCTTTACACCTAAAAGAAACCAAAAATAGTCTTTTCCATTGTTATTTTTGAAAGTTTGCTCTGTTTTCTTTCTCGACTATTGGAAAAATGGTCATTGGTTTTCTTTCTAATGAATTTAGCCCTCACCTATTTAAGGTCTTTCTCTGGTTTCGATGACTTCCTGACCAATCAACGAGAAGAAATTGTTGGGTCTCATCACAACATTATTAATTCGTCCTTTTTATTAAAAGAATTGTGCACCCATAGGCACCCTATACGCTCATCGGCATTCATAATTCCATATGAGAAGCTTCAATCAGAGGTTCATCTCTAACCTCACCTCAAATGGATTATTGGGGGCACTTCTCTTTGCTTTTGCTGTTAGAAGAAAAGAAAACAGGCTTCCACCTTGTCTCATTCATTAATCCTAGAAGGTGGTTTGCCTTGTTTCAGCCAATCTGATATTATTCTTTTTTGATATGATTGCCCTCTGATTTAGGAACCATAATTGGAAGTTGCAACATGAAATAGAACCTTAAATGAGAAACAAACTAGCACTCAATGGCTGCTGTATCCATCTAATTTTATGCAGGCTTACAAAGGAAAAAGGAAGAATGATATTTGCACCCATTAAAAGTGCGAAAAACAGAGAGAGACCCAACAAATGTATTAGTGGAAATGTGAAAACTTTTTTTTTTTTTTTTTTAACTGATGCAGCCATATTCATCATTTTGTTCCAATAAATTTCATTCTGAAATTCATATCTGTCCTCTCCCTTCTCTTTATCTACCATTTTTTGTATTGTTTTGGACAAACTTAATTTATTTGGATCTTGAAAACAAAAAACTACTCATCTTTTGAAAAGTTAAAAACAGATGTTTATACAAATGATGTCATTTTACTTGAAAATTTTGTAATTTTACTGTTTGAACTTTGAATTGTTGGTGAGATATTGGGTCTTCCTTATCCTCCGATTTTTGCAGATCCCAACGGTAATGGAAAAAGAGTACCTGGTGGAGTGAATTATGTTTGAGCAGCTGGAGGAAAATTAACCTTACTTTGTCTACTTATGTCCCATTTGATGAAGATCGTCCACTGCTAAATGTTACTCTTAATTATCTAAATTTAGCTGTGCAGATATGAAAATTAGAACTTGTTTTTCTTATGTAAATAGATTTTTTACCAGTAATAATGACTGGTATCAGACGACAGACAGAATAAATATCTGTTTGACGAAGATAGTCAGCCGATTCACACTGAGCTAGAAAAATAGCATCCTGATTTGCTTCTAACAGTGGGCCCACTAGCACTAGAAAATCAATGGTTTAGCTTTCATTGGCAGAAACCAAAACAAGACTTGATGGATCAAGGGGCTAGGATAATCTAATCTTGAGAAGATCTGTTGGGCTCGATGATGGATCTCAGGCACAATCTTCCTCTCAGATTAGGATGGACTTTAGCTATAAAACGAAGTGTTTGTTCCAATCAAACGCCCACCTATTTATAGAGTTTTAGAGTGCACAGTTTGCATCCAACCACAACTCAAAGACTAAGAGTCCAAGAGGTTCTAAACCACTTTGGGATACCACGAGACTCCTTTGTAAAATACAACTTGAGAGGGAAGGGGATTACACGTTTTTGCCTTAGAGTGGATCCCACCAATGTAGGCCCCACACATTAATGTCAACAGAAGGAACATGCAATGAAAACAAAATAACTTTATTTGAATCGAGTTTAGGTACTTTATTTGCATCAAGTTTGGGTTCCCTGATTAAAATGTTTGCCAATTCAAACATTTTTAATTTTGACCCAACTAAAGATCCAAGAGGTACCAAAGACCCAACTAAAGATCAGTTTTTAGAACTCGCTGCATTTTTAATTTTGACCGCCCATACGGCGCTCAAAGACAGCATCCCATGCTTTCTTTGTAGACTTAGGAACCTGTTCTTCACCAATAAATGGTGTCCACGATCCAGGGCCATTTAAAACCCATTTGACCGTCTCGGGTACGTTGTCATCATCGAACTCCGTAGCCATTGAGCTTGACTGAAAAGGAGGATATGCATATAGGTAAGGCAAACAATAAAATACTAGTTTCCAATATATGTTCAACTGGTCAAGCAAAAAAAATTATAGAACTCACAGTGTAGCTATTGACGGATTCCTCGGCCATTGGTTTGGGCACGGGCCTTTGGGAAGTTCCTAATCCCAGATAATCAAACACCTCCTTCTTTGATCTGAACCTTCTATCCGAGACAGGATCATGGTAGTACTACAGAAACCAAAAAATTTTCTCATGCTTATTAGCCACAACATATCAATTTCATGAAAAGAGTTTCAAGAAAAAGAGTGGAAAAATGACAGGAAACCCACTTAATAAATATGAAATGCAACTTATAACAATGGTAATACATAAAAAGCAAGGAAAAACATATATTATGCAATCTAACCATAAATATCAAAAACCTCCATTGATCGGAGCCTTTGATGCGAGATAGGATAGTAAAAATAAAAAATTAGTCAATAAAATTTCTCAAGCTTAACCTAAAATAGATGTAAACCAGATAGCATCATAACAAAATAGATGTAAACCAGATAAACCAGATAGCAGTTCATACATTTCATTAACCAAAAATAGACGTAAATCAATATACCAAAATAGATGTAAACCATCATCATCATCATATATACCAACCAATATTCTTCACCTTACTGTCATCATCATTATACCAACCAATATCCAATTAAAGTCCGTTTTCACAAACCCCAAAACGGATACATAGCACATTCCTGACCTTGATTGCACCAAATAGCCATTCAAACCAATTGATAGTTTCCAATTCTATCATCTATGGTATCATGTGAAGAACAACAGAAAAACCAAACAACATTTACATTTAGCTCAATATGTAAATCTCATACAAGTTATGGTAATAGCAGTTAGAGAAGTGGAATCCTGGGTATGGAGATCGATTTTGTGCAGGATCAATTACCGGAGAAAGCCTAAAAAATCAACCTGAGAAGAGGAATCCTGGTTCAGAGGGAAATTCAAAGGAAATGGTCTAATAACAATTGCAGCCAAGCTTGCCACCTCAGCATCGATTTACTTCATATTGGTAGAATGGAATGCAAGGTTCCATGGAGAACCTGGGAAGTAAAGATGTGTGTTCTGTAGACCTTATACAAACAGTCTAGATGAGAGTTTGTCATCTTAAACTAAGTGATGTGATCTCTCAAAGGAACATTCAAATTGCAAGCCATTGGGGCTTCCCTTAGTTTCCCTATCACAAGGAACCAAAGAGCTGTATTTGGGAAAAACCAACAAAAGAATTTGTCAAAGATAACTTCGACGCTTTACTGCAAAGAGATAGAGACAACATTGGCAACATCGAGGGCAACATCATTTGGATATTCTCTCTAAATGTTAGTAAAGAAGATATGACAAACTTGGAGATAGAAGCAATTCACTTTGGTAGTAAAATGGCTGCAACAAAAAATATTTAGAACATCTGGATCGAGATGGATTCTCTAAATGCGGTAAATATCATCAAGATGCAAACAAAGTGTCCATGGAAGAAGCTCATTACATTTGAAAAAATCCAAAAAAGAGCTAAACTCATTCAAAAGTTGGAAAATATCACACATTTGGAGAGAGGCAAATTTATCAGTGAATTATCCCTCCAAATTTGACTGGCCGTGTAAAGGAGATGACATCAATACATCCCTCATTTCTCCCTATATGAAATTGTAAAGTAGAACTCATCTGGAATCCCTCTTCACAGATTGTAATTTTTTATCTGTTAATTAATGCACTGGTAGGGGTCATGCCAAACCCTAGCTTACCGACCAAAAAAATATCTGCCAAGAATGCCACAACATGACCGCTAACATTTACCTTTAGTTCAACATCTTTCTGTCGTAAATATAATGCAGTTTTCATAAAGGGTAAATGATTATTCCAATATTATCACCATCAACATACCAACCAATATTTCATTAAATTCACTTTTCACAAACCCGAAAACAGATACAGAGAAGATTCTCGATCTTTATCGTACCAAACAACCATTCAAATCAACTGATCATTTCCATTTCTATCACTAACAAAATCCTATGAAGAACAACAGCGAAATCCAACAACATTTACATTTAGCTCAATATGTAAATCTCAGAGAAGTTATGGTAAACTGGAATCTAACTGACTTATTCCCTCTAATCCCTTCCTCGATCAAAAAGTATAAAATTACTACCCTCTCCGTTAGTTTTTTTCTATAACCTACGATGACCTTGACAAGGGGTTTTATATGTTTCATCAGCATGTGCGGCCAGGTCCAACTGACATGCTGCTAATGTACTGAATTAGTTGGTATTTATATTTAGCCAAAAAAGTTGAAGAAAGGTAAGGAGAGAGTATGGGAGCAGAAGACATGTGATGGGAGCGTCTCTCATCCAGGATCTATAAAAAAGCAACTTGGGTCTTGGGTTTGTTTCGGAACTGATTTGATGTAGTTGGAGGTTTATATCTGAAAATTTTAGATATGGAACCCTGTAAAGGCTTCAAAGTAAATTTGAAAAGAACTTGTAGCCACATGATTTTAAGGTTCTATTGCTTGATTTGGAACCACTCATTTCTTGAGCATAGGTTCCATAAAAACAATTATGGGTGGCTAAAGGTAATGAAAATTCATTTTCCCTAGTCGCTCTTGTTTGGCCCAGTTGTGCACCTAATTGAGATAAGATCCCTCTGAATTAAGGATGGAGAAGGAAATTCCCAAATCATTGATGGATCAATCCCTAATTAAGGTGGTTCAATGCTGATCTAGTGTTTGTGTTTTTAACTGTAACACTTCTTGATCGGTTTACATTGAGATATCACTACACAAATGTAATGAAGAATGTTTATTTCTACTTGGGAGATGGAATCATTTGCGATAATTAGCGGCGTACAAAAGAACACATGTTTGTGTTAAATGGTGTATAAACTACTTGCACTATTGAAACCACATTTGGTTACATTTGTTTATCCAATGCAATAGTTAGCTCAATAAAGAATTGATCGTCTTTAATAAATAGAGAGTGTGAGAAAGTTGGATCAGGTTGGTTTGCTTTGAGGGATGCTTATGCTCAACGATCATGAATACTACTAGTGTTATTAGTGTTGTTTGAGTTCGACTAGTATCATGTGTGAGAACCACTAATATGTCATGGCTCACCCAACGATAGGGTCCTGATGATCCACTTGGTGTCTTGTTTTTTTTTTAAATGAACACTTGGTGTCTTCTTATAATCACAAATGTAATTTGAGTGGTTCTTCGCAATATAATTGTTTTTTCCTAAAATCTAGATTGGATAGTGCAAATTGAACTCCATTGTGGATGAAAAGGTGTCATTTGGACCGAGCATTTTAGTAATTGTAAACTCATGTCTACAACATTGAACCCAAGTTCCATTTTCAGTTACCTGTCAAGCATCAAGTATTTGTGTGTGTCGATTGTTGGCCGGTGAAAGGAACACATACATAAAGTACTGAGCTTCATGAATCTGGACTATGCTCGATCGAAAGATCAAGCCGCTAAAACCGAAGTAGAACGCTCGCTACAGTTGATTGCTGCTTACGGAAAGGAAGAGTGCTTGAATCGTATGGGTTATGATCATGAAAAGTTATCCATACTACTATCCGAAGTATCATTGGTGACTTGGAGAATGAGAAGGAACTCACTGTAAAACCGTTCATGAAAGCATTTGAGCAGTAGTTTAGAAGATCATCCAAGGCACTTGTGAATACCTTTGTGATGAAGATAACCATGGGGTAAAACGGTCATAGTGGTGTGTGGGAGCACATTATGAAGATGAATTGTATGACCTCTCAATTGAAGTAAAGGGAAATGGAGATCTTTGAGGTTTTCCATATTCACTTTATCATGACCTCTCTCACTGCACAATTTGGTCCTTTCGATAATAATTACATTACGCGGAAATAAAATTTGGATGAGTGAGTTGATCACCATGTATGTCTATGAAAAAGAGGAACTGAGGACAACAAAAAATTACTCATTTTACCACTCATAATTCATCTAAAGGACACTTCAAGAAAACAGGTAGTAATGGTTTCAACAACGACAGTAAAAAGAGACCGAAAGATGCGGTGCTACAACAAGGCCAACCTGGTGAGATAAAGTTTGTCATTTATGTAAAAAATAGAGGACACATAAATAAGGGATGCCCTAAGTATAAAGAGTGAATAAAAAAGGAAAGTAAACCTCTAATCTTTTTTCGTCATGAGTCTTTTTAGTACATGCTCCTAGAAACACTTGGTGAATATATCTACTTGATTGACTATTCATATTTCAAATTCCATGCAGGAATTCTTTACAAGTCTGAGACACAAAAGAGGGGAGCAGACCATTAAAGCAGTAAATGGAATAAAGACAGACATCAAAGCCATTGGACAATTAGTCTTATTCTGTAGAGTAGTTTCATTTTGGATTTAGAGGATACTTTTTATGGCCCTGCTATAAGAAGAAACCTTATTTCAGTTTCTAAACTTTATTCATATGGATATAAACTTTTGACAATAATAGTTTTTTCTATTCCAAGGTTCTCATATGATTGGATTCGGTAATGTAGAGGGCAGTCTTTATAAGTTGAAATTTGATAGCTCTTTTGTTCAGACTTTATTTTCCTTGTACATGAATGATATGATGGAAAATACTAATAATAAACGAAGTCAGTTGAATGAAAACTCTTCTAAACTATGACATAATATTTGAGCCAAATATCCAAGGAACTGATAGAGCGGTTTGTTAAGGATAGAGTTTTCCATTTGCTTGGTTTTTCTAATTTTAGTGTACAAAGACAAATGAGAGGGGCAAAGGGATACACACAAGAGTATGGAGTTGAACCTGAGGTTTTAACAAATCCGGTTGCGAAAATAACCTCAGTTCGTTGCATTCTTTCTATCGCATCCATCAAAGGTTGGCCTCTTTACTAAATCGATGTGTAGATTGCATTTATATTGGCGATTTTCAGAAATGGTGTATATGGCTCTACCTCTAGGTTCCACCTATGAAGGAAAACGACCTGTACTCTGTCGCCCCAACAAGCAATTGTTCACTAAGACTAACAGTCTATTAGAATTCATATTCAAATTCATGTCTGTGTGGTGAGGTACTTTATCACCTTGATCGATGTTTTTTATCTCTATGACTACCTTTATCTCATCCGTGAAAATTAGAAACCCTGGATATGTTCAAAATCTGAAAGACAAAAGTCGAGAAGATGAGCTATGAAAAATGCCTAAAACTAAGGAGGTTTGGCTGGTTTTACAATTGATTTTCTTGGTGAAAAGGTATGTTGGCTGGTTTGTTGGGAGAGGATTATGTTACTCGGCTGATGGGTATTAGGTTATTTACGGCTGATGGGTATTAGGTTATTTTCGGGACTATTCGGGTGAAATTTGGGTGATGGTTTGGGTTAATAAATCGGGTGAGATGAAGGCATGTCGAAGCAGCAAGGACTCTTCTTTGGGTTGTTCTCAAGTGTAATCAGCTGAAGATGAAGCAGTTCTTTGATGGGCTTACAATCGGCGGATACTTTGGCGATGAACCTTGATGGACGGATTGTGATGGTAGATTGTAGTGGTGTATTGTCGTGATTGAAGCCGGAAGAAGGTTGTTTCTATGGTTATTTTCTCATGGTAATGAGCAAGCATAAATTAATAGGGATCGAGATGAAAACTAGAAAAGAAATTAAGTTTTGCAGCTATGATTCTAAGGAAAAGATGGGGAAGATAGGTGGAGCAAATCTCCAAATAAATTTCTACTTTATTTCTTATTCAAATCAACCCAAATTCATTTGCATCTTTGCATGGGAATCTATAAACTTTGCATTGCAAGTTTCCTATTTTAACTCATCTAAAACAGTAAATAAACTTCCTAAAATATCTCCAAATTTTTATCCACTGTAAATTACTAAAATTTCTCACTTTCCTAAAGTTCCTTAAATACTGAAAATTCCTTAATTTTCTATACTTCCCTAAAATTTCTAAAATTCCTAAAAAGTCTCAAAAGACCTAAAATTTCTAAACCTGCATAAAACCTAGCTAACTCAGATAACCAACCTAACTAATTCTCGTCCAAAACAAAAATTATAATAATAATAATAAAGAAACTCTTGAAGCACAGTGATCAACGTGGGCCGTTGATATGGACGACGTTCTGATCTGAGGACAATCTGGGGTGATCAAGCAATATCTCAGGATTGACAGAGGTTTTAGGCCATCTTATGCTTAATCTGATGGCCTGGTGGTTGATCTGAGTGTCTAAATTGATCCAATCATGTATTCGAAGCTCTAGGGCTTCGATCTGTGAGATCTAATCATTCTGATTGTGGATATGGATCATCTGGCCATTGAACGGCTAGATGCATCTCCATCAACATCCCATGAAACTCCCAAGGATGTCTCTGGCTAATAATTGCATGTTTGGTAATGTGTCACCCTTGTCCCCTCCTAATGATATCCAAGCCAAATTTCATAGAAAAGGTGGAATTTTGCTTGGATTTCTTACAAATGATGCTCTCTCTCTCTCTCTCTCTCTCTCTCTCTATATATATATATATATATATATATATATATATATAGACACACACACACACACACACACACACACACAAACACAGTTGGGTCTCTCAAAATTAATGCTCCATAAATTTATAATCTCTTATATCCTATTGCTAGACCAGGAACCGACATTGTTCTTACGTTACTAACTTATAATCTCTTATTTCTAATACCTAATAAAGAAAAAATGGAAAAAAAATCCTAAAACAAAAATTGTAATAATAATAATAAAAAAGAAACTCTTCAAGCACAGTGATCAACGTGGGCCGTTGGTATGGACGACATTCTGATCTGAGGACAATCTGGGGCGATCAGGCAATATCTCAGGGTTGACAGACGTTCCATGCCATCTTACACTTAATCTGATGGCTTGGTGGTTGATCTGAGTGTCCGAATTGATCCAACAATGTCTTCGAAGCTCTAGGGCTTCGATCTGCGATATCTAATCATTCTTATTGTGGATATGGATCATCTGGCCATTGAACGGCTAGATGCATCTCCATCAACATCCCATGAGACTCCCAAGGCTCTCTACTGGCTAATAATTGCATGTCTGGTAATGTGTCACCCTTGTCCCCTCCTGATGATATCCAAGCCAAATTTCATAAAAAAGGTGGAATTTTGCTTCAATTTCTTAGAAATGATGCTCTCTTTCTCTCTCTCTTTATATATATATATATATATATATATATATATATATATATATATATATATATATAAACACAGTTGGGTCCCTCAAAATTAATGCTCCATAAATTTATAATTTCTTATATTCTATTGCTAGACCAGGAACCGACATTGTTCCTGCGTTACTAACTTATAATCTCTTATTTCTAATACTTAATAAAGAAAAAAAAACTAGCGAATAAGATATAAGAGAGTACCTTCTTAGAAAGTATTGTTCGAATTATATTTACTTAACAATACTGTATGTAGGTACAACGTAGGAGAAGGGAGAGAAAAAAGGGGGAGAGAAGAAAGAAAATAGAAAAGAAAATAGGTTTCAAAATTCACAGTGTAAGACCGCCAACTCATCTCTCTCAAATAATGTGTAAGACCGCACATCTCTCTCCTCCCAACCTCTCCTTTTTTTGGTAGGTCAGCTGGGATTGAACATGCGACCTCAAAGTTGAGATAAAAAGCCTCAGTCATTGAGCTACAAGTCTAACCCTCTCCTTGTCTCTCTCAGAGTCTCAATATTAGATGCTAAAAAAGAAATGAAATTTGAGCCAGGGTGATAAGGGGTAGTTAAATTGCAAGAAAAATCAGGTAATAGACTTATTTTCTATTACTTAATATACTCTAATATTTTATATAAAATGCTTCCACAAGGAATAGAAGATAATATAGCCCCAACTATATATATCTATATTGGTAATGACACCCCATAATGCAAATGTACGATGTAGACAACTAAACATAACTTACCTCTATTATCCAAGGAGAGTTCCAGGCAAATCCAATGATTGTCTCCTTCCAGTTGACTACGTATTTCACTACCCTCCAAGTCTATGCCTTGCAACCAAACACGCTCAAAAGGAGTTTAAAGCTTCAAGCAATTAGGGACAGTGACCAAACAAGCCTAGAATCCGACCATGACAACTGGTAAAGTTTGAAAACCAGACAACCTGAGTCTATGTTACCTCTTGTGTTTTTAAAAACATACACACCTAAGATCAGGACATAACTAAAGTAATTTTTCATGGAACCATTACAAACATCGCCATTGTCATGTCTTCGTAATGCTAAAGAATAGATAGAAGAAACTTAATGAATATAAAATATCTAAAGAATAATAAAAGAAACCTAAAGAATATAAAAGATCTAAATAATAATAGAAGAAACTTAAATTATATTTAAAAGATCTAAAGAATAATAGAAGCTCATAACCTTTCTAATTATCATAACCCTGAAATAACAAGAAAAACATCATGCAGAACCAAAGAATAGCATCAAAATCTCGACTTTCAAAGAGTTTCTATTTACCAAAAAAATAAATGGAAAGAGTTGTAGAGAAAAAAATAATTCGAAGATCGAATACCCTATCTTTCGTCCCTACCTTCACGCCGGAACTTCTAACCTTCACTTCCATATGCCATCCGGCCGGCAACCAATCCGGTGTCTCATCACACTTCGTGACCGAGGTCACCGGAGCCCCTACAACTCCCCTGACGGAGCCTGGAGAACTCACCGACGACCGTACACCTTCCTCCCCATAGGAATCTTGCTGCTCGAGATTTATGTTAGGAGGCATGGACAGGTTGCCGGAATCCTCCACCGATGCGTCAGATTCTGGTAAGCGGTTCGTCGGATTTTCATTTGTATCTGATTGAAGAGAAAGCTCATCGAAGTCCATCTCTGATAGATTTTGGTGGTAAGATTCAAAGACCAAAATAGAGGAGGTGTGAGTCTATTGAGAGTGGATTTTAAATATTTATACTAGGAGAAAGGGGTGGCATATCTAACTGTTGAGTTGGGTGTCTTGAATTCAAACCCGTTTAGGGTTTGAAATATTGTGTGCGACCCAGATTAAGCCCGTTTATTATGCAATGTGTGGGCTTTGCCCGCTTGGCCCGGCCTGTTTTATGTGTTTTCGGCTCAATAAAACTAACTTATGGCCCATTTTATATAAAGGGGCTTTTAGGGCTTATTTCGCATGCAAGTCTTGTAAAGAGGGTTGAGAGCTCAAAAGAAAGGGAAAAAGGGTGTGCTAGGGTTTCTAGTGGGTTTGGTGAGAGAGAGATTGATCTTCTCTTGTAATCTCTTAATCTTATAGTGGATTTTCTTATCACCTCTGCCGTGGAGTAGGCTTTTACCGAACCACGTAAATCTTTGTATCTTTGTGTGATTTCTCGTGTTTATTCTTTCGTTTTACCTTGCCATTAAAATCACATATTGCTATTTGGGGTTTTTCACAACACTACCGAATAGATTTCCAGATATTCTTCTTTCTTATTTAGATTGATGGTGAAATCAACTGAATAGTAAATTTTGGTATGTAAATCTAGAGAGAGTTCGGTCTTTAAGAGATGAGGTGTATAGAGACGCTATATTTGAAGGACGCAATATAAGAAGATACACTGCAAGCTGTCGAAAAATCTCAATCCTCTACATGCGAGTATTTATCGGTGACTTTTTTTTACCCGTTTTGGCAAACCGTCCTTATCCTTGCCGAGCCCACGAGACATGTTGCATGTGTGGTGATCACGACCGTTGATTTGGTTGGCTCACCACCGTTTGATCTTGACCATTTTAGGATGATCCATTTTGCACTTTGGTCTAGTTAATGGTGTAACTGTCTGATATTGACTAAAGAATTCTATAGTGGTTGACATTTTGTTGGTAAAAAACCTTCCCTAAGGCTTTGTTTCTTTCTATGTAAAATGGGCGTAAAAACAAAATTTAGGCCTACTTTTACACTAAAAAATGAGCAAAAAAACTATTACCTTTAGAGTAGGTGCCCTAAAATCAAGTATATTACGCATGTTAATTAATAAAAGTTTCTTTTTCATGACATTTATGGGTACTAAAAGTTAAACATGTGTGATATGTTACTTGTTACTAACACATATTTGTCCTTAGGAAGTGAAGTAGGAAACCCATGCTAATGGATTCACAGATCCTAGGGAGCAAGGAGATATGGGATTCCAGTTCTTTGCAGACCTTAGTAGTTCCTAGTTGGGGTTGAGATTGGACACCTCCTCCTATACACAACTAGCATCTATCTTGCCTACATGCACGAGATGCAGAGTGACTTATCTCAATCACTTGGGTAGTGGACCCTAAGCAAGATAGAATGGGTACGATAAGATAGAATGGGTACGACAATGAGATTGCGTACTGAACAGGATCACATTAGAATAGCTTGTCGACAACAGAAAGTTGAGCTATTCTATCAGACAGGGCCCTTTACATGTTCTTTGACCTGAGGGGTCATATTGGTTTGTTGGCGAGTCTCTCATTTTTTGTCTATCTAATCGTGGTTCTTATTGGAGTCACCAGAGGGTAGTACTAGAGTGTTGGACAAACCTTCGAGGTCAATAGTGATATCTGACATTGAATTCTTCGTCTATTTAATAGGATAACATCTATGGTTTTAGTCAGAGCAATAGGCCTAGAAAAATACCTGGCCAAGTGGATTTGATAAAATGTTTATCAAAATATTTTCACAAAATAAGTTTTCTTTTGAAATAGTTTTAGCAAATGCATTTGCGGGCCGACACTGCTTGATCGAAAGGTATATCATGAGTGAGCCCAGGGGGAAGTTAATGTCCACCCCCCATAGGACTCAACTTGGTAGATGTGAACTTGGAGGAAGGAATTGCACATTTGATGTAGTTAGGGGTATGATGATTTGACGGTTATCTTCAAGGTTACATCTCGATAGAGGCCACTGACTCAATGCGATTGTAGCATTAGCAACGGAGCAATAATCGCAGTGGGGCCCACTTGTGGGTTCTACAGGATCTACAGTTAAATCCCTTCTACGATCCCACTCACTACTCGATTGACCTATTATAATCTATTGGATAGAGGTCCCGCATTTATTTAGTTGCTCACACGAACTAGTTTTGTGGCATTGGATGCATTGAAAGGATATAAACAATGTATATAGTGTATATGCACTATGGGATACATTGGGAATACAAAAATGGTTAAGTATTAGCCATAAGGTTATTTTGGGAATAACATAAATTATGTTGGAGCTTTAATCCTATTAGACAGGATTGGATTGCATTAATTTAATTGGGAATGAAATGAAAAATCCAAAGGAATTTAAATTGGATAGGTGGGATCCACATGGGATGAATTTGGGTGGGACCCATGCTCACACGTCCCATGTGGTGTGTCTATCAATTTTAAATTCAAATAGTTATTTGAAATATTATTGCTAGACTTGTTTTCACAAATTAAAGCAACACATGTGATGAAAATGGAAAGAGAGAGAGAGAGAGAAATATTGACTAAACAAAATTGGAAACAAGGAAACCACATGAGGCAAGCCAAGATTGCTTGGGTAGCAAGGCATGTCCCCTTGGACTCCCCATGTGGGTTTCCATAGTGGGTTGGGTTGTTTCCCTATTGGAGCTTCCAATTTTGACTAGTTTCTTTAATTTTTTGAGATTTCTCTAGAAACTTTGGATTGTGCTAAAGGCAATTGAAAACTCTATAAATATAAGAAAAGTACTTGAGTTTTTTAGAGCTCTCCCATAATTTCATGCCCTGAAAATTGGTAGAGACACCCCAAATTCATTCACTTGTTCTTCTCTCTCAATTCCATCAACTAGTTTTGTCTTTTAAAGGTTAAAGACAATCGTCTAACTAAGCTCTATTGTTCTAAACAATTATTCCCATATTATAATCTGATTTAGATCAGATTACAAAGTGAACAAATAGCTGTACACAAGTTCCTTTTGTTTATTCAACTTGTGGTTTCGCATCGATTAGATCGTCGGTGGATTTTAGAGGAATAGATCAAGCAGACATTTTCTTCTCTACAACAACTAAGGTATTTGATTTATATTTATGTTTATTAAATCACCATAAGATCAATTAGTCCCTAGGAATCCTGGGTTAGAGCAAATGTTTTGTTCTACACGGTTTATTCTTCCTCTACGTGTAGTGATTTTGCTCGGGATTTTTCAACCTTTCTAACAGTTACATCCATCTTACATCGAAAGAAACATAGCCTTAGGGTCACCAGTTCAACGTGGTAGGCATTTAGCGAGTTCTAACCCTTTCAACCAGGATCATTTTTCTATTCTACCTAACTAGATTAATTGTATAAGGGCAACCGTTCGATATTGACCAACAAATGGTAGTGGTTGACATTTAGCTGGTAGAAAACCCTTCAACTAGTATCATTAGTTTTGTGCGAGCTAACTAGTTTAATGGCATATATCACCCTATATATGTGTCACTCTTTGATAAGACTATTGATATCCTCACGACCATCTTGAGACGACTCAATTTGATATGTTAAACGAGGTGATTTGTCTCCTTATAAAAACTAACATAGATGGAAAACAAGGGAGTTGTCTCATTAACCAAAGATAGTCCTATGGATATAATTCCATGTGTGCATGTGTGCGTGGTGAGATTTTATATGCGGTGTGCGCGTGAGGTCCACTTTTAATCATTCGGAATCCCATCTTCCTTTGATCGGAAATCCAAGGGAAGAAGCAAGATATTGAAGTGAAAAAGGGTGTACCTTAAGGAAAATGAGGATTTTTCTGCATAGGGTCTACATGTTTGGCAGTTTTTTCAATCTATGTAAGGCGGCTATACACATACTAGATGGATGATGGGACTTGTGGTGGCAAAGACATGTGGTTCCTTGATGTCACTGAGCGACTAATTTTTGAGTAGGTCACTACTTACTTTTCTTCCTCGTCTCTCTCTGTCTAACTCAAGGATTTGTCATCACCAAGCTCTCTCAACGGGTTAAGTTTTCGAGATCTCTACTTTTCTTTCATCATCTGAGTGCTCTAAATAGGTTTATTTTAATAATCGTTGAGTTTTCTTATGTCGATTAAGTAAGGGAATTGTAAGTTTTACTAATCTCTTGTGTAACCCTATTTGATCGGATTCTTTGACAGGTCTTGAAATTAGAAATGAGATAGTGTTACTTTGGTTGTAAGCCAATGTCGTGGCTGATAGATATGTATGATATTGCAAATAAAGATTTTCATAACAATTACAGATAACAACTAGAAATCAACGAAAAATATAAATTTCCACAGGTGTTGAAATCAACCAAAAATCAACCAAAAAATCTTGATGACATGAGAGATACATATTAAAATAAACGGAAAATCGAACACAAATTCATCTAAGGAACAAACAATAAACAACATGTATGAACTACATCTAATTATCTATTCATCTTCTTATGAATGTTGAATTCGTGTTTATTTGAGATGTCTTTTTTCATAATCATTTTTTATTGTTTGATTTGTAATAGATGTAAATGTGGTGGTTTATTATGGTAAAATATGAGGTACTTCAAAGGATTTCAATCATCGAGCTATGATTCCTTATTATGTTTAACTGATCTTCTGATTTTGTTGCTCAAATATATATGGACTAATTTTTCTTTGAATTCTTATTGCAGATGGGAATTTCGACGTTGATGCAGTAGATGTTTTTTTTTAGTGCCATGTTTTCCTTGGGATTTATATTACCTGGAACACGGCTCATTCTGGTACGAGGTATGATGGTAGCTCGTTATGCACTACAATGAAAGTAGGCTAAATTGGTTCGCTATTTGGGGTCGGAGGTTAGTTTGGATCGCTAATTCAGGTCGCTCTAGTACACACACACACACGACACACACACACACACACATAGGAAAATGATATGGAGACCGAGAGTAACACCGAGCTTAGCACCTACAATGAGAATGTACCATATGTCCAAAAAAGATTAGATTTTGGTATTTTCCTAAATCTAAGGGTTGTCTCGTGTCACTTTTGATTTTGTGTCGACATCCCATTTGTTCGGTGCCATTTTAGGTCCTACTCTCAGTTTCCCTAGCATTATATGTGTGTATATATATATATATATATATATATATATATATATATATATATAGAGGAATAAGATTGTACGCTCGACCGTACCTAAAGTTAGGTACAGTAGAGTGCCAAATCACATGGGTCCCACATTTTTGGTGAGCATCTAAACCATTCATTTGCAAGGCCCCATCATAGATAGGGTGCATACCAAAAATCAGCTCCATAGGATCATCCTAACCCATCCATTTGTGGAGGCCAAAATGGACAGACAGTGTTTGTCCACAAATCTGCCCATTTTGGCCTCCAGTTTTGGAGGGGTTAGGATGATTCAATGGTGCTGATTTTTGGTATGCACCCTATCTATGATGGGGCCTTGCAAATGAATGGTTTAGATGCCCACCAAAAATGGGGGACCCATGTGATTTGGCACTCTACCGTACCTAACTTTAGGTACGATCGAGTGTACAATCCTTTTCCTCATATATATATATATATATATATATATATATATATATATATATATATATATATATATATATATATATATTTGTGTGTGTGTGTATAATTTCATATATTTTTACAAGAATATCATTCCATAGTATACACTATATACATTTAATAAGCAAAATAAAAAACCTCATGTATGCCATGCATGTTTTTTCAAAAAGAAAATTCATGTCCCAATCAAACCCAAAATATATTAAATTTGTAGCTCTTGATCTCTCTCTCTCTCTCTCTCTCTCTCTCTCTCTCTCTCTCTCTCTCTCTCTCTCTCTCTCTCTCATTGTATGTGCATCTCTCTCTTTGTCTCCTACGGATCGCCATTTTTGGCGATCTGGATCATGGACGAACAACATTTGGGATCGCACCCCAAATCATGGGTCAGAGAGTGGGATGGCGACCCAACTTTGGTCATAGGAACTAGTTGGAATGGGAGTGAATGAAAAAAAATCCTTATGCTTCGACTATTGGAAGCATCATATATGCTCAAGTATATACGCATTCTGATAGTCCCTTTGTCGTTGGCATGCTTGGAAGGTATTGATGTGATCTTGGCTTAGATCTCACTGAAAAGCTGCCAGAAAGGTTATGTATTATCGACATGAGACTAAAGGTTTTATGTTCAAATACATGAGATTTGATAACCTTTGAATGAATGGTTATTTTAATTCCTAAAATGCTAGTTTTTAGACACCCATAGATCCACATCTAGCCGTATTTTCATGCTTGTAGAGGATTTATTTATCTTGGAAGAGTGACAAACAGGGAGTCACAACTTCCACTATGGAAGCAGAGTTTATCGTGTATTCTGATGCTTCGACTCATGCATTGTTTCTATGGAACTTTATCTAATGCTTTAGACTGTCGATTATATCAACAAGCAATTGTAGATTTACTATAATAATTCTGTTGTGGTTTTCTTTTTCGACATTTGGTCTAATGATGGGTCATAGCACATTGGTGTTAAGGAAAGGATTCAAAATCAACCAGTTCCTATAGAGAACATAAATAGCATATGTATGTCGGTAAACCTTATGACTAAAGACTTACCACCTATGCTCTTTAAGGAGCATGTTGCACTCACGAGAATGAATAAATTTACTTGTCTTTGATAGTGAGAGTTTGCATTTGGTTTATATATTTATGTCTTATGATCACATTAAGGATTATTGATTATGATATTATTGTTTTCCACTGGTCTATTATTGTTAATGCATATGAATGGATGTTTACAAGAAATAGTGTCTGTAATTGACATTATGTATACCGTTTTACATTTTGTTATTCACGTTGATGAGAGTGCTAATAGTGTGCCCATGGAAAGTTTATTTGATCGAACAACTGATTTAAGGATTACATGATTCATTATTAATACTCTATGAACCAATTGTTATAAAACTAAAGTGGACAATTATTGGCCACAATAATGAAAGCTTATCATTTTGTGTTAAGGATTAAAGGCTTTTCAGTTTTTTCTAATTTAAGCTGCTTGGCAAATGGTTTTAGCCGTTTATTAAGCATGAGGACTTGGTCTAACTCACTGACTGCTATGATACCGAATTAGTCGGTATTTATGCTTAGTCAAATAAATTGAATAAATGTAAGGAATAAGAGTTTGTGAAGAAAGGGAACCTAACGGGAGTCTCTCTTGTCCAAGCTCGAGAAATGAGCTCCCTGGTTCCCAGCTCCTGCCCGCTATTGTTCGTATTTTTACTCTTGCAATCCATAGTAAGAAAATGGTAAAAAAATCTCAGGGAAACCATCTCCCCAAGCATGAAGTGAGGAGAAGGCCCAAAGTCTTGGGTGTGTTTGGTTTCACCAAAGCCAGGATGGATTAGGGGTTTTGCTTGGCATTTGGGTGCCACATTAGTAAAACCACGTTTTGGTAGCCAATATAACGTTAACATCCCACGAGACTCCTACGGTGTCTCTTGGGCTAATAATTGCATATCTGGTGATGTGTCACCCTTGGCCCCTCCAATGATATCCAATCCAAATTCCACCACAATGGTGAAATTTTGCTTGGACTTCTTCGGAATGATACTCTTTCTAAGTAAAGACACCCCCTACAACTACTCTAAAAGGTTGACCACCAAACACTAATTATCGCTATTCTCTGATGCTTTTCTCCTCCTCTTTTGAGAAGATGCGTATAAAGCATGTTATTCCGAGAATCCAACAAAATAGGAAAGTTCGAAATATCCTTATCTTGGATTTTTTTTTCCGAACTTTTATCTTTTTTTTTAGCTACCAATAAATTTGTAGTGACATATTTTATGATAATTTTAGGGGTTTTACTTTTGTTAGGAAAGTTAAATAAAGAATGGTTCCTAAAGTTTAGTTATTGTTTAGGAGTTTTATTAGGAAAGGTTTCTTCTATATTGTAAGGGATATATATATAGGGTTCTTGCAAACATGTGCAGGTAAGCTTACCTGCACATGTTTGCAAAAGCAGGGTGGGGGGGGGGGGGGCACATTATTTGGGGGTCCAAAGCATTCATTTGGAAGGCCCTTCCATGGATAGGGTGTGGCCCAAAAATCAGCCCCATTGGATCATCCTAACCCTGCCATTTGTGGAGGGGGGAAATGGGCAGAAACATGGACACACAGTGTCTGTCCATCCCCCCCCCCCCTGCCACCTTTGATTGGGTTAAGACAATCCAATGGGACTGATTTTTGGGCCACACCCTATGCATGGAAGGGCCTTCCATATGAATGGTTTTGATCCCCCCAAAAATGTGGCCTCCACACTGTTTTTGCAAACGTGTGCAAGTAACTTACCTGCACACGTTTGCAGGAACCCTTTCCTCACTCTCTCTCTCTCTCTCTCTCTCTCTCTCTATATATATATATATATATATATATATATATATATATATATATATATATATAGGGAAATGATATCAGCACAACAAATATCCCTATTTGTATGCCAACATTTATATTTATCTTTAGCTACTAGTCAATTTGTAGTGAACCATTTTAGGAAACCTATAGGTGTTTTACTTTTTTTTGGAAGGTTAAATAAAGAATGGTTCCCTAAAGTTTAGTTATTGTTCAAGAGCTTTATTAGGAAAGGTTTCTTTTATATTGTAAGGGATACATACATACATACATACATACATACATACATGAGGAAATGGTTTGTGAGCAGCTGCTCAGATAAGCTTATCTGAGCAAAGTCACAAACCATAGGGGCCACATTTTTGGGGGGATCCAAAGCATTCATTTGGAAGGCCCTTCCGTGGATAGGGTGTGTACTAAAAATCAAATCAATAGGATCATCCTAACCCAATCAATAGGACCCCCCCAAAATGTTGGGCCACATGTACATACATACATACATACATACATATATACATACATACATACATATATACATACATATATAGGAAAATGATATCTGCATAGCCATCTTTTGATATATGGACTCACCTATCTAGTCTTCTAGCATTTAAAGAGTTGTTACAAAACTTTCACAAGCCAATTAAAAAATAAACAACAAGCTACAACCGCGTCCATAACAAAATGTATTTTGCAGATATTATATATTATATTAGATTATTGAGCATAAGGAGGAGAACTTTTGGACAGTTTTTAAATAATTTTATACTTTCTCTTTCTTTGTGTTAAGGGTTTTGTAAAATCCGTAAATCAAAGTGGTGAATATTATTTGAAGTCTTGGCTGTTCGATTTCTTCTTCTGCCGCACTATTGTTGACTACTTATTCCACTACTCTCTGGGTCTATCCCACTCAACCAAATATGATTAAAATGATTTTTAAGCTTCAATCGATTAGGAACAGTAACCCAAAGTTATCGAAAACACGAGGAACGCATTTCAGAAGCGGGAAATGCCACACTTCCCAAAAATTGGGGAAGCACGTTTCCTCAATTTGGGAAGAGAATTTCCCTAATTTTGAAGCCTATTTCCCACTCATTTACCCAGTCCTTGCTTTGTATCATTTACATAATTCCAAGGAAATACATGGAAAAAGTATATATATCTATATGTATATGTAAAATCATTTAAGTAAATATCTTTAGGGAAATGATTTCAGTGCTCCATTTTTTTTATAAGAGGAGCACTCTATCTTGTCGGTTAATATTTAAAGGGCCATCAGAAGGATATTACAGTTCTCAAAAAACAGTTCCAAACCTTTTAACTACTACCTATTATAAAAACATTGGAGCGCTGACATCATTTCGCAATCGTTAATGTCCTTTTACTTAAGATTTACATGTTAAGAGGGAACTGCCCCTCATTTGGATTCATTAAAACTAGTTTCAAACCCCTAATCTAAAAGGATAAGAAGTCAACTTTCTAGTTATAGTAAAAATATGACATTTTCCAGTAATGTGGGTCCGGGCCAGAATCTTAACTACTAAACAATTATGCATTTTTCCAATTTTAAAAATTCATAAGTTCTATCACGTATAAACATTATTAAATCCCAAAAATCCTATAAAAAATCTTATAGTCTTTAAAAAAATTCATTCATTCAGGAACTGGCCACCACATCCATTTGAGCTTATAGTAATTTCCTTTAAGTACATGTTGAATGTAATTTTTGATAGTTGGATTCAAGTTGCCTTTACAGGTGGTAAACCGGAACTTACTTATTTTAAATTTTTATCAATTTTAAATTATTCCATGCTTCCTCATCGATTCCTTACATGCTTCCACAACCCTTCATGCTTCCCTCTTCCCATCTTCCTAAGAGCCTTCGCTTCCCACATTGGCAATTATACCGTCACCAAACAAGCCTGAAAACTGACAATGACAGAAGACCTAACAACTTGAGTTTATGTTTATGCTTGTGTTTTTTCAAACTTGGACATTTAAGAGTGGGATATGAAGTAATTGTTCAAGCTACAATTACTAACATTCCCAATGTTAGCTCTCCGGAATGCTAAAGCATAACAGAAGCAACTTAAAATAATATTAAAAATACTGCAAGCACATAACCTATCCAATGTCAGGTCTTCAAAATTTCTAATAGTAATAAAAGTGTAAGCCCAAGGGTTCCCATGGGTTCAATCAGTCATCTTTACCTTGTTGTTTTGATGCTAGCAAACCTAAATTGATCAGTCTTTATGGACTAAGTGTTGCTTTGAGGTGTTATGTCCTATAGAGGATTTTCACATGTCATATCGCCATTACACAACTCAGCACAACACATGGCTTGAGGATCAACATGCACAAAGAAACTGAAGAGCTTGCACACACACTGGAGACATCATCATTGGAAGATGGTCATCAAGATCTCAAGTCAAAGATCCCACAAGTTGCCTAGCAGGTGTCAGTAGAAGCTTGGAGTTGAACAAGCATTGGTGTCACCTCATGGACCATTCAACATGCTCAACGAATGGAGGATGTCACAAGACCCAAAGCAAGTCGAAAAGTTCACTTGCAAGTTCAACATGTCCAACAAAGTGCGGAGGAGCCAAGCAATCCAAGAAGACTCAAGGTTTTATTTTTTTAGATTGTATTTGGAGTCCTCTTATTTTATGTACTTGCACTTTCAAAGGTTTTCAAAATGGTTTTCACAATTAATTTTAAGATCTTTGAAAACCATTCACACTCCCCAAAACATGTTTGAAAACCTTGGACAAAAGCCCAAAGACCATGGCCCAAAGTCCGTTGGATTTTATATTTAAAACTCAATTTTCAAACAGGTTCGGTCGACTGGGGTTCCCTGGGCGACCACGGAAGGTGTGCTGAATTTCCAGCACTTGCCTTTCGAAAGCGGGCCGATCGACCAGGGCTTCCCGGGCGACCATGGATGTGTTTCTTGAAAGCCAGAAGCAATCCATCATGGTCGGGCCGGTCGACAGCCATAGAGCCAGGCGACCGCGGATAGGGATCTGGACAAAAATAAAAATGTCCAGGTTGCTCTCGGTGGGCGACCGCGACAAGCTCGATCGACTGCGGCGATAAGAAATTCAAAATAAAAAAGAGAGCGCCCAATTAGGTGGGCAACTACGACACCTCGGTTGACCGCTCTTGTAGCGAAATGTAGCTGTTGGGGCTAAAACGACTAGTTTTATTTTGGCCAGTTATTTATTGTTTGGCTCCCAAACGATCATGTCTTTGTATGGGCTATATATACCCTATCCATGACCCACTAAGCAATCTTTTGGCACTTCATTTTCAAATCTATCAAGACTAAACTTTCAAATCTAAAGGATTTTAGTTATCCTCTTTAGTGGTCTGATTTGTGCATTTCTATTCAACAAGAGGAACTTCATAGGGCTTTACATTTGCTATCTTTTGGAGAGATTGTGAGCTTTCATATTTGTATCAAGCCTAATCAAAAGGCTAAGAGTGGTTTTCATTTTTTTGTTCTTCATTTGTATTGAGGGTCTCCGATTCGGCCCTGTAAGAAAGGTGAATCACATTGTAGAGAGGGACTTTCGCTTTGGCCTTTGAATGAGAAGCTTGGTTGTATTGAGAGTCTAGGATTTTGCCCGTTAACAAAGAAGAATCCGGAGCTAGAGGGTTTGTCCCCTCGGAGGCGGAGGAGTGCTTGTAATGGTTGGAGATTCGGCGTAGAATCTCAATAGTATTGGAGTACCCAAGGAGATAAACTTGGAAGAGTGGAGTAGGTTTTGTTGATAGACCGAACCACTATAAAAATCTTGTGTCTCCTCATTGTGGTGTGCCTCTTCTTCTCTCCTCCTTCTCACTTGGTGAATGGTAATATCTAAACCCTAATTTCATTATCTTACTTAATTAACAAGGGTTAGTTATAAATTGCTTTAATTGCTAATTTCTATTCTTTATCTCATAAGCACATTTGAACAAGGGTTAGAATAATTTAGGATTAATCTCACACACCCATCTAATTAAGCCAAAAGTTTTCCAATTCACCCCCTCTCTTGGGTTGCCACACTTGGATTTCATTTGGTATCAGAGCATAGGCTCTTAAAGATGTTTTTAACTTAAAAAATCTATAGGAGAAAAGATCCAAGGCAACCTAATGGCATCTAGACTTCCTAGCTTTGATGGAACCAACTTTGGATCTTGGTCGATCCAAATGAGGTCTTATCTAAAGGGTCTTGATAAGGACTTAATAAAATTTATTGAAAATGGATTCACCTTACGTAAATCTAAAAGAATCAATGAATATGACAAAAAATATTATGCTCTAAACTCTAAAGCCATGAATGCATTATGTTGTGCTTTACCTTCCTATTTATTTGATAAAATCTCATCTTGTAAGAATGCAAAAGAAATTTGAGATTTACTTGAAAACAATTTTAAAGATACATGCCTTATGGCTTTTGAAGTTAATAGTAATGGTGCAAATGTGTTTAAATCTCAAAATGTAAATGAACTTCTAGAATTATGTGAAAAATTGAAACATAATCTTAATTTTTAAGTTTCTAAAAATGAAAAACTCTTACACTCCCTAGCCTCTATCTCCAATGAATTCTTAGAATCGAAAAAAGATTATCAAGATTTATTAGATGAAGAAAAAGAGTTAATTGAAAACAATAAAAATTGGAGAAGGAAATAGAGGAATTGAAATTAAAAGAAGAAGAACTAAAGCTAAACTGTTCTCATGAGCTAAATGTTCTAAAAGAATAAATTAATGAGATGAAAATTAAAAATGAAGAACTAGCCCAAGATAACCACAAGCTACAAGAAGAAAAAGGTAAACATTCATGTGAACATTCTTGTGGTTCATCATGTTCATCTACCTATTTATTTGTATCTTGTGATTATTGTGGTAGATTTGGTAATTACAAATCTAGATGTAAATTTAGATTTGTAAAAGGTTCCAAGTTTGTATGGATTAAAAAAATTCATTATATAAAACAAACTTGAGTGGGCAAGATGGTTTGGGTTCCAAACCCTCTACTTGAGGCATTTTATATGCTTAGTAAATTTAGGGGTATGTGCTAAAATTAAAAATCTTATAAAAATTGCTTGTACTTGAAATTTATATCTTTTGATCTTATTTCCTAAATACTACATACTTAATAATGATATAAAGAAATCATTGTATCTAGTGAATGGTGCTTGACTGTCATATCTATTGAAAAAGGTTCCCTAGATGTCCCATGTTGATATCTAGTTTATGTATGTGCTTTAATTTGAATATCACTTGATAAATTTGTTTGTATAGATACCATGTGCTTATTCTTGTTTGATACCATGTATCTATGCATGATTGTGCTTAAATGATAAATCTCTTTTTAGAATTCAAAGTCTATATGCTAAAAGGTGTAATTAGACTTTGATATATTGCACTCAATTGAATATCATTCTAGAATATTTAATCTAAGTGCACACATTATGTTTTAAGTCTTCTTGCACGTAGTACTCATCCACAAAGGAAATCCACAATAGAAAATTCAATGTGAAAACCATGTTTGTGCTTACATGAAAATCAACCACACCATTAGCCCATGAGTTCAACCTAAACTAACAAGTACTTTAACCCATTAGCTCATCTGAGTCATGAGAGGATACATTTATCAACCACACCATTAGCCCATGAGTTCAACCTATCCTAATGTGTTTTAAAGCTTAAAATAGATATCCTCTCATGACTAAGATGAACCTTGAAAATTTAAAGGTGATATTATATGTATTTCATCCAAATAGTCAAAAAGAGTCAAATTGGAATCCATGTGTCCATGGTGTTATCACTTGATGAATATTCTCTAAGTCCTTGGATCATTCCCTAAATTCACATAAAAATATATTATATAGGGAAGTTGAAAATGAGTCTAGATTCAATGTATGAAACTCATTTGAGTAAAATTAAAAATGTCATCAGAATCTAGTATCATTGTTGGGCATTTACCCATTATGGTGGTTGGCATGCAATACATTGTGATGGGAACATGTGTCTCCCACACATTTTGGTTTTCTATGGGCTTATGCAGTTTGTGCTTAATGCCTTACCATTATATATGTGGTTTGTGGATATGAATGAAAATGTTTGGACCATGCACCCTATGTGTCATGTTCCTTATGTCCAAACATGGTAGACTATCCATGAATGCTTTAAAATGTCATATTTTGCTCATGATTACCCATAGTGGTATGCTCTCACTTGCTGAGCCATGGATGTCTCTCTTAGACATAGTTCTCTATAGTTTATTCCTCTTTGTCTGAGTCTTATAGATTTGAGCTAAATTGGCATATTTATATAATCTATAGTTATCACCCCTTGTATGGTATTAGCTAAATGGTAAAGATGTTGAACCTTAAAGTTAAAAGCTACTTAATTGGTGCGTTTAGCCTTCTTACTTGTTAAGAAGGAGACTGTACCCTCACCTTTAATTAAAACATCTAATCTTTTTGGCTTCTAGCCAACATCTTAACCATTATAAGATATATATGCCTTGAATTGTTATTTACATATATGTACATAGTTAGGGGGAGCATGGTCTGCTAGGTTGTCATCTCTTTTGGTATCATTTGATTACCCCTAGCAAACATGCAATTGTAGCTCAAGGGTTATTTTTCAATCATTCCTTCTAAATCCCTTGGTGACTCTGTTTGGACAGCCCTTTGAATTCATACCTTGTATGAGTCTTTAACAAAGGGGGAGCAATATATGTAAATATTTGTCATTTTTTTTATCTTATCATATGGTGTTTGATATGTATATTCGATTACATATGATAAGTTCACTCATATGGAGCCCTATTGCTCCATATGTGTTGTAGTTAGGGCTTGTCTTATGCTTTCACTTTGAGATCGTTCCTCATTTATGACAACTACTCTTAGCCTGAGCCTTAGTGTCATATCATCTTAGGCTTTAGACTTGTCTTGGATGAACTCATATGGTCTCATCATTTCCAATGATAAGTATCTTGTTCTAGAGTTCAATTTTGAAAACTCTTTAGAACTCCCATGCATAGGATTGTGCTTGAGTTGTTAATCCCATTGCCTATGAATTCGCTCTCTTATCATGTGCTTTATAAGTCATTTGTACTCACTTACCATGATAAGATCCATCATTGGCTATGCTCTTACTGTCATATCTGCAGCCATTCTGTATTGTCATGCCTTACATCCTAGGTTTATCTAAGGCCTATGACAAATAGTTAGGGGGAGAGCTTAATTGTCTTATTCTCATCTTTATATGGATCATAGTGATGTGCTCACAATGTCCATAACCCCATTTGTTGTGCTTAATTTGTGAATCTTATTGATTAAAAAAAAAACTTCTTATCATGCACTATATTTGGTTTTTCTTTGCAAATCTTTATGATAAGCATTAGTTGAGCTTGAATGTCATATCTTCATTAGTTTCATGGGTCATAGAAGTATTTTGTAGTATACACCCTTTACCTATGCCCATTCTCATACTAAACATAGGACTGCTTTATACTATCACATTGTCTCTCTATGTTTGAGTATTCTTATCATGTAAGTTTCACTTTTATCATCATATATCCATGATAAGTAGATAGGGGGAGTAATGATTGGCACTGAATCTTGCACTTAAATATTAAATCCTTCCTTTTTGCTGCTGCCAAAAGGGGGAGAATTTTAGAAATTGATTAGGAAGTCCATAGCTTATATGCACCACTTGCTTTACATTTATATATTTCATTTGTGCATATAGTGAGGGGGAGCTATGCTCTATGGTTATATCATTTAAATGTTTATTTGTCTATCCATAGCTTATATGCACAAGTTGCTTTATATTTATATATTTCATTTGTGCATATAATGAGGGGAGAGCTACACTCTATGGTTATATCATTTAAATGCTTATTTGTCTATTCTTTTGATATGTCCTTCCTCCCTAATCAATTTGGTTTGCCATCATAAAAAAGGGAGAGAATATAAGCCCAAGGGTTCCCATGGGTTCAATCATTCACCTTTACCTTGTTGTTTTGATGCTAGCAAACCTAAATTGATTAGTCTTTATGGACTAATGTGTTGCTTTGAGGTGTTGTGTCCTATACAGGATTTTCAAATTTCATATCGCCATTACACAACACATGGCTTGAGGATCAACATGCACAAAGGAACCGAAGAGCTTGCACACACACTGGAGACATCATCCTTGGAAGATGTTCCTCAAGAGCTCAAGTCAAAGATCCCACAAGTTGCCTAGCAAGTGCCAGAAGAAGCTCGGAGTTGAACAAGCATTGGTGTCACCTCATGGACCATTCAACATGCTCAAGGAATGGAGGATGTCACAAGAGCCAAAGCAAGTCGAAGAGTTCACTTGCAAGTTCAAGATGTCCAAGAAAGTGCTGAGGAGCCAAGCAATCCAAGAAGACTCAAGGTTTCATCTTTTTAGATTGTATTTGGAGTCCTCTTGTTTTATATACTTGCACTTTCAAAGGTTTTCAAAATGATTTTCACAATTAATTTTAAGATCTTTGAAAACCATTCACACTCCCCGAAACATGTTTGAAAACCTTGGACAAAAGACCAAAGACCATGGCCCAAAGTCCCTTGGATTTTATATTTAAAACTCAATTTTCAAACAGGTCCGGTCGACTGGGGTTCCCTGGACGACCGCGGAAGGTGTGCTGAATTTCCAGCACCTGCCTTTTGAAAGCGGGCCGATCGACTGGGGCTTCCCGGGCAATCGCGGATGTGTTTCTTGAAAGCCAGAAGCAATCCATCATGGTCGGGCCGGTCGACAACCATAGAGCCAGGCAACCGCGGATAGGGATCTGGACAAAAATAAAAATGTCAAGGTTGCTCTCGGTGGGCGACCGCGACAAGCTCGATCGACTGCGGCGATAAGAAATTCAAAATAAAAAAGAGACTGCCCGATTAGGTGGGCGACAGCAACACCTAGGTCGACCGCTCCGGTAGCGAATTGTAGCCGTTGGAGCGCAAACGGCTAGTTTTATTTTGGCCAGTTGTTTATTGTTTTGCCCCCAAACTGTCATATCTTTGTATGGGCTATAAATACCCTATCCATGACCAACTAAGCAACCTCTTGGCACTTCATTTTCAAATCTATCAAGCCTAAACTTTCAAATCTAAAGGTTTTTTGTTATCCTCTTCAATTACTTTGATTTGTGCATTTCTATTCAACAAGAGGAACTCCATAGGGCTTTACATTTGCTATCTTTTGGAGAGATTGAAAGCTTTCATATTTGTATCCTGCCTAATCAAGAGGCTAAGAGTGTTTTTCATTTTTTTGTTCTTCATTTGTATTGAGGTCTCCGATTCGGCCCGATAAGAAAGGTAATCACATTGTAGAGAGGGTCTTTTGCTTCGACCTTTGAAGGAGAAGCTTGGTTGTATTGAGGGTCTAGGATTCGGCCTGTTAACAAAGGAGAATCTGGAGCTAGAGGGTTTGTCCCCTCGGTGGCGGAGGAGTGCTTGTAACGCTTGGAGATTAAGCGTATAATCTCTATACTAGTGGGGTACCCAAGGAGGTAAACTTGGAAGAGTGAAGTAGGTCTTGTTGATAGACCGAACCAATATAAAAATCTTGTGTCTCCTCATTGTGGTGTGCCTCTCCTTCTCTCCTCCTTCTCACTAGGTGATTGGTAATATCTAAACCCTAATTTCATTATCTTACTTAATTAACAAGGGTTAGATATAAATTGCATTAATTGCTAATTTCTTTCCTTTATCTCATAAGCACATTTGAACAAGGGTTAGAATAATCTAGGATTAATCTCACACACCCATCTAATTAAGTCAAAAGTTTTAATTGACCAATTCAGCCCCCCTCTTCGGTTGCCACACTTGGATTTCAAAAAGCAACTAAAACAATATAAAAGATCACTAGAAGCATGTAACCTTTCTAATAGGAACGTCAGAAAATTTCCTTACCTTGGAGATTTTATAATTGCCAGTTAATTTGTAGTGAGATATTTTAGGATATCTTTAAGTGTTTTAGTTTTGTTAGGAAAGGGAAATGAAGAATGGTTCCTAAAGTTTATTTATCATTTAGGAGTTTTATTTGGAAAGGTTTCTTTTATATTCGAAGGGATATATATATATATATATATATATATATATATATATATATATATATATATATATATATATATATAAGGTTGTATTTATCTTGTCAACCAACCAGATGTTTATCTGGTCTGTCATCTGGTCCGTCGACCAGAAATATAGTGGGGCCAACATTGTTTGGGTGATCTAAACCATTCATTTGATGCGCCCATACATAGATAGAGGTGCCCAAAAAATCATCTCCATAGGATCATCACAACCCTTCGATTTGTGGAGTGGAAAATGAGTAGATTTCATAGCCGTCCATTTTAAACCTCCACAAATCAAGGATTAGGATGATCCTATGGAGATAATTTTTTGGGCACACCCTAACTTTTTCAAGGCCCAAAAAATGAATGGTTTGCATCACCCAAACAATGTGGGGTCCACTCTGTTTATAGTCGACAGGCCAGATAACCTATCTAGTCCATTGCAGAAGGCATTTAGTAGATGGCCTATTGCAATGTGGAGGGGAACTTTTGGATGGTTTTTATTAATTTTATACTTTCTCTTTCTTAGTGTTACGGGGTTTGTAATAGGCGTAAATCAATGTGGTAAATGTTATTTGGAGTCTTTGCTTTGTGATTTCTTCTTCTTCCACCACACTATTGCCGGCTACTTATTCCATTACTCTCTAAGTCTAGCCACGCAATCAAATAGGATTAAAAGGATTTTAAAGCTTCAAGCGATCGGGAACAGTGACTCAAAGGTGTCGAAAATTACCTCGGAAGGTGGGAAGCGAGCTTCTAGGGATTGATATTCAGAAGTGAGAAATGACGCACTTCTAAAAAATTGGGAACGCAGGTTTCCTCAATTTGAGAAATATGTTTCGCCAACTTGGTAAGCGTATTTCCCGCATGTTTCCCCAATCTTTGCATTGTATCATTTACAAAATTACAAAAAATAAGGAACAAAATATTTATATGCAAAGTAATGTAAGTAAATGTCCTTACTGTCCATTTACTTAAGATTTACATGAAGATAACGAAATACCTCCCGTTTGGATTTATTAAAAATAGTTTCACGGCCCAAATCTAGAAGGACAATATACAATATTTATCGGTCATTATGGATTGGGTCAAATCTTAACTTCCAAACTGTGATGTATTTTTCCAATTTTAAAATGTCGTAAATTCTATCATGTGCAAACATTATTATAAGCTAAAAATCTGCTAAAAATCTCATAATTTTGTCTTTAAAAAAATTCATCTTGTCAGGCACCAGTAAATATATGAATTTCAGCTGATAGTGATTTTTCTTTAAGTACATGTTGCATGTGTTTATGATAGTTGGATTCAAGTTGCCTATGCTATTTGGAAAATTGAATTTTCTTATTTAAAGAACTTTTCATTTTTCTAATTATTTCATGCTTCCTTGTTGATTCCCTCAATGCTTCCACAACCCTTCACGCTTCCCGCGTCCCACCATCACTAGAGCCTTCGCTTCCCGCACTGGCACCTATGCATGACCAAACAAGCCCGAAATATGTCCTTGTTAGAACACCCAATAACTTAAGTTTATGTTAAATCTTGTGTTTTTTCAAACTGAGACACCTAAGATCGGGGTATGAAGTAATTGTTCAGGCAATAATTACTAACATTCCCAATGTCAGGTCTTTGGAATGCTATAAAAAATAACAGACGAAGCTTAAAAGAACATAAAAAAATTCACTAGAAGCACCTAACCTCTCTAATGTCAGATCTTCAGAATTCCAAAGAATAATAGAAGGAACTTGAACAATATAATAGGTCACTAGAAGCACATAACCTTTCTTATAGGAATTTTAGGAAATATGCTTATCTTAGAAATTTTGTTTCCCAACTTTTATCTTTATCTTTATCTACTAGTTAATTTGTAGTGAGATATTTTAGGATATCTTTAGGGTTTTTTGCTTTTGTTGGGAAAATTAGGAAAAGTTTCTTTTATACTGTAAATGATATATATATATATATATATATATATATATATATATATATATATAGAGAGAGAGAGAGAGAGAAGGGTTCCTGCTCTCGTGTGCAGATAAGCTTATCTGCGCTCGAGTGCAGAAACAGGGGTGGGCCACATTTGGGGGGATCCAAAGCATTCATTTGATGGTCCCTTTCATGGATAGGGTGCCTACCAAAAATCAGCTCCATTGGATCACCATAGGGTGTCCATTTGTGGGGTGAAAATTGGTAGATTTGTGGTAGATTTGTGGACAAACAGTATATGTCCATTTTTCCCCCAAAAATGGACACCCTAAGATGGTCCAATGGAGCTGATTTTTGGTACACTCCCATCCATGATGGGGCTTGTCAAATGAATGCTTAGGATCACCCCCCCCCCAATGTGGCCCCACCCCTGTTCCCAGCACTCGAGCGCAGATAAGCTATCTGCGCTCAAGCGCAGGAACCCTTTTGGATGGTTTTTAATAATTGAGAATATTGAGGAGAACTTTTGGATGGTTTTAATAATTTTAGACGTTGTCTTTCATTATGTTATGGGTTTTGTAAAAGCGGGGTATCAACGTGGTGAATGTTATTTTGAGTCTTGGTTATGTTATTTCTTCTTTTGTTGCTGCACTATTGTTGACTACTTATTCCACCACTCTCCTAGTCTATGCAGCGCAACCAAATAGGATCAAAAGGATTTTAAACCTTCAAGTGACTAGGGGAACAGTGACCTAAAGTTATCAAAAACATCCCCGGAAGGTGAAAATTTGAAAGCAGAAAATGCCGCACTACCCAAAAATTGGGGAAGTGCATTTCCTGAATTTGGGAAGAGAGTTTTCGCAACTTCGAAAGCATATTTCCCACCGTTTCTCAAATTTCAGCTAGGGTTGCAACCCGGGTTAGGTTTTCCAATACCCTACCTTACCCAATAAATTATGCGGGTCGGGTCAGGTGAGGTCTAATTTTTTTATAGGAAAACCCAATATTCCTAAACCCGTCCCTACCCGAGATAGTTTCTTGGGTCGCGTCGCGTATTTATTTTTTAGCGTATGATAGTTACTAATTTTAAAGATTGTAGAAAACAATAAATCTTCAAGCCAAAAATTTCTAAATTTATGTCATCAAGTGTTTATATTTTCACATCACAAATATATCATGTCAATGAAAACAATTATATCAATATATTAGAAAATAATTTTCTATGTTATTTAAGAGATATTTAAGAAAGTCATAATACATCTATTTGAGTCGGGTCGGGGTTCTAGTTTTGCATTTTTTTTCCTTTAAACCCGACCATTGAGCCAGGTTTTTCAATCTAAAACTTGAACCAAGCCAAGATCCCAGATTTCGAAAACCAACCCATGTTATTTTCGGGTTGGGTTGATGGCGGGTAGAACCTAACCCAACTTGCAACCTTAATTTTTCCTTTGTTTCATTTACAAAATTACAAGGAAATACAGTTTATAGTGTAATTATATGCAAAGTTATTTAAGTAAATGTCATTTATATCCATTTACTTAAGATTTACGTATGAATATGGAAATACTTCCCCATTTGGATTTATTAAAAATAGTTTCGAGAACCAAATCTAAAATGACAATAAGTCAAATTTTCAATTCTAGTACAAAATCCAATATTTTTCTGTCATTCTGGACCGGGTCAAAATCTTAACTTCAAACGATGATGTATTTTGCCAATTTTAAAAATTCATAAATTATATCCTGTACAACCATTATTAAATCCCAAAAATTCAATAAAAATCTAATAATCATGTCTTTACAAAAAAAAGCATCTAGTCAGGCACTAATCACCACATGCATTTCAACTGGCAGTGACTTTCCTTAAGTACATGTTGTATGTAATTTATGATAGTTGAATTCAACTTGCCTGTGCTGGTTGGAAACTGGAATTTACTTATTTTAAACTTTTGTCATTTTCAATTATTTCACACTTTTTCTTTTTAACCAGGAAAGGAGTGCAACCCTAGGGTGGACCTCAAAATTTCATAGATATAAAGAGCCAAGGAGAGGAAGACATATCCCTAACCTCTTAAAATAAAAGGGGGAAATATTGTCACTCCTAACCAAAGTGAGATACAATAAGAAAACTAAAAGCAAATTAAGTCTTCGACTGAACATTTGAGAAGCCTAACGCTTCACATATGGCCACCCCTCTAGGTAGGGGGCATCTCTCTCCAGCCTCTGTAGATGCTAGTCATTTTGAAGTCATGTTGGCAAGCGCATCTGCCACCATGTTTCCCTTGGGGTAGTGATGCTAGATTGATGGCAATAGCATCGTAAGAAGGCTTTGCAATTTCGGCCAAAGGTATTTAATGGACCATGGTATATTTCCTATTCCTTTGATGAGATCAGTTAGCAGCTTACTGTAATGATCTGCTTCATTCCAAGGGTTGCACAAATCCTAAGGCCATCTAGAAGCGCTCTTATTTTTTCTACCATATTAGTACTCTTTTCATAATAAAAAATAGGCTATGATAACCTTTGTGCATAGGCATCTCTGACTACTCCTACACCACCGGATTCTCCCGGATTAACTTTTGCTGCCCCGACTGTATTTAGTTTGAAGAAACTTGTAGGAGGCCATTTCCACCAAATCCAACTATCTTTGGTATACTCTGGAGGCCGATTTTTAATGCCCAACAGTGCTAAGGCTAAGGCTAACATCTCAAACATGGAGGGCCTTCGTTGTTATTTCCACCAAACCCAACTGTTAATTCACACTTCCCTGTCAATTCCCTTGATGCTTTCAGAACCCTTCATGCTTCCTGCTTCCCGAAAGCCTTCGCTTCCCACACCGGTCACTATGCCGAATCAAACATGCTTGAAATCTTACCATGTCAAAAAACCTGATAACTTTAGTTTATGTTAAAGCTTGTGTTTTTTCAAACTTAGTGTAAGCCCAAGAGATCAATCATTTCACTCGTGTTTTGATGATTAACAAACACAAATTGATTAGTTCTCTTATGGAATAATGTGTTCCCTTGAGTGTTGTGCGATAGACAGGTTATTCACAGGTTGATTCATGCTAGCACACCACCAAACATGGCCCAATGCTTAGGAAAGATCTTTCAAGGATAGAGCTGAAACATATTTGGACCAATCAAATCTTGTAGGTACAACCAAGGAGGAGCTTGAACTCAAGCAGCTCACGCATTTGAACAAGCAAAGAAAGATCATTTAAGGCCTAAGTAGAGGATCAAAATACGCCAAGGACAGAGGAGCTTGAACACAATGGTGGCATCATCCATGGAAGGTGTCAAAGTAAGAAGCTCTAATTGAAGATCCCACAAGCAAGCCTTGCACTCAAGTGAAGAACAAATGAAGGCTAAGTAAAGAGGCATTCAAGAGAGTGAGTTTTCTATAGAAGAATGTATTTCCTTCTCTCTTGGATTTTTCTCTTGGTCAAGGCACACTCAAATATCTCCTAATGTTTTTTCAAAATTAGGCCAATATTACTTAATCAAGTACGTAAGCTAACTAAAGAATTGAGAAATCATTATGTCCATCAAACTTGATTAAGAAATGATAAAACTAGGGTGAACTAGAAAAGTTTTCAATAGGCTAAATTTTTTATAAGACAACCAATTCACCCCTCTTGGTTGCCAAACAAGATTTCACTTAGACACCTAAGATTAGGATATAACGTAATTGTTCAGGCTTCAATTACTAACATTCCCAATGTCGGGTCCTCGGAATGCGAAAGAATAATAGAAACGACTTAAAAGAAGATAAAAAGGTAGAAGCACATAACCTTTCCAATGTCATGTCTTCCAAATTCCTGAGAATAATGGAATCAACTTAAACAATATAAAGTCTCAATTAAAAAGAATATCTTTAATTTGCGAAGTCAATTAAATAATGGAATTTATAGAATTACAAGGAAATACAAGGGACTGTGTATTATTATGTAAAGTTATTTAAGTTAATATCTTTGACGCCTATTTACTTAGGATTTACTTGTAAATAGAAAAATACCCCTCATTTGGATTTATTAAAAATAGTCTCAAGACAAAAATCTAAAAGTCAAGAAGTTAACTTTCTAGTTCTAGTACACAAGCTAAAAATTCATAAATTCTATCGTGTGCAAACATTAAATCCAAAACATCGTCTACAAAAGATTTCATAATCTGGTCTTTAAAAAAAATTCATCTAGTCGGGCATCGGTCAACACTGGCATTTCAACTAACAGTGATATTCCATTAAGTACATCCTGTATGCAATTTATGATGGTTGGATTCAAGTTGCCTAAGCTGGTTGGAAATTGGAATTTACTTATTTTAAATCTTGTCATTTCTCAATTATTTTGTGCTTCCCCATTGATTCCCTTCATGCTTCTAGAGCCCTTCACACTTCCATCTTCCCACCTTCCTAAAAGGCCTTTGCTTAATGCTTTCTCTTCCCACACTAGCAACTATGTCGTGATCAAACAAACCCTGAATCTGACCATGTCGGAAAATCTCACAACTTGGTTTTATGTTAAAGCTTGTGTTATTCAAACTTAGACGCCTAAGATCGGGATATAAAGTAATTGCTCAGGCTACAAGTACTAACATTTTGAATGTCAAGTCCTCGAAATGCTAAGGAATAACATAAGCAACGTAAAAGAAATAACAATCACTAGAATAGCATAACCTTCCAATTTTAAGTCTTCAGAATTCCTAGGAATAATAGAAGCAACTAAAACAATATTAAAGATCAACAGAAGCACATAAACTTTCTAAGAATCTTTACCCTGAAATAACATCATGCATATGAAACAAATCAAAGAATAGCATCAATGTCTTGATTTCTTGAGTTTCTAATTACCAGACAGAAAAAGTAAAAACAGGTGTAGAGAAAAAAGAGTTGGACGATCAAATACCCAGTCTACTTTTCCGATTGTCGCGCCTGAAGATCTAATCTTCGGTTTTTTCACCCATCCCTCTGGCAACCACTCCGGCCTCTCTAACGCAGTACTTCGGCGCTTCTTCGCCAGGGTCGCTGGAGGCCGTACACCTCTGTCGCCAGAGGGGAGATTCGCATTAGTGTCCATACCTTGATCATTCGATGGAGGAGGAAGAGCTAGCACATCATCGGAATCCTCTACCAACGCCAAAGAATCGTTGACTTTGTTGTCATCTTCTTTCACTTCTTTACCGTCGTTAACATTGAATGCAGCCAGTGGGGAAGGTGAGGAGTCAGAGTCCATCTTAGATAGATTTTGGGGGTTAGGGAAACTGTGAGTCAGTTGAGAGTGGATTTTCAGATTTTACAGTAGGAGAATGGGGTGGCGGAGTCTAAAATATGTTGCTGTTCTTTCCTATTTAGGTTGACGTAAGAGGCGTACGATAGAAGAGGCAGTATAAATTAAATGAATAGTATATGTTGAGTAAGTGAAATCTGGAGAGATTTGGCTGTGATTCTGTTATTAAGAAATAAAGTGAATGGAGACTACATTTCAAGGGACGCAATAGAAAATCTACAAAATCTACAAAAATCTTGAAAATTTCACTCGCACTAAATACACAGATTCTTTTAGGATTCTTTTGGGGTGGTGATAAATTCATTCCCTTGTAAGACTCTCTCCCTCCTTGGGCCCACCTTACATCATAAAAAATGTATTTTGTAATATAAAAATTACTTTTGACCACAAGATTCAAAGATCCAAACCGTTCATTTGTTGGGCCACAACTTAAATAGTCCTTGCTAATAAAATCAACTCCATAGGATGATCCAAACCCTCCGATCGACCTCTCCAGATTAGAGGGTTAGGATCGTCATATGGAGATGGTTTTTGCGGAGAGGCCACTTATGTTGGGGCCCATCAAATGATTAGTTTGAATATTTGAATCATGTGGGCCACAATGAATTTGCTAATGAATATGCGTTATATGTGGAATACGTACGGAGGTCTATGTATTTTTTTTTAAAATAGTGCGGAACCCGGCTTATTCAAAGATCCAAACCATTCAGTTGGTATTCCCTAACGTAAATAAATCTTACTAGGGTTGTAACTCGGGTCGGGCGGGTCGGGTTTTGAAGAACCCTACCCTACCCGGGAAATATCTCGAGTCAGGTCGGGTCAGGTTTTTTTCCGGAATACCCATAATTCCCAAACCCGGCCCTACCCATGATAATTCTCAAGTCGGGTCGTGTTTTTTCACGTTAACGCATTTTAAGAAAAAAGAACAATTCTTCACACCAAAAATCTCTAAATTTATGTAATCAAGTGTACAAATTTAAGAAGGAAACTATATTTCCACATCACAAACATGATCACCTCAATGAAAACAATTATATCATTATATTGAAAAATAATTTGCTATATTATTCAAGAGATAGTTAAAAATGTCATAGTACACCTACATAAGTCGTTTTGGGTTTCGGGTTTTTTTTCTTTAAACCCAACCCCACCCAAGATTGAGCCGGGTTTTTAAACTAAAACCCGACCCTCCCCAAGACCCATGATTTCGAAACCCGACCAATGCTATTTTCGGGTCGGGTCAAGTTGCACCCCTACGTCTTACCATGAAAATCATCTCCATCGGATGACCTACCTCTTTGATCAATAGAAATTAATATACGGTGTAGTTTATCCATAGAAAAGAGAGGGTTAGGATCATCCAATTGAGCTGATTTTTGGGGCACATTGTAGTAACATTAAGGCCCAACAATTGAATGATTTGGATCTTCAAACAAGATGGCCTTCATTGTATTTTTTAAAATATATGCTCACCTACAAACAAACACAATATATATATATATATATATATATATATATATATATATATATATATATATATATATATATATATATTAGGCCCACCTTACCTACGTGCATACATAATATAACACATATATTTTAGGAAATTCAATGGGCCACTTTGTTTGAAAATCCAAACTATTCATTTGTTGAGCTTCAATGTATATAAGCTATGTCCAAAAAATCATCTCGATGATCCAAACCCTCCGACAACACCGTATATGAATCTCAATGGATCAAACTGTTAGGAACAACCTTTTTTTTTGGAGCAAGGCCTTTTTACATTAGGTTGCAACAAATGAACAGCTTGGATCTTCGAACAAAGTAAGACCAAGTATTTTTTAAAAGATACATTTATATGGTGTTTACCTTCTTCAAAGAGCTAAACCATTCATTACTAGGCGTTGTTCAAAGAGAGAAGAGTGAGAGTTCTGATAATAAGTAAGAGTGGGGCCTATCTTGTTCAAAGATTTAAATAAACCAATTGTTGGGCCCCACCAACATTTCATGTTGGAGAGAGGGAGAGAAGAGGAAAACGCCCAATACGGCGACTTAATTCGCTCAACTTCTCTACCCATTCACTTTTCAACATAATTCCTCAATGCACACTTTTACACCTCACAAGGAGGGATGAACACTATTTTACCCTTCTTACACATTCTGAAGAAGCTCCTGAAGAAGTGAGAGAACGAGGGGAATCAGAAGAAAGTGAAACCAAAAATAGCTTATCAAACTCAGGTAACTTCAGCACCGGCTCAATCACAATTGCCATCTTCAAACCGTCAAAAGCCTTTTGACACATTTAAGTGTACAGTTCAGCCCCCTTCTCCCATGCTGAGTCACAGGCAGCGCCTGGGAAAGCACAGATGAGCCACATGCAGGGAAACTTGCACATGTGGTTCTGTCCGTGGACACCCTTGAAATGGGTGCATGTACATCACACCTCCACATGAACAAACGAACTACTCTGCTCTCTAACCTACGATTCCCCGTTATCATTTATCTAGATATCATCAATTATAACAAAACATGTAAAGCATACTCATTCGGTACTATATATGTACAATCAAACAACTTTTGAATTTGAAGGCATACAAATCAATTCAATAGACGAACATGTATCAACAATTATTTCTAAAATAGCCATTGCACAGTAATAAAGAACATGCTACGTATCCATCCATTTGAAACAATTATTCTAACAGGTAAGACAACGCTTTACAAGTAAAAAATTTATGTTTGTTATTATTACTAATGCATGAGACGACTCATCCAAGATAATCTAGCTCCCTAGCTTGTTATCTTGCCTCCAATATGTTCCACTACCCACGTCTACAAGTAGTGTACATGGGGGACTTTTTATGACATGCTTAGTGGCCATGTCTCCCATTAACATGATGGTCTAAGAGGATGCATTTACCACTATGGAGGTGCGCTATAAACCCATAGCCGTCGTCCTCCACCCAATCCACCAAATCATAATTCCCAATGCCTATAATGTCATTTATTTCTTATCAGTTTTTCTGGTATATCATCCACATTCTTTTTCCTTTCCAATATCTTATAGATATTATTTAGCAAGTTTCTTGCTTTCCACTTTTTCCTTTTACAAGTAGTTATAACATTGCATTATTTGTAAGAAACTGATGTAACATCATTATTTCACAATTGCATGCTAGTATAGCAAAACTTGCGAATAAGATACATATTCTTAAAAAACAACTATTTTTCATAAGTCATTAGCATGAACAACTAAGAATTTTCATTGCATGCAAATAAATCAGTCATTGTCAAAGAGTATAAATTTAGGATTACCGTCACCTACATAGTTCAAACCTGACTTATGAGAAAGAGTCTGCGGATTATGACTAACAAAGAGGATTTTTCCTCTTTTCTCTTTCTTCTTGGATTCCCCTTCTCTCTCTCTCTCTTCTTTCCTCTCTCTCCCTCTTTATTCTTATTTTTTTCTCTTCCTGGCAGCTCTATTTATAGGTGTGCATAATACATGAATAGTAATTATAAATAGTGTCTCAATATTAATGAATAGTATATTTTTATCATAAATATCTTTAAAACGTAACATATTTTTATTATTATATTATTATATATTTTATTTTATATTATAAAACGAATGATTTTTCCTCCGTGAGTTATTATTATTATTATTTTAATATTTTATACGAACGGTTTTAGGCGGTGAGGTATTATTATTATTATTTTAATATTTATATGAACGGTTTTATATAGTCGATGGACTGGTGGAATTTATGGTGGTTGTTGTGATACACCGAACAATTGGTGTGTATGATGTACACCGGATCATCAAGACATGGTTATTCAAGCAAGGATAATCATATTGGGATCTCTAATAGTCGCATTGACAAAGTAGCCTTATTCTAACAATCTCACGACTAGCCACGAACTAAGAAGAAGATTAGGTTGAGTGAGGAAAACATCCGGTCAAGTTAGAAAAACATCATCGTTATTCCGATGAAGTTATGCCAGAAAGAGTTGAGTTTTTTAAAGATTTGATTGGTTTGAAAAACATCGCCTCAAGTAAGCAAAAATCGGCTCATTCTCTCTCTCTCTCTCTCTCTCTCTCTCTCTCTCTCTTCTTTCCTCTCTCCCTCTCCCTCTCCCTCCCTCTCTCTCTCTTTATTCTTATTCTTTTCTCTTCCTGGCAGCTTTATTTATAGGTGTGCATAGTGCATGAATAGTAATTATGAATAGTGTCTCAATAGTAATGAATAGTGTATGTTTATTATAAATATCTTTAAAACGTAACAGATTTTTATTATTATATTATTATTATATATATTATTTTATATTATAAAACGAATGATTTTTCCTCGGTGAGTTATTATTATTATTATTTTAATATTTTATATGAACAGTTTTAGTCGATGAGTTATTATTATTATTATTTTAATATTTTATACCAACGGTTTTAGTCGATGGACTTGTGGAATTTATGGTGGTCGTTGTGATACACCAAACAATTGGTGTGTATGATGTACACTGGATCATCAAGACATGGTTATTAAAGCAATGATAATCATATCGGGATCTCTAACAGTCAGCCTTATTCTAACAATCTCATGACTAGCCACGAACTAAGAAGAAGATTAGGTTGAGTGAGGAAAACATCTGGTTAAGTTGGAAAAACATCGTCGTTATTGCGATGAAGTTATGCCAAAAAGAGTTGAGTTTTTAAAAGATTTGAATGGTTTGAAAAACATCGCCTCAAGTCGGTAAAAAATCGGTTCAAAATTTTCAAAATATTTGGTTGAGTTTGAAAATCATTTGGTCAAGCATGAAAAACATCACCTTAATCCAATTACAGCGCCGTTAACGTCATCGTTAACGGTGATATAACGGCCCCATTAATGGCATTAACTTTGAAGTTATGCCAAAAAGAGTTCAGTTTTCAAAAGATTTAGTTGGCATGGAAAAACATCGGCTCAAGTTGGAAAAATATCAGGTCAAAATTTGAAATATATGAAGTCAAGTAGGCAAAGCATCGAGTGAAGTGGGAAAAACGCAGCGAAGTTAATCCTGATAACGGCGAAGTTAAACCGGATAACGGCGATGTTATGAAGGTTAATATTTTAATAAAAAATAATTATAAACATTTTTTTTTAAAGTTCTACTTATTTATGATTTTGTCACTTCGTTTCAAAAACTGAGTTTTTATCGCTTCCATCCTAAAAGTTTAGTCCCACGTTGGAAAATCGGAGAGATGCTCATTGAGAACTTACGCCTGTGAGTCCACAGGAGGGATTTCATGAAAAACTGTTAGAAAACTGGTTAATGAGAGAAGAGATTTGGCCAAAATTTCTGTACTTTGTCAATATTTATTTTACAAAATTATTAAAAATAATTATTATGAAAATTGACCATTGGATTTCTAAAAGAGATGACCATTTCATCGATATGACCGTTGGATTCCGTTATATTTAATTTGAGGGTGTTTAGAGAGCTCAATAGATGCAAACCTTTTGGGAAGGATCTGATTGCCTTCCATTGATTGATCAAAGGGGTTTGTCCTCCTAACGTGTCCCAATTCTTTTTGGTGGTTCTTCCATTACTCTTAATTGCAGTAATGGATTTTCTTCTGGCTTAGTCCCTGTTTGTTTTGGATTTTGAGAATTGATTGCGAGTCCCAGAACGGATTATCGGACCCAAAATCGGTTCTCAAAGTCCGAAACAAATAGGGCCTTAGTTGGTCCTCCTATAGTGTGTCCATCATTTCTTATTAATTGTCAATTTTTTTAATGGTACTGATTAATCGTCAATCTCCACTGATTGCTTCAAATGCCTTCATTCATCAGTCAGATGTTCAAATTGATGCAATTAGTTCAAGGCAGGGCCCATCCTATCTCGTAGTTCTCTTTATCTTGATATTCCAGCCGTCATTTCTTGGATCGAGAATCTTGAACCATCGATTGATTGTCACGTGTGCCTTGATAGATGATGAGGTTAATTGTTACCTTGGATTGTCCTTGATTGCTAATGTGGGCCTTCTTTGTGCCCTCAATTGCTTTAGATAACTTCTTCCTTGCTAATTCTCCCCTAATCAGTTGATAGGCTATGATGACTGATGAGAAAATTTTTGGACTGATTGATCTTACTCAGCCTTTATTTACACACATGGTTGATACTAGTGAGCCCCACCATATGAATTGGTTCATTTTAATTCTAAACAAGGCTAAGGAGAGAAATACGGTCATATGAATAGAAATTAAAAAAGAACTTCATTTGCAGAACAACCTTGGACATTTGCAGCTTCAATAAATTTCCTAATAATACAGTAGTATGAATAGAAATAAAAAAAAAGATCTTTTATTTTTGTTATTGGAAATAACAGTTGCCTTCCATTGTTTAAATATGGAGACTCTTCTCTAAGGGCCTGTTCAGTTGCCCAATTTTTGCGGAAAGGAAACGGATTTTAACCCCAAATCCGCAGAAAATAGCTTCAAATCACCGTTTTGTTGCACGGAGACGGAAACGCGAATGTGACGTGGTTTCCGACTTATCCGACGTGGGTTATCCATTTCCGTCATTTGAAATCCGAGTGTGTTAGTCGAATTTGAGCCTCGGAAAAATAGAGGAAAAATAGGAGGTGCGCGGTTTTAAGAAAACCCACGGAGAAAACCTCCCAACTTCGTCTTCCTCCACGGAGAAAACCTCCCAACTTCGTCTTCTTCCTACTGTACTCTTCACAACTCCTCAAAAATCAACAGGTAAGTCTCCTCCCTCTATCCTCTTTCCCTCTCTTTGTATTTTTTATTTATTTTTTGGTCGTATAAATGTGTCTTTTCTTCTTCTATCTTGGAAACCCTCATTTTTTTCATTTTTTGTTGGAAACCTTAGTTTTAAGGTTTGATATGTGTTGTAAACCATATATTTGACCATTTTTTTTGTTCGACAGCCTCTTTTTTGCTGGAAACCCTCTTTCTTGCCATTTGTCTTTCATATTTGTGTTGGAAACCCTCATTTTTGGGTTCGATCTATGATCTAAACCCTTTTTTTGGTATTTTCTTTGTTGGAAACCCTCTTTATTGCCATTTCTTTTCCTGGTGTTGGATCTATGTTTGAAACCCTCTTTTTAAGCCCTTATTCTGTGTTCCAATAGTGTAGGGAACCCTCTTTTTTTTATTTTCTCCATTTCAGTTCATTGGCTTGGATTTAAGGGTTCGGATTTAGGCATTTGAGTTTATTGGATCTGATTTATTGTCTGTGAGCAAAATGTTTGTGATCCAATAAACCGAGATTCTCATACTTGTTGATTGTTTGTCTGTGATGCCCAATACTGTTGTTTAATCTCTGGTTTGCTTTCCTTTGTTTTGCAGGTGGTCACCCTCGCATTTCATTTCCATTTCCAAGAACTATTCCATCATTTTCAAGGTAATCAACACTCACAGTTATTTTATTTTTCCTATTTAGGTAGATGTGCTTGTGTTGTTTGGATGTGCTTGGATGGATGGATGGTTTATGGAGGGGTTGTTTATGGATGGATGGGTTATGGATGGATGGTTTATGGAGTTGTTGTTTAAGGATGGATGGTTTGTGGAGGGATAGTATATGCATGGTTGAATGGTTTATGGAGGGAGTGTGTATGGGTGGATTGATGGTTTATGGATGGAAGTGTTTATTCTTATTGTGTTGTTTGTGATTATGTTGATTGTTTTTTTTTATTTTGTTTAAGATGCCTTATTTGTGATTGTGTTGTATTTTTCATTGAGTTATTGAGTTCTTATTTAGAGTAAGATGCCTCGTCGTCCTACAAGGAGGAAGAAAGAGTTGATGCGAAGAGCTGAGTTGAAGCGTAGTAATGAGCTAGTTGGGCAAGCAGTCGCACTACTAATGGCTGGTACTGCTGCTATGTTAGTACTTTGGAAAGAGTACTACGAAAGTATCTTCTCAGAGCTCCATATGAAAGCAATTACTTCACGCGTCGTACGTTCATTTCCTTTGTCATCGATTCAAATGAACATTGCCATAACTTGCTACGGATGAACGTCACCTGCTTTCGTCAATTTGTCGAAATATTTAAACGGGCGGGAACCCTGGAAGATACAATCCATTGTAAAGTGGAGGAGCAAGTTGCAATCTTCTTGCATATTATAGCACATAATCAGAGGGTTCGGACTATTCGAGCATGTGCTAGACGTTCAGGGGCGACTGTTTCGACGTATTTCAACAAAGTACTAAAGGCAATTTTGGGTTTGCAAGATTTCTTCATCAAACCACCGACAGGTGAGACACCATCGCAGATTGAGGGGAATCCAAGGTGGATGCCATATTTCAAGGATTGTATCGGTGCAATAGACGGGACATACATACGTGCTAAAGTACGTATTGAAGAAAAACCAGCCTACTTTTGTCGTAAGCATTTTATAGCTCAAAATGTTTTGGCGGCCTGTGACTTTGACCTAAAATTCACGTATATCTTAGCCGGATGGGAGGGTTCGGATTCCTACTCGAGAGTGTTAGCGGATGCATTAACAAGGGCTGACAAGATTTCACTTATTCCAGGTACATTGTATATGACATAGTTACATTGTAGTAAACAAGTTCCCACTTATTACTAGTTGCTGATATAGAATCTTTTTTTATTTGTAGGAAAGTTTTACCTCGCCGATAGCGGGTACCCTCTCTTACGACATTTCATTACCCCGCATCGTAAGACCGCATACCACCTAAGTGAGTGGAGCGGGCGGCGTCCACGGACTAGTAATGAGTTGTTCAATCATAGACACTCATCCTGTCGAAATGTCATTGAACGCACATTTGGCGTCTTGAAGAAGCGTTTCAATATTCTTAATGAAGAAGCAATGTACAATATTAAGAAGCAGATTGACATCTTCTTGGCATGTTATTGCATCCATAATCATATTCGGCGTTTCATACCTAATTATTCAATACTAGAAGATGTGGACAACTTTCTAGCTAGACAACTCTTGCTACAAACTGTGGAAGATGAGGACATACCACGAGATCCTCCTCAATTAAGGGATGATGACAAAAGAGCAGGAGAGGAAATTAGAAACACGCTTACCATACAGATGTGGAATGATTTCAGTAGACGTCATTGACGTTAGGGGATTATAGTTTCACTCCATATATGGTTGGAGTAATTTTGTTATGTTTTGATAGTTGTATGACTCTTTTACTGTTTCGAGTAACTTTGTTATGTTCCGATGGTTGTATGTGTGTTTATTCAAGTAACTCTGTTGTTATTAGTGTGATGGATTAAAATTTTGAAGGAAGATAGTAGCTAGTTGTTTTGGATGATGTATGTTGTATTTTTTTATGCTTTGATGATGTATGTTGTAACTTTGTTATGTTTTGATGGTTGTATGTTGTAACTTTGTTATGTTTTTTTATTCAAGTTGTTATATGGATGTATGACTCCTAACAAACATATATGTGCATATTGAATCAGAATGACAACTGAGCCACAAACCTCCCAGAAGAGGGGGAAGAATATCATTTGGAATGACCAAATGGACAAAGTGCTCGTAGATACCCTTCTAGTTCAAATCGCAGAGGGGTACAAAATCCCAAACGGTTTTAAGGATCATGCTTAAGTAGCTGCAGCCACTGCAATGAATGCCTTTTTCAACCTCCAACTCAATTAGGAGCACATAAAAAACCGCATCAAGACTATGAAATAAACATACAAGAGTGTTTGCATCATCCTCAGTAGAAGCGGTTTTGGTTGGGACAATGACACCAAAATGGTCACCTGCGAGAAAGAGGTCTACGATGACTACATCGCTGTAAGGAACGCTTCCTCTCAAGATACAATCTTCTTATAGTAATACCATATCCAATATCTTCTTATTTTTTATGCTCCTTGTCACAGGCTCATCCAAAACATAAGAAACACTTCACTACCCATCATGTTTTGCATGACGATATGTGCAAAATCTTTGGAGATGAGTTCGCGAAAGGGGTCAGGTCTAGGACGCATGAGAATCTAAGCATAGCAAGTTCGCAGCCAGTCAGTCTTGATGACATTGGGGATGACTTTGCAGATGACCATACCCCCATGTCTCAACACCCACTATCTCCAGAAACAGATCCCATTAATGGTGGTAGTGAGACATCTCCCTTAAGACGGGCTGGTACCAGACTACAGAGGACTCGTCAAGGTGGGGCACATTTGGACAATATGTCGCATCTCTCAACAAGCATGGACAAGGTTGCCGATGCCCTCACAGGTGCGCGTGCCCCTACTTACCTTGCACAGCTTCGTGAAGCTGTTAGAGGGGTTGGCGGTTTTTCGCAGGATATCTTGTTGAGGACCACAGAGAATAGAGTTCCTAAGGTGTTCCTAAGGTGTCACCTCATATAGCTTATATGAGGTGGCGCTCACAAAACATAAGGGGCCCACATTTTTAGGGCGATCCAAACCACTCATTTGAAAGGCCCTTAGATGGATATGGTGCCTACAAAAAATCAGGTCCATAGGATCATCCTACCCCTTCCATTTATAGAGGTTAAAAATGGGCAGATTTATGGAGGTCTATACCCATCCATTTCAACCTCCACAAATGGAAGTGTTAGGATGATCCTATGAAGTTGATTTTTTGGGCACACCCTATCTTTGCGAGGGCCTATCAAATGAATGCTTTGGATCATCCAAACAAAGTGGGCCCCTTATGTTTTTAAGCGCCACCTCATATAAGCTATATGAGGTGACACCTTAGGAACTCTATTCTCTCTCTCTCTCTCTCTCTCTCTCTCTCTCTCTCTCTCTCTCTATATATATATATATATATATATATATATATATATACTAGTAAAAAACCCCATGCGATGCATGGGCCGACAAAGAACTGTACGGACTACATCATTTGGTCCAAACCGTCCATGTGATGGAACACAACATCAATAGGTTGTGCCCGTAAAATCATTTACATAGGCTGATCCTAGCCCTCCAATCTATAGAGGTTTCTATAATCTGTTGTTCGTCTGAAGGTGCCCGGAATTTGTAAATATTTTTACAGGTGTGCGAAATTCTTAATACCCTCAAAAAATTAATAAGGAAAAGTAGTTTTTTCGTAATTGTCATATTTTGATACCTCTTCTTTGTAGTTTTTTCCGTAATTGTCTTATCCAGGTACCCATTGTCCGTAATTTCCCTCCCAAACTTTACTACGTAATGATTATTATTGCTAGCTTCGTTCTTTATTGCTAGCATCCTTTCAAGAAATAGTATTTTCGTGCAGTTTTTCATCACATCTAATAAGACAAATCTCTGAATACATACAATTGTAAAGGATGGGCGAGACATAACATTTGGAGAAGGTGGCTAGTGAACATTCATACCTTTTTTACCCTCACAGATAGTATGTACAGATATGTGGGGAGGGCAAAAAATGGTAAAAATCATCCACATTGACGTGTTAAATGGACAAAATTCTCTCCTTTTCTCTTCTGCTATATAGTAGTAGATATATATATATATATATATATATATATATATATATATATATATATGTGGACCCCGATCCGAGAGAGAGGTGGGGGACGAGCCCCCAACGGCCTCTGGATCATCCACGTGTGAAGGAGAACTCTACCAAGGAACTCTCGAAATGGTGTCACCATCATAGCATAGCACAAGTGGCGATATAAAAGAGATACCTCTCGATTCGGGAATAAATCCGGATTCGAGACATACCTAAACAAACTCAGAGTCGCCATCCATGGTATACGGCCATGGATCCTTAAACAAATATGCTCTGTATACCATGGATAATCAGAAATAAATGGGTTCGTGCCTGATTACGAATGGAGAAGGTCCGAAGAGTACCCCCAATTCGCCCGAGTGCGAACACTTGGTCTCTTATGCCATTTTTATTAATTCCAAAGAATTTTGGGCAAAATCATGTGAAATGGGAACAATCCTCAGGAGTCGTCTACTTAAGCATGCATTTTCTGAGAATAGAAATAATAAGCACACAAAAAATAAATGAAAGAAAGAAGTGTCACCTAAGCACTGCTAGATTTTGACTGTCATACCTAATAGGTGTCTAAGTTTAGGTGTACAGACACATGCACGCTACAGCTAAAGGTATAAGGTCAAAACAAGATATAGCAAATATGATAGGCAGAATAAGCAGGACAATAAAATAAGCAAGTAAATGAGACATAATGAGCAGTGAAAGTGATAAAGTATAAAAAGAAATACAGCTAAGCATATAAATAAGAAATAATAAACAAAAATAAGTAAAGAGTTATAACTAAGCATGTAAGTGATCAAATAAGAAAATAATTTCAATCTAAAAGAAAACACACAAGAAAAATGATAACCACAAATACAAAACTCTAAAAAGAAACATTAACAACAAATCCTAAGGTTCTAAAATTGTCCTCGACTCTTGGATGGTCTGATATTCATCCAAGCGGCCTACGTATTCCCGCCTCCACAAGAATCAGAGGGACGTAGTTCTTCGTGCCTATTCTAAGCTATGATGCCTAAGACACCTAGACCTCTATCCTAGACTTGACCTAAAAGACCAAACTAGTTATTAAAGATTTTTTCACGATTATTTATATTCCAGTGGATTGTGGATTTTAGGACACCTTATATGCCCTAACTAAATACAGATTAGCCCTAAGCTAATGCAGGTGGTTCCTATATCCTATATGTAACTAGGCTGTGTGCCATAAGGAAAACAATGGGATCTAACGCATTCTAAACCTAGTCATCAGTCAGCGATGTGAATCGCCAACTGACCAAACGGAGGCGTTCCTATAACTCTAGGACAAACTTCTAACTCTAAAGCAAACACACAACCACCAAAACACTCTACCTAGGACATACTCCTAACTCTAGAGGAAGAGCTTTTTGGAAAAAATAAGTTTTTAAAAGATTTACAAAGTTTGGCTGAACTTGGGATAAAGATCCCAAGCTGCACTACGTACCTCGTGGGAGAGGATCTTCCAAAAGAAGAAGGCAAGCAAGATAATGAAACTGAGAGAGCCATATACTATGATAAAGGGTTTTCTAAAAGATTTAGAGAATCTTCTAAAAGAAAAGAAAATAAAGGGAAACACTATATGGACTAAGCTAGTCCCCTAATGATGGGCTTAGGATGACTCCTTCATCGCCCCTGAATTCGAAAGTTGAAATAGGGCTAAAAGACCTTTATCTTTATTCACAATTGTAATCCCTACAAATGAACCAGAGAATTAAACTCACTCTCAACTCCTCTTAAGCATATGGCTCAAAACCTTGTAATAAAAAATAAATTGATATGATATAACAAAAATACAATGGATGCACTTAAAGAAATATTCCAGTTATATTTCATTTATAGCATCTACAAACCTAAACTAACTAAAGGCTAAACAATATACCATGATTATGTTTCATAATACTCTCATAATAATCTTTGGAACTATTCAATCATTTACATTATATGACTATCAAAACTTATGATACACTGAGAGTAATCATAAAATGAAATTATGTCTAATAACCATAACAGGCCTTAGCATCCATTGCATATTAAAAGAAAATTACACCTGTCCAAATTTATAGCTTTTCTACATATGTATGGGTGTAGATTTAAATAATAGGTTTACATCATTTTACATAACATACATCATTTTCAAAAAACATTTATAAGAAGTGTATCTATTACCAATATTCATAGCTCAAAATGTAAGTCAAATATTTTGGTAGCAAACAAACATATACTGGGAATTCCAAATTGACAAAAAAATAACTATAGACTCACTTCTGTTCATTGACATACCTATATTATAGAAAAAATAAAAATGCAACGGTCACAAACAGATAATCATTTTACATTCATCCCCTTAAAAATATATAAAAGCCCAGCTTCAAAGAAGGAATTAATCTCTATGCTTGTCTATTAACATCTTTCTATAATAATATATATTGTCTACCCTCCTCGATTTGTAACTCAAGCAATATAAAACTTTAACATCTGATAACCCAAATAAACATGAAACATTCAAAATTCATACGTGTACATGTTACTATATTAATAAAATCTTTTGAACTGCTTAAAATATAATACCTGACCAAAGAAATGTGACTTACGACTACAACCATGTTAACCTGAGTGTGTAATAATTACAATAAAATAAAATAATAATAATAATATAAAAAAATCAACTACTACCTATAAATACATGAAACAATATTCATAAAGGTGATTCTCATACATTCCACTATTATTACTATTATTCTCACCTATATAACACAAGCATTTGGAACAAATAATTTCGATAGGAGTCAGGAGAATATCTATCAATGAAAGTCCAATCATGTTGGAAAATAGAGGCCATATACCTTGTATTTATAACCGTATTTTGATATAATCAATAGAGCAAACTCTGTAATTGTGTTTTATGGTCTACATGTACTGTGTATAAGATAAGAGAAATTATTTCCATCCAAAAGATGAACAATTTGACACCTTTTCACATGCATCAACCAATATACCTATTTGAGCTATACTCTTTTCAAAGTACAGGTAATCAGTTAAGCCATACTCATTAAAATACAATGCATTTGTTATCATTTTCATATATTAGCTAAGTTATATGCCATCCAAATATATTCCAATCAATATCATTTCTCATGTTTCTTAGAAACTTCATTTCATCTAGCATAATATTCTCTCCATGTGTTTACTCAACAGATAAGCTAAACAAAGCATTAGTACATCAGAACATACTCAATTTATCAAGTCATATCAGAACAAAACCAAATGGAGCTATGTATTCAACACTGATGAGAATTGTATATTCTGCTATACCATACCCTGTGCAGGTTTATATGTCAAATAAAGAAATGTTATCATGCTCAGACTCATGATTCTGATAGAAACCAATGGTCTTAGACACAGTACTCATCATACCATCAGTTTTATTAAAGCCACCCACACACAACACCTACTCAAGTTAAAATTATTTCAACTGGCATAAAAAAAATTTTTACTTCCGAGATTGAAATAGTAATAGGACTGACCCCCATGCAATTATTCAAAATGTGAAAATTTCTACCATCAGCTTGCTATAAAAAACATCAACTGTAAAAATTCCAAAATCAAAATAAGCAACTATCAAGCTATAAAATATCTCATAACCTACCCATTATAAGAACCAAAGACTCTTCAAAAGAATTTATCTAATGTTGAAATGGAAACATAAATCATTCATAAGTTCCTGTTAAAAATCCTCTCACAGAATACCAACTAATTTTGACCACTATCAGAATATACTCTATATAGATGAAAATGAGAAATTTATAACATAACAATGACTAGCATCTCCTTATAACAATAAAAACTAAAGTTTTCATATCTATAGAAACAAGTCGATTACATAAACCAAAATTTTGAAGTCCTACCATTATACCCTGCTTGAAGTAACAAACAACTATAGCACAAAAGTCTCATTACTCTTTTTAAAAAAAAAAAAAAAATTTATTATAATTGTGGGATTTTGCAGGTGGCATGTGAAGAGTTGAGAAAGAGTCAACTATTCCTTAAACTCTTAGAAGCTATTCTAAAAATAGGGAACCGAATGAACATGGGCACTAACAGGGGAGAAGCCATAGCCTTCAAGCTCGATACACTGCTAAAGCTAGCAGATGTAAAAGGAACAAATGGAAAGACAACACTACTCCACTTTGTAATCCAAGAAATTATCAGATCACAAGGTTCAAGTTCAGACAATAAACCACTTGAAGATCTTAAAAACAAAGGAAAGGTTGAGGAAGAATTCAAGAAGCAAGGCTTACAACTTGTGTCTGGACTGAGTAGAGAACTCAGCAATATTAAGAAATCAGCTGGGATGAACTCAGATGTCTTGCATAGCTATGTTTTGAAACTCAAAATGGGTCTTGAGAAAATCAATCTAGTTTTGCACTATGGGAAATCCAATACTAAAGGGAAGTTCTTTGAGGCAATGAAAGCATTTCTTCGCAAAGCCCAAGAGAAGATCATTCAAGTGAAGGTTGAAGAGGAGAAAACTTTGTCCCATGTAAAAGAAATTACTGAGTATTTTCATGGGAGCACTACCAAGGAAGAAGCTCATCCTTTTTAGAATATTCATGATTGTGAGGGACTCTCCTAGAAAAATGATTTTCAACAGCAACAATAGTTTTAGTGAAAACTGATCATTCAAAACTATGATCTAAGGGATTCCATTCAATCCTTTTAAAAAAAAATTCAAATAGCTTATCTTGACAAAAACATAGCATTACAGAAATCATCCTAGATTTTTCAAAGATTTTTCAAGCAAAACAAAAATTCATTTGAGAATTTTTTTTATCGAAGTGTTAATAAAGAGAACATCGAAATGCCCGAATTTCAAAATCATAACACAACAATTCCTATGTTTGAATAGAAATGTATTCCTAATTGATGAAAATTGGAGACAATACACATGTCATGGTGAACTCAATCCACTCTCTTCTATTCATACTAGCGTTAGCACTCCCCTGTTAGACATGATCTTTCAATCTCAACTAGCTCAAGTAATTGAAAACATAAAAAACTAATGTAATTTTCAGAAAATAGTAGTGCCAACATTATTTAACAACTCCTACCAGAGCTAAAAAGAATACAGAAATCAAACTTGTACAATTACTAGAGCATAACAATGTCTGCATCTATAAGCACAACACTACTATAGATGTTATCATATTTTGACCACATCAAAACATTTCATCCCACTGAATTCAAAGCTTGAGCAAACAGATTCAAATAATACATTGTAACTTGAAGAAAAATCAAGATTTATTTACAAATTTTACTTCCTAAAAGAACCAGATTGATTAGAATAGAAATAATTGGAAATTCCAAACCCACAGACAAATGAAGTGTTGAAACAGATTCCAAACTTAATTAACGAGTTCATTCTCATACACTCCAAAATCCTAAAGAGAAAAATTCAAATAGAAAATGATAAATTGAATTTGCTACAAATCTTCTCAAGTAGGAATTTCATCTCCTTGATCATAAGGTGATATTAATATTACAACTTAATTACATTACAGACACAAAAATTACTGAAATTATTTTTTTGATTACTTCACAAACTTCATCAACTAACAACAAAAATTAGAAATCAGGATATAACAGTGCTAATACATTAAACATGTACCCTAATCTTTAAACAACTTTACCTTTAAACTATGTTATCTTTAAATGAAATTTTAAACATCTATTGAAGAATCAAGACTTGGAAACTAGAATGTCTGAAATTAGCTTGAGATTTAAAAAAAATCATATGTAAATACCTGTTGGAATGAATACAATTTTCTGGCCTTGTCCTTTTTCTTTGCAATTGTGTAAGCACAACTTCAAAAAAAGGATCTTCAGCTCTTGATCTGTCTTTAGCTTTTCCCAAATTTGTCTAGATGATTGAATCGCACAAAATGAAGAATTTGATTCCAAAAGAAAGATAAAGAAAGGAAAGTTTAATGCTGAGATCTAAAACTTCTAGGCTAAGAATCTTACATTTGAAGATGTTAGGGTTTGAAAGAAGGTTTATAAAGGCTAAAGCTAGGGTTTGAGAGCTTGAACTAAGGATTAAGAGCTGAAAATAATGAAAAGGACAAGGAAATCTAGCAAATTGAAAAAAGAAGAAGTGGCCGGAGCTTAGCCGGAGAAGAAAGAAGGTAAGGATTTTAGGGTTTCAAGTTCTAAATCTAGGGTTTCAGAGAGGGTTTGATAGTGCATAAGATGAAGGAAATGATGATCTTCATGAATTAGAAGAATCGATCGGAAGCTTGCCGAAATCCGGCCAAAGATTTGGCCGGAGAAGAAGATTTTTGGTCGGAGGATTAAGGTTTTCTCTCGGTTCTTCTTTCTGCTCGTTCTCCCCTCTGGATAAAAAAAAAACTTTGATGCCCACGAAAATAAGACTTAAGTGCATATTTATAGGATTTTTGGGAATTGATATCAGCACACTGAGTGGATGAGGTGCTCGGAAAGTTGATAAGGTGCGCGAAATATTGATAGGAGCACAAATTTCCGTGTCCTATTCGGAATTCGGATTTACACTATACAGGATAATTCACCCCCTTTTCTGCATTTGTACTACGACATGGCTTGGCTCGTTCGCTAGGCAAAGGTTCTCGGATTTCGACGAAATTTCGCAGAGACCTTGGTGGGACCCTAAGCTACCATGAGATGAAATTTGAGACCCTAACTCACTGATTTGATGGGATTATTCACAAACATGGCAAATAGGGGTTCGGTCAAAATGGGGTGTCTACAATTATATATATATATATATATATATATATGAGAAAAGTGTTTCTAAGCAAGTGTTTAGGGAGCTCCCTAAGCACAAGTGACTTAAAAAGCCACCGATTGGTCGCTTTTTGTGGACCCCGCAGAGGTGGACCCCGCAGAGGTGGACCCGCCATACGAACCAATCGGTGGCTTTTTAAGCCACTTGTGCTTAGGGAGTTCCCTAAGCACATGATTAGAAACACTTCTCTCTCTCTCTCTCTCTCTCTCTCTCTCTCTATATATATATATATATATATATATATATATATATATACACACACACACACACACACAAGTAAAAAATCCCATGCGATGCACGGGCCGACAAAGAACTGTATGGACCACATCATAGGTTGATCCATCCCGTCCATGTGAGGGAACACAACATCAATAGGTTGTGCCTGTAAAATCATTTCCATAGGCTGATCCCAACCCTCCAATCTATAGAGGTTTCCATAATTAAAAAAGCATAAAGGAGGGGGGTAGGATTGAAAATATGTGGGTTGAATGGATGCCTTTGTTAAAAAAGGTCAAAAAAGTGATGTGCAATTCCATTAGAATTTTGAGAGAAATTCAAATAATTCTCTCATTTTCTCTTCTGCTATATAGTATACTAGTAAAAAAAACCCCTTGCGATGCACGGGCCGACAAAGAACTGTACGGACCACATCATAGGTTGATCCAAACCGTCCTGTGATAGAACACAACAGAAATAGGTTGTGCCTGTAAAATCATTTCTGTAGGCTGATCCTAGCCCTCCAATCTATAGAGGTTTCCATAATATGTTATTCCTCTTAAGTTGCCCGGAATTCGTCAATATTTTTAAAGGCGTCCTGAATCCGTAGTATTATGTAATATGTTCACAAAAATCCGTAGTATTATGTAACATATGTACCCAATCCGTAATTTTGCAAATAAAAAACGTCACTATGTTGACTTTGTCCACTTTTTTATTACAAAAGCATAAAGGACGGGGGTATGATTGAACTTATGTGGCTTTAATGGGTGCCTTTGTTAAAAAGCATAAAGGAGCGGGTAGGATTGAAAATATGTGGGTTGAATGGGTGCCTTTGTTAAAAAAAGTCAAAAAAAGTGATGTGAAATTCTATTAGAATTTTGGGAGAAATTCAAGTAAAAAAAAGTGATGTGTTATTCTATTAGAATTTTGGGAGAAATTCAAATAATTCTTTCCTTTTCTCTTCTGCTATATAGTATACTAGTAAAACACCCCGTGCGATGCACGGGCCGACAAAGAATTGTACGAACCACATCATAGGTTGATCCAAACCGTCCATGTAATGGAACACAACATAAATAGGTTATGCCCCCAAAATCATTTCCATAGGTTGATCCTAGCCCTCCAATTTATAGAGGTTTTCATAATATGTTGTTCCTCTTAAATCGGATGGTTAAGATCACCCAATAGATTTTTTATTACAAAAGCATAAAGGAGGGGGTAAGATTGAAATTATGTGGCTTTAATGAGTGCCTTTGTTAAAAAGTATAAAGGAGGGGGTAGGATTGAAAATATGTGGGTTGAATGGGTTCCTTTGTTAAAAAAAGTAAAAAAAAGTGATGTGTAATTCTCATAGAATTTTCAAATAATTCAAAAAATCCTTTCCTTTTCTCTTCTCCTATATACTAAAAAACCCCGTGCGATGCACTGGCCGACAAAGAACTGTACGAACCACATCATAGGTTGATCCAAACAGTCCATGTGATGGAACACAACATCAATATGTTGTGCCCGTAAAATCATTTTCATAGGCTGATCCTAGCCCTCCAATCTATAGAGGTTTCCATAATTAAAAAAGCATAAAGGAGGGGGGTAGGATTGAAATTATGTGGCTTTAATGGGTGCCTTTGTTAAAAAGCATAAAGGAGTGGGTAGGATTGAAAATATGTGGGTTGAATGGGTGCCTTTGTTAAAAAAAGTCAAAAAAGTGATGTGTAATTCTCATAGAATTTTGGGAGAAATTCAAATAATTCTCTCATTTTCTCTTCTGCTATATGGTATACTAATTGCAGTCCCGAGCGATGCACAGGGCGGAAAAAATTAAATTAATAATAAAAATTATTAAAAGCATATAGGTGTGCAAGAAGAAAATGAACAAATTGCTTAATGAATACCATAATGAAACATGGAAACTTTGGAAAGCTAAGAGATGTTTCAGAAGAAAACTATTGGATTATCCCTACGTGAAGTATTGCTTTATTGTATTGCTAAAAATAAGGCAGTCAATGGTGACCTTTCCTATTCTACTGAAATACTTACTATTAATTATGGGGCTTATGTGATTAAACACAAAGGAAAACAAGGAGGAGAAAGCAGAAACAAAAAAAAACGGGATACATAGATGCATGCAGATTTTTAGGAAGTGGCTTTCGGAATTTATCTATTACATAAACGGCCCTGATTGCTCGTTAATTGAGATTTTAGAAAGCTTTGTAATATACGGGATGGAGAGGGGCTGACAAGTGGCACCCCCACGGCTTAGATTAATTTCCTTATTGATGTTATTTTTTATTATAGAGGAAAAATAGGCGTTAAAGGGTTAGAGAAAATAGGCGTAGAATATATATTAATTAGGCGAGGAAAATGAAAAATTCGGTTTAGTTTTTTTCTAGTCGGTACGTTTGGACCATATGAAATAACAAAAGGGAAATGTAAAAATAAATAAATTACCTCGCAATAATTTGTTGTGGGGAGAGAGATTTAGGGCAACGAAGTAGAAACGCTAATGAGTGAAAGAGTGATTTTAGGAATATTTGTGATACGTTTTGGATTTCTTTCTATCTATATAAAGACTCTTTATTTACATTCTAACCGTTTGAATAAAACGTTTGTGACGTTTTGGAATAAAACGTTTTGGATTTGTGATATGTTTGTGACGTTTGAAATCGGTAACCGAATAAAACGGTTATTAGCAGAAGAGAATAGGAGAGAATTATTCAAATTTCTCTCAAAATTCTAATAGAATTACACATCACTTTTTTTGACCTTTTATAACAAAGGCACCCATTCAATCTACATATTTTCAATCGTACCCCCTCCTTTATGCTTTTTAACAAAGGCACCCATTAAAGCCACATAATTTCAATCCTACCCCCCCTCCTTTATGCTTTTTTAATTATGGAAACCTCTATAGATTGTAGGGCTAGGATCAGCCTATGGAAATGATTTTACGGGCACAACCTATTGATGTTGTGTTCCATCACATGGACGGTTTGGATCAACCTATGATGTAGTCCATACAGTTCTTTGTCGGCCAGTGCATCGCACGACGTTTTTTACTAGTGTGTGTGTGTGTGTGTGTGTGTATATATATATATATATATATATATATATATATATATATGAGGAAACTGTTGGTGCGCTTAAGTTCACCAAGCTTATGGTGCGCTTAAGCGCCAAATCACATGGGGGCCCACTTTGTTAGGATGATCCAAAGCATTCATTTGAAAGGCCCTTACATAGATGGGGGTGTACCAAAAATCAGCTCCATAGGATCATCCTAACCCATCCATTTGTGGAGGTCAAAATGGACAGACATTGTTTGTCCACAAATCTGCCCATTTTTGTCCTCCACAAATGGAGGGGTTAGGATGATCCTATGGAGCTGATTTTTGGTACACCCCCTATCTACGATAGGGCCTTGCAAATGAATGGTTTGGATCACCACAGAAAATGTGGAACCCATGTGATTGGGCGCTTAAGCGCACCATAAGCTTGGTGAGCTTAAGCGCACCAACAGGTTCCTCTATATATATATATATATATATATATATATATATATATATATATATATATATATATATATATAGAGAGAGAGAGAGAGAGAGAGAAAAGTGTTTCTAAGCACGTGCTTAGGGAACTCCCTAAGCACAAGTGGCTTAAAAAGCCACCGATTGGTTCGTATGGCGGGTCCACCTCTGTTGGGGTCCACAAAAACCTATGGTGAGCTTAAGCGGTTAACCTCAGGAAAGTTACATGCGGTGGTGTGTTATAAGTATTCCCATTGGCTGAAAGATGTGGGCCCTTGTGTGCTGAAAAAACTTAAAACGCAAGTTCAAAATGACAGTCGAACCCTTATATTTCATACGGTTTCAATTTTTTTGGAATTCAAGTCCCCCGTAAATTGTAAAAACCGGGAATCTAGGGTTTTATGCGCTTCTCTTCTCTGCTTCTCTCTTTCTTCCAAATGATAGTCCAATCTAGGGTTTATCCTTTTGCTTTCTCTCCATTTCTGTCATTTTATTTCTCCTTTTCCTCCTTTGCTTTTAGGGTTTCTTTCCCACTCCAGTTTCTTTCTGTTTTTTTAACTCTTTAACTTTTTATTTGGTGCAACAGTTTAACATTGAAGGACAAGGCAAGATGGCTCGGATTGGGGAGTAAGGATGATGAGTATGAGAGCAGATCAGGAAGCGACGGTGGATCGGGCGATGATCAAGATGATAATCCACCGAGGAAGAAGAGATATCATCGCCACACACCTCATTCATTGTGAATCAACTTGTTAACTACAGTGCAGAAACAAGCATGGTCGAAGTCTCATTCATTGTCCTGTTCAAAATTCAGAGATATCTGATCTTGTATTTTTTCCATTCCAACAGAGACCTTGTGAAGGGGATGTTTTGCTTGTTTGGGAATTATTTGATGTGGTGGCTCTATTTTTTCCCCTCAATAATGTGTTATGACTCTATTAAACATTCATTGTCCTCATTGTCCTGTTAATCATTTTACAATTCAATCTTTTTTTGTTTGATAGTATCTTTAAAACCTTGTTGATGAGTGTCTCTTTAAAACCTTGTAACATGCAAGGAGGATTGCAAAATTTCGAACCAAAATCTTTCCTTATTTAAATGAAGGGAATATATTCCATTTCTTTTCTTCCCTAGGAGTGAATGCAAGTGATATATTCCATCCCTTTTCTTCGCTGGGAGTGAAGCGAAGTGATATATTACATCCCTTTGCTTCTCTAGGCCAGCCCCACTCATCTATTAATGAGTGCCCTTTTACACTGCAAAGGGGTGGCCCAAGGAAGAAAAGGAGATGAATTTATCATTTCCCAGTAGTTTATTTATGACTGCCTAATTAAAAAAAGAGGAAATACATGCGATCCCTGGCTTAGGACCTAATTGTTTTGGTCTTCTTCTTATGTTGTTCAGAGATCTACAATTGTTAATCAATTTGGGCTCAAAATGGGTATTGAAGACAGCCTCAGATGAATTAAATAATAGAAGGCTCAATCAGCTACCCCTCTTGTAGGCTATATTACACCTGCTTTGTACATAACCAACCATCAGACAACAAAACGAATATCCTATTTTGGATACAACCTGATCGAATCTAAAACCTGTAACAACCTGTCATTCATATACAACCTGTTGAAATGTAAAACCTGATCCTTACATCATATAGATATAACGATAACATAAAACTTAAATACACATTAAAGTTCAATTACAGAATGTCAGAAGATGTACAAATTGGATTCTCTCTACTCTAAATTATACAAAATAACTTGCTAATCCACTAATGCGAGTCATTTTCATTGAAATAGCCTTCAGATAGCCTTCAAGGAGCCTTCAAAACAAATCCTCGAGCAGCCTTGGAGCTTCATCATCCATTCCATGGCACTTGTACTACCTGCATTGAGTAAGCAACCAGAAAAAAAAAAAACTATCTCTCTAATCAACAGGTTGTACATTTCAATGGTTCTCAAATTCTGAAACATACAGGGACTAAATAGAAATCTAATAATGGACTCAAAAGTACATTGTTCAACCTAATAATCAGTTTTGGACAAAACAATATGTTATTTTCTTTATCATAAATTTGACTACAATAAATCAATGGTTCTCAAAATCCAAAACAGAGTAGCATTCAAATAAGGAAAACAAAACTTTATTTTGATTTTTTTTAACGATGGCACAAAAGAGCAATATCACATAACTAGAGACATATCACATACCTAGCTAAATGAGCAATATCTGGATGCAATATCTTCTTCTTCCTCCTCCTCCCCCTCCTCCCTTGTACTCATCTCTTCCAGTATACGCATCTATAGGCAGAAATAAACATTAACTCACATGGTTTAAAAATTTGCAACATAAAAGAAGACAATCATTACATTTGTAAATTAAAAAAAAAAGCCTCCAAACCTTCTGTTTCTTTTGTTTTTGTTCATCCTTTACTTTCTTCTCACAAGCTGTCAAATAATGACCCATTTTCCCACAATAAGAGCACTTCCGTTTTTTTGGTTCTTCTTGGGAGGTCTCAATTGAAGATTCCATCCATGAAGCAATCTTCGGGCGGCTCTTGGTCTTCACAACTGGTGGGTCTCGCATAGTTATCTCCGGTATTTGACTACAAACAAAGTTCAACTGCACTTGGCTGCCAATGATTTCTGACTAACTTTGCTTATCTTTCTTCTTTTGATTGACTTTCACCAACAATTCATCGCACATTTCTTCCATCTTGTTGAAAAGAGTCTCATCATTATAAGATTCCTTGTCCAGTCTTCATTGTTTTGCCTTTAGACACCACCTCCTTAACGGAGTTAAGCCCTTTGCCCTACCTTGTTTCCTTGTAGGAACTGTCCATCTCCTAAATATGTAACTCTCAGGAATAACAGTTAAAAACTTCTTCTCGAATATTTTAAGTATAGGTCTGCATAATATACCTGAAGTCTCGAACATCACGCAGTCACAAGTCGCATTTACAGATTCGGCATCACTATATAGAACACTATGTCCTTTTTTGGTTTCAAAATCACCATCCATGCGTACTACATTGTATGTTGTGACATTCCCATCCTTCCTAAGCTTCTTACACCAATAATCATAACTTCTCTTTAGCTCTGCCTGAAATAGCCCAAAAATAGCCCTTGTATAGTATTTTCCAGCCTCATTTTCCAATGGGCTTAGTATTATCATTGTAGCCTTTGAATTTTTCGACTTAAAATCTTCCTCTGTTTCCTTCCTATGATGGTCAACAAGCGCTTTCTCGTATTGCTCTAGGAAATTATGCAGAGAAGTCTTTTGGTTTACAAAACCATCGAAGTAAGCATTGATGCTTTCACTGCGCTGACTAGAAGTCATCCCTGCAGTGAAAGTACCTCACCAATATGCCGGCACCCAATGAATCCTAAGCTCCAGCAGCTTGGAAAGCCAATGCTTCTCATCAATCTTATGCTTCTCAACTAATTTAGCCCATTCAATCTCACATTCATCTATTTCATTTGAGTAAAACCAAAGATTGTAGTCTTTCTGAAACTCACTCTCTGCCTCTCTCATTGTTGCAACATTCTCAACTAAGTGCCTGCCAATGTGCCATGAACAAAATCGGTGACGGGTATTTGGGAAGACAGTCTTAATCGTATTCCGCATTGCCCCACTCCTGGAGCTTTCCCATACATGCATGTGAGCCACTGCTTAAATAACCACGTGAATGTCTCCTCACTCTCATCAGCTAGGAGTGCACATCCGAACAGGATAGACTACCTGTGATGGTTGACTCTTGTAAATTGTGCGAAGGGCGTTAAATATCGGTTGGTCTTGTATGTCACATCGAACACAATAACATTACTGAAAGTAATGTAAGAATCTCTCGCCCTCGCATCCGCCGAGAACATGGACCTCCTCGTCCCATCTATGTCTAACTCTGTAGAAAAAAAGAAGTCTGGGTCTTCTGCTCGTCTCCGCTGGAAATGGTTGGCCACATTGACAGCGTCTTGGACCATATTGCTCTTCCTCTTTACTTTCAAATGGGATTGTACCTGGTTCGCCGAGAGAACACCTAGGTCTCTATCAAATACAACATTAACACTCTTCACAATACCGGCAAGCATCATCCCTATGCCATGGAAAGAATATATCAAATTCTTAACAGTCTTTGTCTTATGGAGTTGGTTATGAGAACGATGTAGGGATCTTCTAAGAGGAGAGGTAAGTTCATGGCAATGTTTGTCTTCAAAAGTTGTTACTAACCACTTCTTATCTCTTAATTTTATGACCATCATCGCTTCACAACCAACTCTGACAATGCGATGTTCCTTTACTTCCTTACCAGCACTTCGCTTGTCATTTGGAACTTTCTTTCCCTCCTTGTCACATACATATTTCCTAGAAATCACTTCTTCTATTAACCTTGACTTGGTTGTACTGGATTTTTGTACTCCAAAATCTTTAGCCAAACCATACGCATTATAACAATGATATGCGTCCTCACTTGTGTCAAATACCTGGCCAAGAAAAGGCTTATTTTCTACAGTCTTCTCGTCATTCCCATCACCGTCCACATCTACTACATTTTCTTCACCCCCACCAACCAAAATCAACCTATTTGCATCTACGTCACTGATTGTTAAGCCGCAAGAATGCGACACAGTATCATCGGCAAAGCCTGAGGACGTAGCACCAACATCTTCGATATGAAACCCACAAGCATGTGATGAAGAATCAGCCATTTTTGGTATCTTAACACAACAAAGCGGACAAGACTTCAATTAATACATTACTATCAATTTTGATAACAGTTTTCTATTTCAAATGAGACCCTACCACATAGTCCTTTCAATGTTTCTTCATTGCTCACAATTTGGCTTTACCCACAGAAAAAATACAAGAGAACAATGCAAGATTCCAAATGGCCTTCGTAAGAAATTATACCAGCACTTTGTGTGCAGACTTTTGTGCAGACTTTTACTGGCATTCAAATCCAACCCATGTTCTATTAGGGTGTGATATGCCATTTCATTAGTAGTGTTGTAGAGTGCCAAGAAACATATCTTCATATACTGTGAAAGTTTGTCCATCATACTAACATCCCATCTGAAACAATTCTCATCAAATAATTGAAAGTATGAGAATTTTAAAAAGGGAGATGATAAATTTGCACCCCCTGTAGGATGATGCGCACCCCTTTAAAGTGAATTAGCATAAAAAGCGTTAAACTCCTACAGGGGTTGCGAATTTATCATCTTCCAATAAAAAAAAGTTGTGAAGATTAAGGGCCTCCATGGTTACCCTTATAAAAGATGAAGAAACATCACTTTAGCCATAAAAAAAATAGCACTAAACATTATTATGACAGAACACTATACACTAAATCTGCACTAGAGGATCCCAGGTTTTCAAAAGAGAATCAGAGATAACACAAAAAAAAAATATATCCAAACCATGATTTTAAATCAGAATCGTCTATCATCCACATAAATCATAACTTTACCAAAAAAAAAACACCTTGCCCAGTTGTGCCCAAAATATGAAAAGTGAATAGGTTGCACAAGAAGGTTGGGCACATAATTTAATTCCAACGATACTTAACTTATGAAAGAGATACCAATGACATATCACAACACCCAGTCTGTTTTGGATTTTTAGAACTGATTTTCAGTCCAAAACTGATGTCAGTAATAAGTTTTGGAGTCACAATTGGCTCTCAAAATCCCAAACAAAATACTACACTATGTGCCCACACAAAGATCTATCCTCAAAAAACTGAAAAGAACCCTGAAAACAACAACCATAAATCCTAAAAATAGCAACCCTCAAACAGAAAACCCTAAAGAACTCCCTAAAATTAGGGGTTTAAAGGGAAAAAAATGAATGAAAACAATAGCCTTAATCTCAAAAAAAAGGAAAAATAGCAAAATAGAAGTAGGGAAAGAGAGGACTGACCTTCGCATTCGTTTTGGATTGGGGAAGGCGAAGAGAGGGCGTAAGATCTACGGCTGAAAATCACCTCTATCTACTCTCCTTCGTACGTAGAAGAGGAGAAGTGAAGAAGCAATAGATAAACCCTAGGGTTTTGCGAGCCTCAGAGCCGTGGACGAAGAGGGAAGAGGGAGAACCATAGACGAAGAGGGAAGAGGTAAGAGGGAGAACCAGATAAACCCTCGCTTTCGTTTTCGCTTTCTCCAGAGAGGAGAGACACGATTGAGTTAAAATGTAAAAATGATGCGAATGTCATTTTATTTTTGTAAGTGAAAAAAGGGGGGCTTGGCTGTCTTTTTTGGTTTTTCGTTTTAAGATTTGTAGCTCAACTGGCCCTACATCTATCGGCCAATGGGAGGGGGTATAACACTTTACCGCAGGAAACTTTCCTGCACATAACTGCAGGAACACTATTCTCTCTCTCTGTCTCTCTCTCTCTCTCTCTCTCTCTCTCTCTCTCTATATATATATATATATATATATATATATCTACTACAATAAGCTGGGATGGAAAGAGAGAGTTTTTTCAATTTTTTTGAAAATTACGTGAGAATTACACGTCACATTTCTTGACTTTTTTGAACAAATGCACCCATTCAACTCATATAATTTCAATCCTACCCCCCCCCCCTCCTTTATGCTTTTAACAAAGGCACCCATTAGATCATATAATTTCAATCCTACCCCCTCCTTTATGCTTTTAACAAAGGCACCCATTAAAGCCATATAATTTCGATCTTACCCCCCTCCTTTATGGTTTTTTAATTAAAAAAACTATAGGGTGATCTTGACCATCCGATTTAAGATAAGAGGAATTATGAAAACATCTATCGATTGGAGGGCTAGGATCGGCCTATGGAAATGATTTTTGGGGCACAACCTATTTATGTTGTGTTCCATCACATGGACGGTTTGGATCAACCTATCATGTGGTCTGTATAGTTCTTTCTCGGCCTATGCATCGCACGGGTGTTTTTACTAGTATATATATATAGCAGAAGAGAAAAGGAGAGAATTATTTGAATTTCTCCCAAAATTCTATGAGAATTACACATCACTTTTTTGACTTTTTTTAACAAAGGCACCCATTCAACCCACATATTTTCAATCCTACCCCCTCCTTTATGCTTTTTAACAAAGGCACCCATTAAAGCCACATAATTTCAATCCTACCCCCCTCCTTGATGCTTTTTTAATTATGGAAACCTCTATAGATTGGAGGGCTAGGATCAGCCTATGGAAATGATTTTACAGGCACAACCTATTGATGTTGTGTTCCATCACATGGACGGTTTGGATCAACCTATGATGTGGTCTGTACAGTTCTTTGTCGGCCCGTGCATCGCACAAGGTTTTTTATTAGTGTGTAGAAAGAGAGAGAGAGAGAGAGAGAGAGAGAGAGAGAGTGTGTGTGTGTGTTCCTACGCTCAAGCGCAGATAGCTTATCTGTGCTCGAGTGCTGAAAACAGGGGGCCACATTGGGGAGTGATCCTAAGCATTCATTTGACAGGCCTCATCATGGATAGGGGGTGTACCAAAAGTTAGCTCCATTGGACCATCTTAGGGTGTCCATTTGTGGGGGAGAAATTGGACAGATACTATTTGTCCACAAATCTGCCCATTTTTCATCCCACAAATTGACACCCTATGGTGATTCGATGGAGCTGATTTTTTGTGGACACCCTATGCATGAAAGGGCCCATCAAATGAATGCTTTGGATCCCTCCCCCCAATGTGGCCCACCACTGTTTCTGCACTCGAGCATAGATAGCGCTTACAAGCTTATCTACGCTCGAGTGCAGAAATTATTTTCCCATATTGTAGACACCCCCATTTTGCTACGCTTTAAAAAGTAAAAGATTCGGTAGTTTCATCGAGTCTTGAGTCGGTTTTCAATATTATATTAGGTATTCTTGCATTTTAGGGTGAATTTCACCTCATTTTAGGAGTTTTGAAGTTGATTCGCAATCCTGAAAGTCTCTAGGGGGTTCCATTGGCCTCCAGAAGATAAATAATCAAGTTTCCAAGCAAGTAGGAAAAATTGCTATTTTTGGGTTTCTCAGGGTTTCCCTCACTTTTGCCTATTTTTGCACCTCGGGGGTAATTTGGTTATTTCCAATGTTTTTCATTTGATCTTTAGAGTGTGTCTAAGGACTCACGAGTCATTTCGTGAATTTTGGAAAACCTGCTAAATTTGGAATTTCTCAAGGGTTTAGCTTGATTTGAAAATTTTGTGTGTCGAGGGCATTTTCAGGGGATTCCAAGTGATCTTGTTTGATATCACTCACCAAAAGAAGCATACTTAAAAAATTTATATTTTATAGGTTTGACCATGAAGACTTTCTATTTTTAACTTTCCCCTTTGGGGGCAATCCAATTTATGGTCATTTTAGTCGTCTTTGGGTGCGTAAGGATCAAACAGGGGCATTTTGGTCCGAAAAATTATTTCTTCTAAAGGGGATGGTTTGACCATATGTCGAGGGTGCACCATAAATGTCATATGAGTTGGATTCATCAATAAAAATTTTGAATTTAAAGGATTTCATTGAATTTTCATTGAAAATTAACCCAAAATACATGTCATAAGGCCCATTAGGATAAAGCCCACAAGGTGGGGTCCATGTGGACCCACCCATGTGCGTCGGCCACATAAGTGGCCGTCCTACATGAGGAGGCCACATGCAAAAACGTCCAACATGGGATGAGGTGATTGGTGACATCATATTTGTTTTGAAAAAATAATAAAGAAAGGAAGAGCTATAATTACAAAGGACTAGTATGGTCAGGTTAGTAAAATGACCATAACGTTTTACCTACTTATCCAAAAAATTTGTAGATATACTTGTTTCAAACATCTCAAAAAGATCTACAAATGTTTAGTTCACAACGTTTCCAGAATCAGCCTCTAAATAGGTAAAAAATGAGCTCAAACTTTGGGCAGCCCTCTTTGGATGAAAATCATTCATAAAAGCTAGTTTCCTATGTGAGAAGGCTTCTAGATTGATCTTGAAGGATCTCCATTGTGTAATTTAGCCTTGCTTAGCTTGCAAGAAACAAGGTTTAGAAATAAGTTCAATATGAAAATCAAAGAATGAGAAAGTCAAAGCACAAATTGGAAACAAGCCAAAAGGAGAGAGCTCACATTTGAAACTTCCAAATTCACTCAAACCTAGCCTTGTGCCTATAAAAGCAAACCCACCCAAGGCTTTTCTTCTCTTGGAAAAACATCCCACCTTGTCTTCCCCTTCTAGAAAATTCCTTCCCCCATTGTGGCGTTCTTGATCATCTTCTATTACTTGTTTTTCTTCAAAGCACACTTGAATTTCTTCGTCTCTTCTTCAACAAACGTCAAAACCGGATTATATTGGGCGATCTTTGCGGTTTTCTTTGCATATACATGGTGTGACAAAGCGTATATCTTGGATTTACACTCCTTAGAGACAAAGAAAGCGATCAACGGTTAGTATCTTATTCTATGTAGTCTACAACTAGTAACATGTTAGAAGTGTCTTTTCTATGTTTTCTTCATGAATTTTTGTAGAGAATTTCATGAGAGGTTGCCTGGCATAATCTAATATGATTTATGATGGGTCAATTTACTTTATTACTGCTTTTGGTGGAAGAAAAATCACGTTACATGTGGAAAATTTGATGTTTAACCAATTAGGATTTTTAGTCTTTGAATCGATTTACAAAGCAAGTGTTTCAATCTAAGGATTTTTCACAAAGTTATATTTTCTGAATTTCAATTGGATATAAAAAACACAATAAATGTGAAAGTTCTAATAGAATTCATTTATATTGATGGCTTTAAAATTCGATCAACTGATTAGGGTTTCAAGTAGTTTTTAAGTCGATTTACAAAGCAAGTGTTTCAAAACCTAGGATATTCGCAAAGTTATATTTTTTGAGTTTCAATTGGGATAAAAGAACACTAGAAATCCAAAAGTTCTACTAGAATTCATTTATTTTGATTACTTTAAAATTCATCCAAACAATACCTAGAAAAAGAAAATTTGACGAATACAAATTCGTTCATGTATCAAAACAATTCAAAATTCAACGAAATTTATTATTAGTAGTTTATTAATATTTAAATATCATACAAAAGTTTACAAAAGATTTTGAGTTTATTTATTATATTTACTGGAATTTTTTAATGAAAATTACTTATTTTCACATGTATGAAGGAGATATCATCAAATTAACTCCTCGGAAGCTGACATTTTGGAGTAAGATGAATTGGCCCAGAAAAATCATATTATGAGTTTTTTGGATTTGTTGTGCGTGTTTTGATATTTTTTATGATTTATCTTTGAATCGGACAGAACATAAATAAATATATTTAAAATAGTAAATTTGAGAGATAATGTGTGAAATTTCTATTGTGGTTTGATATTACTGTGATCATATTATAGTGATAATTTGGAATGATTTGGAGCATGTCTGTTATATGTTACTTTGTAACAGTATCAATCTAGTCTGATTTTGTTAAAATTATTAAAAATTCACTTTAATTCTAAAAATCGTGAAACATTTCAGAATATCATAACTTTCCAGAATGCATGTAATCGTTAAATCATTTGAATAGAAACCTTAAAAATTATTAAGTTCCTTCATAACTGGCTAATTTAGGTCATTTTAGATGAGAGGGTAGTATTCATAATCTTTTCTTCATTGCGATCAACCCTTGACTTTTTAGCATCTAGATCTAAATATATTGTTGGCTCAGAGGTCTTTGTCCACGAAAATCCTGGAAAAATGTCAGGCAACAGTATATCATGATTTATTTGCCGAACTGTGTAAGGGTAGAAAGCACGATTCCCTTCCATGAATTCAACTCATGTAAAGAAATAACTAACCCTTAGAACCTTAGATTTTTTCTAAATTTTAGGTGTTTGGAACCCTTAAAAGAATTGAAAATTATTAACCTAATAATTTGGGTTGGGTAAACCCATGTTCAAGTCAATCTTAGAACCGTTGGATCATGGTCCCACTTCGTAGGAACCTTTAGAGCCGCTTTAGGAACACTTACGTCACGTTGTGTTCTAGGTTTTAGAGTGTCCTAGAGTTAGGAGTCCAGCTTCATCACGGCCGATTACTATTATTAGCAATTGACCTTTAGATCAGTTTCATTAGTTAACCCTTTTTTTCCTGTAGGACAAGCCTAGTTAACCTAGGATGTAGGACCCACTTGCATTAGTTTAGGGAGCGTCTTGTACTTAGATAAGGCCATATAGCATCTTAGATTGACTCCTAGGATAAAAAAATCTACTCAACTTGATCTCTCTTAAACTGTCAAAACAGTATGTCCAGTCTAGATCGGTGTCCTAAATGTCTTAGGCATGTAGCTTAGTTTAGGCCACTAAACTACGTCGACTCTGATCCTAGTGAGGCTTGGGTACGTAGGCAGCTTGGATGCTTGATGGCATACCAATCACGAGTTGGCCCCACACACAATCAGTGGGGTTTTTTTTTAGTAGTTTTTATTTTCTTTCATCATTTAAAACCTTAAATTAAAATTGATTAAATCACTTAGGACTTTTTTCCAAATTAGAATTTTATGAGAACTTTCACATATATTGAATCCAAACGAATTAAGAAAATCAAGATACACATTAGGAAATACATCGAAATTAGATCTTAGGATGCATGTCATATAGTTCTCACATTAATATAGAGTTAAATGGGCCATTTAAAAGAAATTCAAGAGAGTTAACTTTTGAAATTGAAGACCGGATCATCGGGCAAAAATGGTGCATGTGGTGGTAACTCCCCATACCTTCCATTCTCGTAATTAGGTAATGAATCTAGATTTCTAGTCAATTATGTGTCCTAGATCTCTTATCTAGGTAGCGACTCTGTCATTTTCTTTTGCGTGAAATTCAGATTGCTTTAGTGATCCCAAGTTCATGAAAAAGATGAATTAAATCAATAATAATAATAATAACGGCACACGCCATTCGCTTGGGTACGAGATTCCAAGAGAGAGGGAGGCGGGTCCCGCACCGCGCCCCTCTCGGGGGATCGGGTCGCATAGACTAGCGACTCTGTTGGGGACCACCTAACTTCATTAAAATTTTAAAGGATAACTCATTTGAATTTAGTTTAATTGGCTCATAAAAACTCTATCTTATATCTTTCTGTTGCTCTTTGCTTGATTTGTTTGTTTGTTATGCTTTATTTCCTTATCACATTATACTGCAAACTTATTTTAACAAAACCTGAAGGCATCATAGATTGCGCAAACTTATTTCACACAATTACATCACTTGCATCTAAAACCATGCATCTCACATACACACACGTCCTATTTAGGATCCCGGAGTGTTATCTAGCATGGTTGACTGGAATTTCATCACCTGGTGCCTCTGTGTTAGAGAAGCATTTCACTCTAGCCTAGTACCTTTATGGTGCGTAAACGGATCCGTTGTTTCACGTACTGCTACACTGGACACTGGTACAGTATATTGAGCACGGATTCGCGCTAAGAGAGCCATTGGCCTTATCCCTAGATTAACCCACACATGCATATAGTACGAACACGCGTGCACCACATGTGTGAGCCTAGATTAGGATATCCTACCCATTTGTGTCTAGATTTGGCTGTAGTCCGTCTCCCAATGGCTGCGATTGGTTTTAGGTACACAAACAAGTCATGAGTCAAGATCTTCTCTTCACTCCGCTAGATTAGGCTTAGGATTGATGCCTTCAGGTAACATTGCATAAAATGTAAAAAGATTAAAAAACCTCCCCAAGTGTTCCTTTGTACTAGGAGCATTATTCAAATCTTCTTTCTTTATACCAAGTGTTCATTTCCGTAGTCCTTAGACTAGGGGCATTCCCATTTACTCATAATGTCGCCATTGTCATACCTTGCTCATTTCAGGATTCATTCTGTCATCCCATTCCTTGCAAAGGCCACAGTCATCTCTAATCATAGAGAAGAAATACATGCTGAATCTCAATCTTTTACCTTGTGCTTATTATTTTCATGGCAAGAGCATTCACCATTGATCACCCTCAAGCAATTTGGGTTCGAGTAGACTCTCGTCTGGTCAGGAAGTCACCTCCCCCATCTCCTTCGGAAGCTTATTCTTCATCTCCATCTACACCCACGGCAGAACACGTTGAGAGCCCTCAGACTAATAAACTTGAAGTTAGGATAGCTGTACTCCTCAAGCAAATGAAAGAAATCAAACAAGATAATCACTTTCTTAAAGCCCAATTCGCCGAGAAGTTTAGTTTATCACCTTCAAAGGGCAAAGAACCCATGAACCCTGTCATGTCAGAGCCTCCTCCTCAGCCTATGGTGATTCCCATTCCCCAAGGCCCATTTGATGTTACTGATGAAGAACAATATGAATAAGAAAACTACAACCCAGGCTCAATGCCAGTTGATAAGTCGGTCATGAAAAAGTTGGAACAGCTAACTAAGAAGGTTGACAATATACAGATTCAAGAGCAAAGGGCATTTAGCTTAAATGATCTCATACTCTTCCCAAAAATTCGTCTTCCAAAGAATTTTCAGATGCCAGACTTTGATAAATATGATGGCACGGGATGTTCTACTTCCTACCTTCAGATGTTCACTATCATGTACCTCAGTGCTTATCTTCTGAACAAATGGCCCAGCTTTTTCCAGTCTCTTTAACTAAGGTAGCCATAAGGTGGTTTTTGGGATTGGACAAGACTAGCTATAGGACATGGAAAGACATTGGTGAACAGTTTGTGAAGCAATTCAATTATGATGACGGGGCAGAGATCATTAAGAAAGACTTGGAAAAAACCAAACAAGATTCAATGGAGTCTTTCTTGACATTTGTGAAAAGATGAGGAGGTTGGCAGCACAGATGATTGACCGTCCCACTGAGAAAGAGCAAGTTCAGATGATACTTAAAAACTTGTCCCCTCAGCTCTATTATCACATGTCTCTCCAGTACTATCCTGACTTCGAGCACCTCATTAATGTCGTCACACAAATTGAAGAAGCAATGTCACAAGGGGTGTATAACCGAAGCAATCCTAATACCCGAGATTTTAAGAAGCCTGCACCCCCACAAGTCAAAGAGGTTGGCAATGTATCTCGTGCCAATCCTTAACCGCCAAGACCTCAGAACCATATAGTCATGGATTATGATCAACCCATGGTCGCACCCCAGCAGGAACCAAGGAAGGATTTTGATCATCTACATGTTCTACCTTCTAAAATCCTACAAGAACGTTTAGCCTCAGGTCGCATCATCTTACCTCCCATTAAACCACCTCCCAATCCTTTACCCCTAAGTTGGAGAGCACATGAGCACTGAGATTACCACCAGGGCCCGGGCCACATCACTGATCGATGCATAGCCTTGAACTATGTGATCCAGAAGCTGATTGATGAGAAAAAATTAGCATTTCAACAAAGGCCGAACGTCGTCAATAATCCTATGCCGACTCATGCAGTACCATCACCTGCCAATGCTTAAGACAATCCAGGGTTCAAAGAATCACAGGTCCACTTGCAATGAAGAGGGGGATTGAAAGTACCAGTCATGAACCAGCCTTTGTTGACCTCCAAAGCCAGACCTTTGCAGCGTTTAAAGTTAAAGTTTCAGTCATTTACTATTTTGTGTTGAGTCGGTCAATATGTTAGTTCAGAAATTGAGTCTAGTCTTATAAGGTTATATAGTCAACGCCTAGTCCGGGTGAGTCTTTTTCTGCATTTATTTTCAAGTCCAAAAATTGTGAATCTTGAGCATGTTCAGTATAGGTATTCATTTGTAGTGTCTTTCTATTAAATGAAATTTGCTTCCCAATAATGTTTCAGTGATTGCTTTTGATCTTAATAAATAAAAATGAGACTCCCTCCTCAAATGAGAAAAAAGGTACCGACGAAACTCCCCTTGATTGGTAGAAAATTGAAATGTTCAAACAAGAGGAGGAGCGTCGGGCCCAACCTCTCAAATAGAAAATTGAAATGATAAACATTGGCACGAAAATTTTAATCCAGTAAATGCCAATTGGAAATGGATTACCCTCCAAAAGAGCGCGAAATAAACTCATTTCGAAGATAAGAGGATTATCTAGAAGCGCTGTAACCGATACCATGGACAAGACATAGATAGAAAGCTAAAGAGAATTAAGGAAGTGAGAGACCTATACTATACAAGGGGCATGGATTGGAAACAACTTTCATATCTCCAGTCAATGACCTTGGTTCCCAAATTCGTAATATGAAACCAACAAATTCAAGATAAGAGTTCAAGAGCAAGTATTGAAAAGTGATCATCAAATATCAAAAGTTACCGATTCATAAATGGAGGATGTTAAAGAACAAGTTTCGCTCCATCAAAGTTAAAAGTGCATATCAGAATCTTGAAAGAAGAAGACTCATTATCTCTTACCTGTAAATGCCGTCAAACTCTGCGAAAAACAAATTAAAGAAAATTTATCAACCTAGATCAATTCCAAACCTGAACATTGGAAGGCCTCCTTTGGCCGAACAAATCCCAAGTTCATGACCCGGTGTGAAAAAAAATACCCTTTTTGCAAACCCCTTTGGGCCTGAATAATATTTTCTTTCAAACCCCATTATACTAGGGGCATCAGCCCCGAACTACGCGAGACCTGATCCCAACACTAGGGTACGTAGGCAGCTCGGTCAAACCGAGTTCGGTCATTTCAAAAGAAAAAATTCAATAGTTCGGAAAAGAATAAAAGAAAGAAGTCAATAAAAAAAGAAAAAAAATAAAGTCAATCAAGAAAAAAAATAGTTTACCTTTAGACTAGGGGCATCTGCCCTGAACTACGCGCGACCTGATTCCTACACTGGGATACGTAGGCAACCTATTTATGAGGCTTGTCAAAAAATTTGCAAAGCCATAAGCCTTTTCTTTAAAAAAGCCCATCCTGTCTATAAAGTTCTTCCGGTGTTCAGAATCAAGGATTTAGGTCCAAATGCAAAAAAGGAAAGAAAGAAAAAAGAAAAGAAAATAACAAAGTTTGAAGATCTGCTAGACTGAAAACCTGAAAGGGCGATATAGGCAAAATTTAAGATCATTCCCCTGCTAAGTTGAAAACCCGAAAGGGCGGCTTAGGCAAAAGCTAAGGGGATAGCTTGCTGAGTTGAAAACCCAAACGGACGATTCTGGCAAAGGTTAAGGTCAAACGGTCTTCCAAATTGAAAACCTGAAAAGGGAGACTTGGTCATGGTAGGAGAAAATATCCAAAAAAGCTATATCCAACATCAAGATCGAGGATTGAAGAAGTTCAAGCATGCACACTTTGCATCCTCGAAACTAGGGGCATGAGACCAAGCAATCCAAGGAGTAGTAATCAAATCCTTGGAGAATTACTGTTTTATAAAGGAGAAGTCTAGTGTTTATCAATTGCAAATTTACTCTTTGAAAGGTCAGACCTACTAAACAAAATGTTAACTAAGTCAGAAGCATCACTTTGAGTTGGTCTAGTCAGTCCATCCATTTCTATTCTTTCAGAAATCCTCGATTATTCGAATAGTGTCTTTTACCAGATTTTTCCTTTGAATAGAGTCGGTTATTGTCTTTGAGTCCAAAGGTCGCAACTGTCTTGGTGAAAAAGATAAGGCGTCAGCTTATCTGCAACTACACTTGAGCCAAATAAATCTTGATGGAAGAACTTCATGAGTCGTCATATGAAAGATTCGGTTTAAGCAAGCCACTTCAGAAAGAATTTAGAAGCAGAACGTCAGAAGGCACAGTTTCCATAAGAAGACCATGTCCCAGAAAGGCACCATAGGCTTGGGAGAGTCTCATGCGTGACAATGGTTGGACCGATTCCTCAGCAAGATGAAACATTAAAATTCAGAATTTCTTTCCAGCGTATTGCATACCATTACCGTCGAGAAACGTTTGTCAAAATACCTGCCAAAAAAAAATCCCACCTTCAAATTTCAATATCCAAGAGAACTATTATTCTAGATTATCAGTTCAGGTATTTAGATCAGGGTTTCAATTATGAATACCAAGAATCTCCAGCAATGAAGACCAATGGTCTTTAGGCAGTAACCTCTTCTTAAAAGTTCTTGATAGCATTCTTAGCAATTCTCTTAAGTCATGTTTCATCATTTCTTCTCTAGGGATAAATGTCAATAGTCATTACATTTAGTTCCTGATATGCGTTGTCTCGTCATTCTTTTGAATTTTGGTCTTCCACAATATCTATTTGTCCTCGAATCCAATTTCACACATCTAAAGTTCATCAATCTTCAAATTTATCAAATTCAAGTTCATGCTCAAATCTTCAAGTTCAAGTTCATTTCAAATCATCAACTCAAGTCCATTTCAAATTTCCAAATTCAAGTTCATTTCAAATCAAAAACTCAGGTCCATTTCAAATTTCCAAATTCACGTACATTTCAAGTCATCAAATCAAGTTCAAATTAAATCCATCTTCCTTTTCTTTTCAGAGAAAAAGCAAAAGTGCCTCTCGATCGAAATTTGTCTTCCTTTTTTTTCAGAGAAAAAGCGAAAGTGCTTCTGGATCAAAAAAAAAATTTCTTTCTTTTTAGAGAAAAAGCGAAAGTGCCTCTCGATCGAAAATTTCTTTCTTTTCAGAGAAAAAGCAAAAGTGCCTCTGGATTGAAAATTCATTTTCCTTTCTTTTCAGAGAAAAAACGAAAGTGCCTCTGTATCGAAAATTCTTTTTCCTTTCTTTTCAGAGAAAAAGCGAAAGTGCCTCTCGATTGAAAATTTCTTTCTTTTCAGAGAAAAAGCGAAAGTGCCTCTAGATCAAAATTCATCTTCCATTTCCTTTAAGAGAAAAATTGAAAGTGCCTCTGGATAGAAATTCATCTTCCTTTTCTTTTCAGAGAAAAAGCAAAGGTGCCTCTGAATTGAAATATTCTTCTCCCTTTTTGTATAGAGAAAAAGCGCAAGAGCCTCTAAACCAAAAAGATTATTTCTTCTGCCCTAGAGAAAAAGCTTGGTACCTCTATGACAGAGAATTTCATCAAGATAATCCAATTTCTCAATATTCTAGGACTTTGTCTAGGGTCTTGCATTAGGAAGCATTTAGCATATGTTTGCATTGCATTAGTGAATCTTTTGTTGATTAAAGCTACGCAAAATGGCTCTGTCACTTTGCTTTGGTATTCGATTACTACGTCATCTCTACCAAAGATGGGCATCTGTAGACACCCCCATTTTGCTATGCTTTAAAAAGCAAAAGATTCGGTAGTTTGATCGAGTCTTGAGTCGGTCTTCCATATTAGATTAGGTATTATTGTATTTTAGGGTGAATTGCATCTCATTTTAGGGTTTTGAAGTTGATTCGTAATCCTGAAAGTCGCTAGGGGGTTCCATTGGCCTCCGGAAGATGAATAATCAAGTTTCCAATCAAGTAGGAAAAAACTGCTATTTTTGGGTTTATCAGGGTTTCCCTCATTTTTGCCTATTTTTGCACCTCGGGAGTAATTTGGTCATTTCCAATGTGTTTCATTTGATCTCTAGAGTGTGTCTAAGGAGTCACGAGTCATTTCATGAATTTTGAAAAACCTGCTAAATTTGGAATTTCTCAGGGGTTTAGCTTGATTTGAAAATTTTGTGTGTCGAAGGCATTTTGGGCATTTTCAGGGGATTCCAAGTGATCCTTTTTTACATCACCCACCAAAAGAAGCAAACTTAAAAACTTTCTATTTTTTAAGTTTGACTATGAAGACTTTCTATTTTTAACTTTCCCCTTTGGGGGCAATCCAATTTAAAGTCATTTTAGTCGCCTTTGAGTGCATAGTGATCAAATATGGGTGTCCGAGAAATTATTTCTTCTAAAGGAGATGGTTCGACCATATGTCGAGGGTGCACCATAAATGTCATATGGGTTGGGTTAATCAATAACAATTTTGAATTTAAAGGATTTTATTGACTTTTTATTGAAAAAAACTCAAAATACATGTCATAAGGCCCATTGGGCTAAAGCCCACAAGGTGGGGGTCCATGTGGACCGACCCATGTGCGTCGGCCACATAAGTGGGCACCCCACATGGAGAGGCCAGATGCAAAAACGTCCAACATGGGATGAGGTGGTTGGTGACATCATATTTGTTTTGAAAAAATTATAAAGAAAGGAAGAGCTATAAGTAGAAATAGCTAGTATGGTCAGGTTAGTAAAATGACCATAACTCTTTACTTTCTTGTCTAAAAAAATTACATTTAAACTTGTTTCGAACGTATTGAAAAGATCTACAACTTTCTAGTTTACAGGTTTTCTTGAATCAGCCTCTAAATAGGTCAAACATGGGCTCAAACATTGGGCAGCCCTCTTTGGACGAAAATCATTCATAAAAGTAAGTTTCCTATGTGAGGAGGCTTCTAAATTGATATTGAAGGATCTCCATTGTGTAATTTAGCATTGCTTAGCTTGCAACAAAATAAGGTTTAGAAATAAGTTCAATGTGAAAATCAAAGAATGAGAAAGTCAAAGCACAAATTGGAAACAAGCCAAAAGGAGAGAGCTCACATTGGAAACTTCCAAATTTACTCAAACCTAGCCTTGTGCCTATAAAAGCAAATCCACCCAAAGCTTTTCTTCTCTTGGAAAAACATCCCACCTTGTCATCCCCCTCCAGAAAATTCCTTCCTCTATTGTAGTGTTCTTGATCATGTTCTATTACTTGTTTTTCTTCAAAGCACACTTGGATTTCTTCGTCTCTTCTTCAACAAACGTCAAAACCAGATTATATTGGGCGATCTTTGGAGTTTTCTTTTGCGTATACAAGGTGTGACAAAGCGTATATCTTGGATTTACACACCTTAGAGACAAGGAAATGGATCAACGGTTAGTATCTTATTCTATGTAATCTAGAACTAGTAGTAACATATTAGAGGTGTCTTTTCTTTGTTTTCTTAATGGCTTTTTGTAGAGAATTTCATGAGAGGTTGTCTTGCATGATCTAATATGATTTATGATGGGTCAATTTACTTTAATACTGATTTTGGTGGAAGAAGACCATGTTACATGTGAAAACTTGGATGTTTAACCAATTAGGGTTTTAAGTAGTCTTTGAATCGATTTACAAACCAAGTGTTTCAAATCTAAGGATTTTTCGCAAAGTTATATTGTTTGAGTTTCAATTGGATTTAAAAAACACTATAAATCTGAAAGTTCCAATAGAATTCATTTATATTGAATGGTTTAAAATTTGATCAACCGATTAGGGTTTCAAGTAGTTTTTAAGTCGATTTACAAAGCAAGTGTTTCAAAACCAAGGATTTTACGCAAAGTTATATTTTCTGAATTTCAATTGGGATAAAAGAACACTAGAAATCCAAAGTTCCACTAGAATTCATTTATTTTGATGACTCTAAAATTCGTTAAAACAATACCTAGAAAAAGAAAATATGACAAATAAAAATTCGTTCATGTATCAAACAAATTCAAAATTGGATGAAATTTTATTCTTAATAGTATTTTAATATTTAAATATCATACAACAGTTTACAATAGATTTTGAGTTTATTTATTATATTTTTTAGAATTTTTTAATGAAAATTTCTTATTTTCACATGTCTGAAGGAGATATCATCAAATGAACTCCTCGGAAGCTGAAATTTTGTAGTAAGATGAATTGGCCCGGAAACATCATATTATGATTTTTTTGGATTTGTTGTGCATGTTTTGATATTTTTTTATGATTTATCTTTGAATCTGACAGAACATAAATAAATATATTTAAAATAGTAAATTTCAGACATAATGTGTGAAATTTTTGTTGTGGTTTGATATTACTGGGAGCATATTATAGTGATAATTTGGAATGATTTGGAGCATGTTTGCTATAAGTTACTTTCTAACAGTATCAATCTGGTCTGATTTTGTTAAAATCATTAAAAATTCACTTTAATTCGAAAATTAGTAAAAATTCCAGAATATTATAACTTTCCAGAATGCATGTAATCCTTAAGTCATTTGAATAGAAACCTTAAAAATTATGAAGTTCATTCATAACTGGCTAATCGAGGTTATTTTAGATGAGAAGGTCGTATTCATAATCGTTTCTTCATTGCGATCAACCCTTGACTTTTTAGCATCTAAATATAAATATATTATTGGCTCTGAGGTCTTTGTCCACGAAAATCCTGGGAAAATGCCAGGCAATAGTAGATCATGATTTATTTGCCGAACTGTGTAAGGGTAGAAAGCACGATTCCCTTCCATGAATTCAACCCATGTAGGGAAATAACTAACCCTTAGAGCCTTAGATTTTTCCTAAATTTTAGGTATTAGTATGGGACCCGATCCCGCGAGAGGGTCGCGAGTGTGCGAGGCGTCATACTCTCTCTTGGTCTCTTGTACCCACGCGATTGGCATGTGCCTTATTATTATTATTATTATTGATTACCCAACCAAGTCGGCAACAACCAAGGCATATGATGAAAACAAACGTACAACCCAGTACCCACAAGGGCAGGGGTAAGCCGCCGAGCCTAGCAAGGTGTGATTTAATTCATCCTTTCCGTGAACTTGGGATCACTAAAAGAATCTGAATTTCACACAAAGGAAAATGACAGAGTCGCCACCTAGATGAGGGATCTAGGACCCATAAGTAACCAGAAATCTAGACTCGTTACCTGGTTACGAGAATGGAAGGTATGAGGAGTTATCACCACATGCACCATCCTCGCCCGATAATCCGGTCTTCGATTCCAAACGTTAACTCTCTTGAATTTCTTTTAAATGCCTCATTTAACTCTATTGAAGTGCGAACTACGTGACACGCATCATAAAATCAAATTTTAATGTAATTCCTAAATGTGTATCTTGATTTTCTTAATTTGTTTGAATTCAATCTAAGTGAAAGTTCTCCTAAAATTCTAATTTCATGGAAAGTTCTAAGTGATTTAATTACTTTTAATTTAAGGATTAATCTACAAAACCCCACCACTTATGTGTGGAGCCGACTCGGGCTTGGTATGCCACTCAAGTATCCAAGCTGCCTACATATCACAGCCTCACTAGAATCAGAGTCAATCGTAGTTCGGTGCACCTGAACTAAGCTACTTATGCCTAACTCATCTAGGACACCGATCTAGACTGGATTGACTGTTTTAACAGTTTAAGAGAAATTATTTAATTCAAGTTGAAGATTTAATATCCTAGGACTTCATTTAAGATGCTATATGGTCATATCTAAGTGCAAGTTGTCCCTTAGACTAATGTAGGTTAACCTACATCCTAGGTAGCTAGGTTTGTCGTAGGAAAAAATTGGGTGACTAGTGTAACTAGATCTATGGCACGGTTGCTATCTATAGCAAACGGCCGTGATGAGGCTGGACTCATAACTCTAGGACTCCCTAAAACCTAGGACACAACGTGACAGAAGTATTCCTAAGGGGCCCTAAAAGGTTCATACGATAGGAGACCGCAATCCAACGGCTCCTAAGACTTTGATTAAGTTAATTTAATTTGTTGATATTGATGATTTTTAGATTGACTGATTTTTTTATTTTTAAGGATTTTCGATTCCTAAATATCTAAGGGATACCAAATGTTTTATGGTTTGCCAGTTTCGGCCTCGAATCGCAACCATAGATGGGAATCGTGCTCTCAACCCTTATTTAGCACGCAAGTTATAGTATCTTATTGCCTGGCATATTTCTCAGGATTTCAGTGGACAGTGGACCTCGAAGCTAATATCATACTATAATTTACGCACTCTAATTATGCAGGATTAATCCCAATTAGTATACGATTGTGGTTGCGATCTCGACAGTTAGACTATCGCGGTATAGCGAATTTACATGGAAGATTTACGAACCCTAAGGTTTCTATTTCAAACAAGTTGGGGGTTAAATTCATGATGTAAAGTTATGATTTGTTGGAGGTTTTTACTGACTTTTGTGTTGATTTGCTATTGAATTATGATTTATTAATATTAAGACCAGATTGCGAGGATTACACAGAAACCCTAAGCAATCGAACTCCAAATCAGTTGAAACTTTTTCAGTAACAAGATATGGATGATTGTGGATTACTGAAAAGTTTTCATGAATTTTCATTAAGATTTGATATCAAACTCCGATTTTTTTAAATTCAAATGAGTTCATAGGTTAACACAGAAACTTATAGCATATCAATTTCAAATTAATCCAAACTTTCACATAATAGAGATATAGATGATTATAGCTTACTGAAAATATTTCATGAATTGTCATTAAGATTTGATATCAATTTCCGATTTCTCAAAATTCAAATTAGTTCATAGATTAACACAGTAACTTATAGCATATCAATTTCAAATTAATCCAAACTTTCACAGAATAAAGATATAGATGATTATAGCTTACTGGAAAAGTTTCATGAATTATCATTAAGGATTTATATCAATTTTCGATTTTTTAAAATTCAAATCAGATTATAGATTAACACAGAAACCTATAGCATATCAATTCCAAATCGACTCAAACTCTTATAGTATAAAGATAATCAAGGATTTTTATTATGATTTGATGCCAATTGAAATTCACACAAAAATCGGAAGAAACCAAAGAATTACTTACAAAGCAAACATAATGCTATCTAAAAGCAATCAAAAAATTCCAGTAGATATATAATAGATTATAAAATTTTCTATCAAAATTTCAAAACTTAAAATTAAATCTCCTCTATAAAATTGATTTTTAAATAGAAAAGGGGAATTTGTTTCCTATGAATTGAAACACGTTTATTAAAATAAATTACAAAATCATATTAAAACTTTGCAAAACCAATCGAAAAATTTTCTTTAACATTCCAGTAACCTAAGTCACTAGTTTGTAAAGACAAATTTTAAAAATTTACTAATTTAATACGAAAACGAATTACGGCACATACACCGAAGAATCGATCAGAAAACAGTAAAGAAAATATTTTTTTCAAAATTTTATTCCATGAAAACTTCAATTTATAAATAAACATGAGTTCTGAAAAGTTTCATCAATTTTTAAAATTGTTTGATATTTATTAAAAATAACCCAAAATTAAAAAAAAAATTAACACCGGATTAAAAAAAATCAAACAATTCCAAAAATTTTATGGTGAACTGGAAATCCAAAAATCGGTTTGGAACCAAATTTTCATGAAATTTGGATTTGATTTGACCCGTTTTCCATTTTATTCTTTAAGAAATAACCCTTTGCCGGGTTATATTTCAAAAAATAAAACGAAAATCGAGGCGGTCAAACCGTGGTCCAAGATTTCACTTTTCAGTAGTTTTGAAATTTTTATTAACCTAAAAAAAATTCATTTTTTTCAAAAAGACTATGTTTTCAAACACTTGCCTTGAAAATTGAATTTAAACTTAAATTGAAGAATAAAGAAAGAAAATTAATATTTATATAGAGGAAAACTAATTTTTTGTTAAAATTTTAAATTTTGAAAGCCTTTAATCTATACTATAACATACTGTAATTTCAAAAGAGAACTCATTGATTTGATATTTCAAAAATAAAACCCTAGCATGCTTGTTCTAATTCACAAAGAAGAGAGATCCTTACCGTTGATCGCGATCCTTGTCTCTAGGGTTGGTGATCCGAGATATACACTTTGTCCAACCCTTTTATATACTCAAAAAGATCCAAAGATCACTCCAATAATCCTTGATTATATGATGCCTTGGAGAAGAAGAAGTTCAAGAACCCATTTTGTGAAGAACACTTGAGAGAGAGATGAACACACTTGAAAAGATGAATGAATTCCAAGGAGGAAGAGAGAGAGGGATGAATTTTCTAGAACCAGGCCAAAAGTTGTGCTTGCTTTGTTTTTACAGAAAAAGTTAGGGTTAGATTGGATTTGGAAGTTTCCAATGTGAGGACTCCTACCTTTAGTTAGTTTCTAATTCTCACCTATGGCTTGCTTTTCCCTTACCTTCTAAATTGTATTTACTTCTAACATTGACTTCTTACAAGCCAAGCAATGCTAAATTATACAACGGAGATCTTTCAAGATCAATCTAGAAGTCTTCTCACATAGGAAACAAGCTTTTATGAATGATTTTCGCCCAAAAAGGGATGTCTGACATTTGAGCTCATTTTTGACCCATTTAGAAGCTGATTCAGGAAAAGTCATAAACTAGAAAGTTGTAGATCTTTTCGAGACGTTCGAAACAAGTATATTTTTAAATTTATTAAACAAAAAAGTAAAAAGTTATGGCAGTTTTAGTAACCTGACCATAGAAGCCCTTTCTAATTATAACTCTTCATTTCTTTATTATTTTTTTAAAACAAATATGATATCGCCAACCACCTCATCCCATGTTGGACGTTTTTGCATGTGGCCTCCTCATGTAAGGCGCCCACTTATGTGGCCTACCCACATGGGTGGGTCCACATAGACCCCACCTTGTGGGCTTTAGCCCAATAGGCCTTATGACATGTATTTTGAGTTTTTTTCAATGAAAATTCAATAAAATCCTTTAAATTCAAAATTTTATTGATGAACCCAACCCATATGATATTTATAGTGCACCCCTAACACGTGATCAAACCATCATTTTTTGAAAAAAATAACTTTCCGGACCAAAATGCCCCTATTTGATCATTAGACATCCAAATGCGACCAAAATATCCTCAAATTGTTTCACCCCTAAAGGAAAAAATAGAAATAAAAAAAATGGAAACTCTTTGTGCTCAAACTTCAAAAATAGAAACTTTTAAAGTTGGGTCCTTTCGGTGAGTAATATCAAACATGATCATTTGGTATCCCCTGAAAATAACCAAAATGCCCTCAACACTCAGAATTTTCAAATTAAGCGAAACCCTGGAGAAATTCTAAATTTAGCAGGTTTTCCAAAATTCAGAAAATCATTCATAATCTCTCAGACACCTTTCGGGGATCAAAAGAATTACACAGGAAAAGACCAAATTACCCGGAGGTGCAAGAATTTGGTGAGAGTAGGGAAAACCCAGAAAATTCTAAAAATAACAAGTTTTTTCACTTGCTTGGAAACTTGAATTTTCATCTTCTAGATACCATTGGAACACCCTAGAAACTTTTAGGATCGCGAATCAACTTCAGAATTCCTTCAACGAGGCGAAATCTACCCTAAAATGCACAAATGCCTAATCCTGGGTGGAATACGGACTTGAAACTTGACAAACTACCGAATCCTTTGCTGTTTTAAAGTGTAGCAAAATTGGGGTGTCTACAGTTAGGAACCCTTAAAAGAATTGAAAATCATTAACCGAATAATTTTGGGTTGGGTAAACCCATGTTCAAGTCAATCTTGAAACCGTTGGATCACGGTCCCTCCTCGTAGGAACCTTTAGAGCCGCTTTAGGAACACTTACGTCACGTTGTGTTCTAGGTTTTAGAGTGTCCTAGAGTTAGGAGTTCAGCCTCATCACGGCCGATTGCTATTATTAGCAATTGACCTTTAGATTAGTTTCACTAGTTAACCCTCTTTTCCATGTAGGACAAGCCTAGTTAACCTAGGACGTAGGACCCACCTACATTAGTTTAGGGAGCGTCTTGTAATTAGATAGGGCCATATAGCATCTTAGATCGGATAAAAAAAATCTACTCAACTTGAACTAAATAATCTCTCTTAAACTGTCAAAACAGTCAGTCCAGTCTAGATCGGTGTCCTAGATGTCTTAGGCATGTAGCTTAGGTTAGGCCACCGAACTATGTCGACTCTGATCCCAGTGAGGCTTGGCTACGTAGGCAGCTTTGATGCTTGATGGCATACCAATCACGAGTCGGCCCCACACACAATCAGTGAGGCTTTTTAGGGTAGTTTTTATTTTCTTTCATCATTTAAAACCTTAAATTAAAATTGATTAAATCACTTAAGACTTTTCCCCAAATTAGAATTTTATGAGAACTTTCACATAGATTGAATCGAAACGAATTAAGAAAATCAAGATACAAATTAGGAAATACATTGAAATTAGATCTTACGATGCATGTCATATAGTTCTCACATTAATATAGAGTTAAATGAGACATCTAAAAGAAATTTAAGAGAGTTAACTTTTGGAATTGAAAACCGGATTATCGGGCAAGAATGGTGCCTGTGGTGGTAACTCCACATACCTTCCATTCTCGTAATCAGGTAACAAATCTAGATTTCTGGTCAATTATGGGTCCTAGATCTCTTATCTAGGTGGCGACTCTGTCATTCTCTTTTGCGTGAAATTCATATTGTTTTAGTGATCTCAAGTTCACGGAAAAGATGAATTAAATCAATAGTAATAAAAAAACGGCACAAGCCATTCGCGAGGGTACGAGAGACCAAGAGAGAGGAAGGCGGGTCATGTGCCGCGCCCCTCTCGCGGGATCGGGTCCCACACAATGATCGTGTCAAACGGGTCAAAGGGGCAGCCAAACGCAAAAAGTCCTGAACAAAACGGCGGTAGGATCTTGTCAATCCCAGAAAACTACGAATTTCAGGAACATTATTCGGCCTGTTCCATAATGTTACTGCCTCAATCTTCTTTGGGCCAACAGACACACCATCTTTAGAGACAACATGACCCAAAAAGGAGATTGAGTCGAGCCATAATTCACATTTCTTCAGTTTTCCATATAGCTTCTTTTTTCTTAAGGTTTCTAAGACAACTCTCAAATGATGCTCATGGTCATACTGACTTTTAGAATATATCAGAACATCGTCAATGAACACAACCACGAACTGGTCTAATAGTGGTCTGAATATCCTGTTCATCAAGTCCATAAAAGCTGCCGGGGCATTGGTTAATCCAAACGGCATAACAAGAAACTCATAATGGCCATACCGAGTTTGGAAGGCGGTCTTCGGTACATCTTCTGATTTAATTCTAAGCTGATGATAACCCGATCGAAGATCGATCTTGGAAAACACACATGCCCCTTGCAATTGATCAAACAAATCATCTATCCGCGGAAGCGGATATTTGTTCTTTATAGTAACTTTGTTCAATTCTCTGTAATCTATACATAATCGCATACTTCCATCTTTCTTCTTAACGAACAAAACTGGTGCTCCCCATGGTGAAACACTGGGTCGCACAAAACCCTTCTCTAACAATTCTTCTTACTGACTTTTCAATTCTTTCATTTCCAAAGGTGCCAAATGATATGGGGCCTTAGAGATAGGTGCCGTTCTAGGAGTTAGATCAACAGTAAATTTAACTTCTCTATTCAAAGGTAGACCTAGAAGGTCTTCAGGAAACACATCTGTAAACTCCCTAACTATAGGGATGTTCTCAATCTTCATATCATTATCATTAACTTCAACTACTGAGGCCAAGAAAGCTTCACAACCTTGTCTAAGAAATCGACAAGCTTGCATTGCAGACAAAACTATAGGAGTCGAGTGAGCTCCACTCCCTTCAAAACAAAAATTTTCCTCTCCCGAAATTTCAAAACTTACTACCTTCTTATTACAATCTACCAATGCATAATGGGTTGACAACCAGTCCATTCCCAAAATCACATCGAAGTCAGTTAACTCAGCAAAGATAAGATCCACTAACATTTCTCTGTTTTCAGTCCTAATAGGACACATCTTACTAATTTTGTTAGCCATATTCCTAAATCCAATAAAATGCTTAATCAGAAAACTGTCTAAAGCATAATTATATACTTATAATAATACAAACAATTCTCATTTGGAGCCAATATCTATCCAACACATATTTTTCATGATTCTTGCCCAATCACAAACTCGCATGCTTCCCAAGTGTCCCCAGGTGCATTTGAATTTATAATTGAGCCCTGATCACGCAACTGGTTTATGTGTTATCAAGCGTCTCTGAAACACACAAACCTATCAAGTACTTCCTAATTGCTCTTTATCTAAATCCCCAGTTCTCACAATCAAAGTCCTTTGTTCAAATGATTCTACCTAGGACCTAAAGCCTAAGCTTTGATACCACTTTCTGTCACGCCCCAAACCCCACCCTGGGCGTAAAACATGACAGCGACGTACACCTGCAAGACAAGTCCCACAAATGTACAAGGCTACAAGCAATAACATAAATAACCTGGCATTCATAACTAAATATATCAGAGTCTCAATTAGTGCAGACCCATCAGAGTCAAATCAAAATCTCATCTCTCCCCAATAGTCAAAACAAAATAAATATTAAGGTCTTTACATCTTATTCAAATACTCACTTCCTAAAGAATCTGAAATAACTAAACTAATTTCAAGCCATAGTCCAGTTCCAAGGCTAAGCGTCCTGTTCCTCGTTTTCTTCACGAGGGCCAAGACCTGAAAAATATTAAATAACCACAGTCAGCTGAAAAGCTCAGTACATAATAAAGCACTACTCTAAGTACAGTCTAAGAATGCCAAGGCTCAATAGGGTCAGATAGTCAAAATCAAAGCTGAGTTCTGAGGTCTTAGCTAAATCAATAGGCACAGAGTAGTTATAAGTGCATGTCAAATATGGTTCTAAATTAAAGGTGCAATAAGCCAAATTCAAAGTCTGAGTTCTGACCAGGTTCAAAGGTTTTCAGGGTTCATATTCAAAGGTTGTCAAAGTTCATATACACTTCAGAGTCATCGGCATGGTTCAGAAGACATGTTATTGCTTATACACTGACAGTCCACGGTGTTGGAACTAGTTCCTCAAAGTTCAGATACAAGTCGACAGGGCCAACGTTTTATCCCACTGACGGGCCAGAAGTTCTAGTGTACTACCCTCACGGTGGGTCCAGAATTGCCAATTATTTTACCCCCATATGGCAGGGTCCAGAAATAGTCCAAGCCTCCACAGAAGTGTTCAAAAGGTATCCAAGGTTCATATTCAGATAGTTCAAAGTATTCAAATGGTTCCAATAGTTCAAAGTATTCAAACTGCTAGTGTCAAAGGTTCAAAGTTCAGAACATGTATTCACAACAATTATTTCCAAGGTTCGGAGTTCAGAACAGTTATTTCAACGGTTCGGAGTTCAGAACAGTTATTTCAAAGGTTCAGAATTCAAAACAGTTATTCTAAAGGTTCAGAGTTCAGAGCAGTTATTATAAGAATTCAAAGTTCAGAGCAGTTACTTCAAAGGTTCAGGGTTCAGATACTTCTAAATATTCGTATAGTACTAAAGATTCAAAATTCAAAAGATGGTCCCAAAGGTCTAAAGTCCAGACAGATATTCATACAGTTCTTTCAAAGGTTCTAAAGTAGCAGTAGGTGAAACAAAATGGCATGTTAGACTTCAAAGCTAATTCAAAAGTTCAAAGGTGTCAATATAGTTTTCCAAAGTCAATACTGATTCAAAGGGAAAAGGGTTTACAATTACCCAAAGTAGTACGTTATTACGTACCTCAATGTCGTTCGTTCTTTCCTTAAATCTGATTATGTTTCAATATTCCGAACTGACCAGGGCATAGACAACAAATAAGGGTGTTTTTAGAATTACCATTATCATGGAGTCTTCAAACATTTCTGAATCTATTTTTATCACAAACTACGTCTTCTACCGAGTCCATAGAGTACATAAACATCGAAAACGGATAAGAGATGAAGAAGTTATGATTCTTCAAAGTTTTACACATTTTCAGGGTTCGGAAGTCCGAAGGTTTCTTCGGAAGTCCGAAGGCCTCGGACCGATTCTTTTGGCCTCCCTTCGGAAGTCCGAAGGTTTCTTCGGACGTCCCCTTTGGAAGTCCGAAGGTTTCTTCGGAAGTCCGAAGGTCGCAGACTGGGTTTTTCGGAAAAATTCCATATTCGTCCTGAAAACTTCAAAAGGCCATAACTTCTTCGTTTTAACTCCGATTCGCACGTGGTTGGATTCGTTGGACTCATATCGACGAGAGGAATCCATCTAATCCAATTTCATGCTCCAAAAATCTCAGATTTATTTATCATAATTTAATCTAAGATTTTAGGGCATGAATCAACCCTCAATTCTTAAAGTTCCATAACTAAATTCTTAGTTTATTAGGGATCTTTAAATTCATCCCTAAATTCTTATCCAATTGTTCTGTGAAACCAACATATATCTCACCTTGATTCACGGCTTCGACTCCGAAATCGCGATCTCCTCTGTCTTCTTTTCTTCTTTCTCTGATTTCTTTCTTTAAGGCGGAACAAAACGTTTAGGGTTTGTTTTAGCCTCAAAACGATATATTTATAGGCTTTATTAAGAATCCCTAATCTGAGTCAAATTCAAACGGACAAAAACGCCCATTTTTAATAAAGGGGGACAAGATTTTAATGGAGGGTATTTTTGGGTATTTACAATAACAAAAATCCACATGCAATGGCCAAACCTAAAAAGAGGGGCCACATGTGCCAAGTGTAGGCCAACCTTAAAAAGAGGGGCCACACGTGAGGGGGAGTGTTAAAGTATAAAACGATTAAATAATGCCTTCTCCAATAGCTTAAGCTTTTGGAGTAACTGGTTGTTTCACGGTTTCAATATTTTTTATTTTTTATTTTTTGTGCTTTCTTTAGCAAACATTTTATTCCAAAACTATTACAATTACAACAATTCACATGCACACAAACGTACTTCGGATAGAAGAGCATCTGAGAAGCTCACAGAAATATGAAATCTAATCAAATTGATACTGTAGGCATCCTTTCTCTTTGCTCACAGTTCGACAGAACGGACACCAAAAGAGGCTCGTTAAAATCTTGATAGGAAGCCTTCCCTTTTCCATAATAGCAAAAAGAAGGATCTTGCAGCTGTGAAGATGAGAGATCTAAAGGTATACGAGGATGAATGTATTTACTCCACATGAACCAGTAGTCCCTATTAAGGAATCTTGGAAATCATCAACAAGGTTTTTCATGGCATCAATTGCTTGGATCTGAAAAGATCATGGGATATTTGTGAATAGCCAGAAATTCTCAAAAAAAAAAAAAAAAATTTTGGAAAATAGCCAGATCTCTATAGTAAGAGTGGTTGTTAGGTGGAGGCCCTTCGCAATATATCACATTAGATTTTTATGGGTCTAGCTTTGGTAGTTGTGGCCCAATGGGAATTCGTGGTATAATAGGAGATCTTGAAAAGATAGTTACATTAGTTTCTTCAAGACCTGTTAATGTTATGTTAAAGATTCTACTGAGACCGAGAATCTATCATGAGGCCAAGGAATTCAACTCTTTTTTTTTCTTTGAATAATGGATGGAATTCAACTTAAGAGATGGAATTCAACTCTTAGTGGTGTTTCTAACATCCATTTCTGGTAGTCGGTGACTCCTGAAATATTGTAAGTGGATAAATAATCGGTAACAAGGTCATCAGAAGGTAGCAAATCCCATTGAGGTGATTATTAATTATTCATATTAGATGTTCTTTTTTCATCATATGCATTAGGAGGCAAAAAATTTTATTATTATTATTTTTTTTTTTGAGTGTGTGTGGGTCGGTGGGTGGTGGGAGGGGGGATTCATTGGTCGAAAAGGGTGTATTGATCACCAATTACCTATTGAGAATTGCTTGGACTAGTGTCTTACTGTCTTGTGGAGTTTATGCTGAGCTCAATCATTCCAGATGCTCTTTTCTTTTTCTTTTGATGTATCTGTTACTATTCTAAAGGGAGACAATGGAACCATTAACCATTAACCATGCCTATATTTTTTTGTTTTGTTGAAGTAGGTTTTCTCATATGGAAGTATGGAACATAATTCAACTAGAAACCAATTGTTTTTTTATTTTCGGAAATCCAACGGATGATGTGCAGGTAAAGGAATCTACTTAACTCAAGGCTTTTCCTCTCTTTCAAGGAACCATGAGTTTTGCTGGCCGAAGGAGACTCGCATAGATAAAGACTTGATCTATGTTCTCATGGAGATTTGCAGATAAATTTGAGGAGATTAAATATAGATATCTAAGTCTCCTGTATTTGAATGCACTAAGCATCAAATGCAGAAGCCAGCTCTTTGGCTAGAGATAGGAGGTTTTTAATCGGCTTTCTTCGATTTGATGTACTGTTCCTAACTAGGGTTGTTGTCTTCATGTTGTGTCCCTAGTTGTTGGTTATTGGAGTTGACATGTTCTTGACAATTTATCCTCCCCTTTGCATTTGCCTTGATGTACCCAGGGGCGATGACACTTGAAAGGGAAGGGGGACAATTGCCCCCCTTAATTTTTTGGAAAAACAAATATACCTTTATTTTTTAATATTTTTTTATACTTACCCCCTTTTTAAAAAAATATACCCCCCTTTCGAATCATCCCTAAGATAGAAAATAAGTTTAAAATTTTAATGTTACCATTTTTATATCCCTTGTGCAAAATTTACTATAATTTTTGCTCCCTTGTGCAAAATTTCAGATAGAAATTTTTTTCTATCTTAATTTCAAGATAGAAAAAAAATTACTATAATTTTTGCCCCCCTTGTGCAAAATTTCTGGCATCGCCCCTGCTTGTGGTAGGTCCCACCTTGGACGGCTTACGGCTTCGATGAGATGAAAAAATCCTAAGGGGGGAAAATATCATTTCCCGGTAAGAATTGTTGAGATTGATCAATGTGGGCGTGCATATACAGTTGTGTTAGCCCCACCATGATTTAATGGAGTCCTCTCATTGTTCTAATTATTATTTAAATACTTTTCTTGTCTAGCAAAAGCGAATTTGAAAAGAAAAGTCTGTCTTTTCGAACATGGAGGATAAGGCATGCACATTACTGACTTTAAGATTGGATGGGCCCTACTAGACCCATTCGACCATGCCCTCCTTGGATGCTTCTTTTTAGGTCACATTAATAAAATGTTTCTTATGTGATGTGAACATATTTATTGTGTGAGTTAATTTGCATGGTGAATTTAACAAATAAAAAGGAAATAGTTCTCTCTTGCAAAACATATATTATGGAAAATGCTAAAAACGTTCCAAATAGACATTTCATGGTCCCCACTGGTGCCATGTCTATTCGATCAGAACCGTTGATTCTTCAGAGGGTTCCGCCAGTAAAAGATATAGCGTTGTTTTTTTGTAGTTCTTTGTCTACAAGATCAACGGTCTTTATTGCGCATATGCACATCTCTGTGTGGGCCATGGAATTGATTGTGACCAATGATCCCCCACGGTACTCTGCCTGCCAAGTCTCTCACGACAACTATTTGTGTTTGCAATGAAAAATCTTTTTCATTGCACATCCAAACTAGCCATTAGTCAATGTGTTGCCATCCAAGTCTCTCACGACAACTCTCCTCTAGATATGATATCTGAAGACTGAGATGGAAACTTTATCTTTGGAATTCATTGCATTTGTAAATTCACTTCTTTGTGATCTTTGAAATGTACTAATTCTTCATTAATGAAAATAGTGATACTTAATGTAAATAGGGTCCTTATAGGATGGATGTGCAAGGAAAAATATGAGTGCCCCGAAGTAAATGTGGGGCCCATCTGCTTAATGATCCTGACCATTTATTTCCTAGGCCTCACTATGGATAGACCACGGAGCAAAAGGCACTCAAATTGGATGATTCTACTTCTCCAATTTGAGGCTTCTAAATGGGCAGTGACAAAAAACAAAATCAACGGTAGTCTATAAAACCTCTAAAAATTGGAGGCTTAGAATCGTCCCACTTATACTTTATACTATGCGCCTCATATGTTCCCCCATGAAAATGAGGCTATTTCAGTGAGTTTTCATTATCTACATTGCTTACAAAATACACGGTGAAAATTTCAAGTCATTCCCAAACTCAGACTCAAACTAGAACTCAGCCAACTGTAAAAAGTGAATCAACTCGGGCTAGTCAATAATTGATGAGTCAATTTGTTATTCACTCGTGCTTGTCAAAGGAGTTCTGATCAACTTAATTATACTTAAACAAGAACCTGATCCAAGGTAAAAGGGAGTTAAGTCACACCAAGGTAAAAGTGAGTCGACTCAGGCAAGTATTGCCTATTGACGAGAGATATGAGTGAGATTAAGTTGATAGTTGTTTGTTTTTGAATGATTGAAGCATTAGCGTACAAAAAAGAAACATTTCTGACATATTACCACTAAGGTTTCAAAATTCATTATTTTAATCAACCACTCCAATTGCTATAAAGCTTAGAAACTGAATAGATACATATCGGAGTGATCGACCAACAAAAGCAGGTGTTGGATTCTACAATACATTATATAGGAAGAATGAAACTTCTTTTCACCTCCCTTTATCACATTAATTAACATCTCAAACAAGAAGAATAAACACACAGAGAGTCTCCTTCGTTCCTTGAAAAGTATCTGCAGCTCTCTTCTTTTATTTGATTAATTTCTCCATCCTAACAAAACCATCTTGGATGAAATATAACGTCTTCCTACTGCAATAACAACATCATTACAAAATTCAATACTATATTCTCTTATAACCATTAGTCGCAAATAATTATATTTAACTTCAAAGAGGCCCTTTAATACCCAGATGATAATATTAGATTAAGCTTACTTACCCTTTTCTCTAAGACACTTGCTTAGTAGTGAGGAGGAGGAGGTGAAGTGTAATAGTAGACAGGTGGAGGAGGAGGTGGTGACTTGTACTTGTACATTGGAGTTGGTGGGGGTGGTGGGGACAAGAACATGATAGGAGGCTTCTCATTGTGGGGTGGGGGAGGAGGAGAAATGTACTTGTAAGGGGGTGATGGTGGTGGTGGGGACTTGACTAGAGGTGGAGGGGGTGGAGAATGGTACTTGTAGGGTGGGTAGACTTCGTGGGGTGGTGGTGGAGGAGGAGAATGTGGTGGTGGTGGTGGTGGTGACTTGTACTTGTACACTGGAGTTGGTGGGGGTGGTGGGGACAAGAACATGATAGGAGGCTTCTCATTGTGGGGTGGGGGAGGAGGAGAAATGTACTTGTAAGGGGGTGATGGTGGTGGTGGGGACTTGACTGGGGGTGGAGGGGGTGGAGAATGGTACTTGTAGGGTGGGTAGACTTCGTGGGGTGGTGGTGGAGGAGGAGAATGTGGTGGTGGTGGTGGTGGGTTGTACTTGTACACTGGAGTTGGTGGAGGTGGAGAGAAGTATTTGTAGGGAGGATATCCCTTGTGGGGTGGTAGTGGGGGAGGAGAATGCGGAGGTGGTGGTGGTGGGGACTTGTATTTGTACACTGGGGTTGGTGGAGGTGGAGAGACGTATTTGTAGGGAGGATACCCCTTGTGGGGTGGTAGAGGGGGAGGAGAATGCGGAGGTGGTGGTGGTGGGGACTTGTATTTGTACACTGGGGTTGGTGGAGGTGGAGAGACGTATTTGTAGGGTGGATACCCCTTGTGGGGTGGTAGTGGGGGAGGAGAATGCGGAGGTGGTGGTGGTGGGGACTTGTACTTGTACACCGAAGTTGGTGGAGGTGGAGACTTGTACTTGTAGGGTGGATACACTTTGTGGGGTCGTGGTGGTGGTGGGGACTTGTACTTGTAGACATGGTGGGTTGGTGCATGGTGGGGTGCTGGAGGAGGAGGAGATTTGTACTTGTAGACATGGTGGGGTGGTGGTGGGGGTGGAGACTTGTACTTGTAGACGTGGTGGGGTGGTGGTGGGGGTGGAGACTTGTACTTGTAGACGTGGTGGGGTGGTGGCGGGGGTGGAGATTTGTATTTGTAGACGTGGTGGGGTGGGGGTGGGGGTGGGGGTGGAGACTTGTACTTGTAGACGTGGTGGGGTGGTGGCGGGGGTGGAGATTTGTATTTGTAGACATGGTGGGGTGGTGGAGGTGGAGGAGACTTGTATTTGTAGACATGGTGGGGTGGTGGCGGTGGAGGAAACTTGTACTTGTAGACATGGTGGGGTGGTGGGGGTGGAGGAGATTTGTACTTGTAGACATGATGGGGTGGTGGGGGTGGTGGTGACTTGTATTTGTAGACATGATGGGGTGGGGGGAGTGGAGGAGACTTGTATTTGTAGACATGGTGGCGTGGTGGGGGTGGAGGAGACTTGTACTTGTAGACATGGTGGGGTGGTGGGGGTGGGGGAGGGGGAGATTTGTACTTGTAGACATGATGGGGTGGTGGAGGTGGTGGAGATTTGTATTTGTAGACATGGTGGGGTGGGGGGGGTGGTGGAGATTTGTATTTGTAGACATGGTGGGTTGGTGGGGGTGGAGGGGATTTGTATTTGTATACATGGTGGGGTGGTTGGGGTGGTTGGGGTGGAGGAGATTTGTAGTGGTAGGGAGGAGGTAGAGGAGGAGATTTGGGTGGTGGTGGTGGAGATGAGTAATAGTAATTTGCAGTGGCCTCTAGAGGCAAGTTGAGTGAAATCACAATCACCAAAAGAGTGGCAATGAAGGTGGCCTTTGAGGCCTCCTTCCCTTTCCTACCCATCTTTACTACTACCAAATGGGTTCTAGTTATGCTCTTAAGCAGCCACTCCCATCCCTTTATATAGCTACTAATTTACCTCCTTACTTGCCTAACCCTACTTGGTGAAAACAAAAAGAGGGGGGGGGGGAACTTGCATAGGAATCCCAGGTTATGATGAAAGTGAAATATTTTAGATGGATTTGACTTTTGTTATATTTAATTAGCATTCACAAGCAGCCACGGTCTGCCTGCTAAGCAAAGTAATAAAGTAGTGCATGTTTCCCTTTTTCATGCAATAATTCATTCATAGCACAAGAAAAGTCTCCCATTGTTAACCACGTTCTCTTTACAACCTCTAGACTAGCCGTTTTAAGGCGGCCTCTCTCTCTCTCTCTCTCTCTCTCTCTCTCTCTCTGTTAAAAAGTAGTACTAGATTATTCTGACGTTGCACTTTGCATGGCTTCTTTTACAGCTGTTATGGGATTTTCCTGTGGGCATTGGATAAGATGATAAGCCCAATTGCTAACTTTGAGTCTTTGATTTCCCTTTTAATTGATTTTAGTTTGTAACTTTGATTTCCCTTTTACTTTTGTCGGTAGAGTTGAAAAGACATGTTCTTGGGGACTTGCTAGGCAATTTCGCACAAAGCCATTTTGAGGCTCAGTTTTTCAGGGAAGAACAGCCACCTGGTAGCAGATTTTGTCTTATTCAATTAATTCACCAAATGACTTTCTGAGAAATTGCCTAGCAAGTCCCTGTTTTTGGTGCTTTGGCTATGCTGGCATACACCTACCCTTTTTTTACTAGACAAGAGAGAACATGGAAGTTTAATTGGAATTGGCAGCTATCTGATTTTAATTTAATCATTTTACAGCAAATGATGTTGATGTTTTCAGCTAGGTAAATCTACTGAAAATAATTATGTCTTTTATTACCTAAGTAATTTTGCAAAATCAACTTTGCCGCCCCTCTTTTTCCATGAGAGAAATGCCACTACGAATTAAATGAATAAGACAGATTTAGCAATGAGGTGGCTTATCTCTGCCGAAAAAGAGGGCAGCACAATGGCTTCTTGCAAAATGGTAACCTAATTTGGCTAACTGTGAGGATTTTTAGTCATTTAAACTCATGCTTCGTCCTCATATATATAGGCATAGTTAAAAGAAATTGAATTGGAAGCTCACTTCCCCAAAAACTCGCTTCGGTTCACGATTCTGAAATTTAGGGGCCCACGTCTTTCCCGCTTTTTCTTAATTAAGAGTACGCTTCCTATTTAGGCAATTATTTCATCTTAAAAGAATATTTTCTCCTTTTGATGATGTTGAATGGGCGAATTTAAGAAAAGAGTGCAATTAAAACTTAAAAACTCTTCTTAAGTTTCAAATGAAACTTATGTGGATCTTTTTTCCAAAAGTTTGACATTAAATATACATCAATAAAACATGTGAAATTGAAAATTCATAAAACTTGTAATTCTAATATTCATGAAGTCTTCAGTTTTTTTCACTTGTAATTCTTACCTATATTAACCCTTCCTCTCTAACCTAGTACATTTCTACTCTTTCCCTGTTTCTTATTCACTTCGTGTGGAATTTCATTGAAGCTTCCCACATATTTTCTCTTTAACTTTTTTAGAGCTTTTCACTTCCCGCATTTTCTCTTTTCTAAATTCCTCACCTCCCGCTTTTGCTTCCTGCATCGCTTCTCACCCTGGCAACTATGGTTTTAGGGCCTCTTTGGATGCCACAAAAAAGGTTCTTATCTACAAATAAAATTATTTAAGTTAATATATTAGAAAATGGGTCATTAAGGCCTCTTACGAAATTGTTACTTATATCATTTCTAAAACTATTATTACCATTTTTTGCAAACAATCAGGGGCAACGGCACTTGTAAGGGAAGGGGGGCAATTGCCCCCTTTAATTTTTTGGGAAAGAACAAATATACCTTTATTGGTGAATGTCACCGAATGCAGAAAACAGATGAAAGGGCGCCCCATTGGTGAATGTCACCGAATCCATTTATTGTTCTTTGACTTATACAAGTTATAAATGCACATTGGTCCCGTTCCACCAGTGCGGTTTGCAAGAGAATTTAACATTCCACTCTTTGATGAATGATAGACTGAAGGGCGCCCTTGCAAAAACCAGCTCCAAGGGCGCCCCCATTGGTTCAATCTTAAGAAAGTGATCCACTTTCTCACTTTCTTAAGATTGGACCAATTGAGGCGCCCTTGTAGCTGGTTTTTTGTATGCCACACTTCATTCTATCATTCCTCACTTGAATATGTTTTGTTCTCCGGAACAAGATTGAAATATATAGCCAAGGGCATTTTAGCCGAAGTGATGTTTACGCCGCTGGTGATGGAATATATAGAGGGTTTTTTTTTGGAAACTATAATATTACTTTCATTTGTTTGGAGAAAAAAAATTACTATAATTTTTGCCCCCCTTGTGCAAAAATTCTGGCATCGCCCCTAGATGTACCCATTTCAATTTGAAAGAGCAAGTTCTGCTGGAGATGGACTTCCATTTTTGAGTTATTGATCGACTCTTATTGCGGCTAAAGAGTTGAATACGTGCCTGTTTTTGAGATGGGAAATGAAAGGAGCAGGCTTTATTGAACATTGTACATGGACATTCCATTAAAAAAGAAATGAATTGCCAATTCAAGCACATGTCGGCAGTCCTAATAAGGGTAAGAGGCAGGTTTTCATCAAGTTAGAAAATCGTTTCCGAAATTCTAGTGGATGGTTGGACCCCCTTGAAATAATATGAGAACTTGGAGTCGGGGAACTCAAGTGATATGACTACTAAACTAGACTCATCCTGCTGTGTTCTATACATTTATTTTTTCAAGGTGTAGTTGAATTCACGATTCTCTTCCCTTTCCTGTCCAAAGTTGTCAGAGTGGTAAGCAAAGCGGGATGTGCCAAGTGAGGTCTCTAGGAATGGGATGAAGCGAAAAATTAGTGAAAATTAAAAAAAATTAAAATGATATGTTGTCAATGTTTCTCAATTCTAAAATTAAGTAAATACAAACAATATAATCAGATTCAATCCAACCAGCATAAGCAAATTCAAATTCCTGTTTGCAAATTTATGTTTATGATTACATAGTAAGTGATGAAAGCATAATATTCGAATAAAGTGCTAACAGTTTTACATTTTGATTTTACGAGTAAATGTTTACAACTTTACATAATGAGGCAAGAAAGTAAGCAATGTATACTTAAGTCTTTAATACAGTTGAAAGTAACAAGCATTTAACATTGAGGCAAGAAAGTAATCATTGTAAACATAACTCTTTAACGCAGAAATTAGCAAGCATTTATCGTAGTCAATTCACAAAGTAACTTACCTTGATAAAAAAAAATGCTTGTTCCTTCTTTTTTTTTCTTTTTTTTCTTCGCTCTTATTCTTTCTTCCTCCGGTCGTTGCTCTATTTCATCGATATTTCCAAAAAATATTAGAAATAGGAAAAAATGTATATCTTAGGAAAAAAAAAAGAACGAACAAAATTCATTCCTATCCTTTTATTTTTTCTTCTTCTTTCTTCTTCTTCTGGATTTTCCGCAGGGATAGAAATAGAAATAAAATAAAAAAATTAGTCCAAATATTAAGAAAAGAAAAGAAAATTGCATTTCCTCTTCATTTTCTACTTTTTTTTCTTCGTCTTCTTCGGGTGGTAAGCAGTCAGTTGCATGCAGGGAGAGAACGAAAAATAAAAGATTTCACTCCAGGCATTAAAAAAATTGAAAAGAAAAAAATACGACTTCATCCATCTCCCCCTCCTCCATCTTCTTCTCTCTTCTTCGGCCTCAGCTTCGTGCTTGGAGAGCGAGAAAGGGAGGATCTCGCACGTAGGGAGAGAAAGAGAGAAGGGGAGAGTGCACGTAGGGAGCGAGAGAGAGAAGGGATTTATCCTTTTTTTTTTCCTAAATGGTTCACATTCTTGATTCTGAAAGAAAGGGAGATTTATCTATTAACCCTAGATTTTAGAATTTTTCCTAGTTACCTAAATTCCCTTACAATAAAATATATTTTTTAAAAAGCAGTATAGAGCACTTTATGTAAATAATATGCATTTTATGATTATTTTAGAACTTAAATGAGATTCTTCATTAAAAGTCGGGAAACGTAATTTTCGAATTCAAAATTTGTGAATCTAATTTACAAACAATGTGAATACAAAAATCAAGAAATACGACTTCAAAATCCAGCCATTGTCCAGCCATTGTGATTCTCGAAAAAAGGAAAAAGCTCCTCCTTATTAAACAAAATGTGCTTCCTATGGTTTGAAAATGTGATTCCCAAATTTCTGGGAATATATAGTTGTGAATTATGATTCAGAAAGGTGATTTTCATTAAGGGCTCGTTTGGATACCTCATATATTGTATTTGGATTTGGAATTGAGTGTTGAATACAAAATGAATAGATCCGACAGCTCATGTTGAGCGAGAGAGCGAGAGAGGGAAGGGGGTACTTCCTATTGGAGGGGAGAGGTTGAGGAGCAAAGAGGGTGAAGGAAACTGCCAGATCTGTGGATTTCCAATTTCTTATTTGCACAGCTTATTGTTGTCGTTGCCTTCAATTTGATAAGGCAAGCAAGTGACGTATGCAACTCTTCTTAGGTTTCTTTTAAATAAGAAACTATATTAATATGGGACTCTTGAAGTCGGTGGGGAAGAGTTATCTTTTAACGCAAGAGACCCTTGTATACAGAACAACACAGCAAAGAGACCCTTGTATATCTTTAACACAAGAGACCCTTGTATACGGAACAACACAGCAAAGAGACCCTTTTATCTTTTAACGCAAGAGACCCTTGTATACGGAACAACACAGCAAAGAAAAAAAATAACGTAAAAATGTTACTGCTGTGAGAGTTCTTTAAGGCTTGGTGGAAAAAATTAAGAAAGGCCTATATTGGGCTTTGAGAAGAGAGAGAGAAAACATCTTCAAGAATTGATTGAAGGGCTTGTGTTTCTTGGATCTCTCTTTGGCGAGGAAGAACAAGAAGAAGCAAGGTTATTCTAGGGAGCGAAGGCGCTTGGATCCTAGAAGGCGTAGAGATAGTTTCTTGTGTAATCCGGTGAAAGCTTTAGGCTTTTGTTATCCGGTGAGTGCTTCTTGCAACCCACTTATTTTTCACATAGTGAAATCTTTTAAAGTCTTCTCCCGTGGACGTAGCCACACACATCGTGTGGTGAACCACGCAAAATCTTGGTGTTCTTGTGTGCTTTGTTTGTGGTTTGGCTTGCACGTTTTATTATTTTGTTCTTGCAAATTTACTTCGAATACGTTGCCTAGTGTTAATACGTTACACCGGAAACACACTTTCGTGTTCGGATTCTTAACGCGTCACAGTGGAGGGCTGATTTGAGCCCAAATTCCGTAACACTTATTTGGAAATCTAACTTTTTCACTGTCAGTTGCTGAATTGGAAATCCAAGAATTTGATCGGATCCAAATTATAATGCAAAAAGGGCTTCAAATGTGAGAAATCCAAATCAAAATCTTCTCTCCATCCAAACAGGCCCCAATTGCATTTCCCACCTTCCAGGGGCATATTTGGCATCATTGTTCCTGTCAAATGACCTTTCTTCTCCTGAGTATGCGACTCCAACACTAGGCCTCTACCTTTTCCAAAGAGCTGACGACATGTACTTGTAAAACTTTTTTTGTTTGAATGGTTTTTTTTTTTACGTCCTTATAAAACTTGCCTTGTCAAATCTTATAATAGGTCACACTCTTGGCCGAGTAACCTCCCTATTTCGATTATTCCCCGGTACATATATGGCTGTCCGGAAAGGCGCTAATCTCACCAACGATTTCCTATTCTTTATATTCCCATTTAGTAACTCAATTTCCTGATGTGATTGTGTATACCATTCACATCAGTAGGTCGTATCTTAAGGAGATTAGCTTTGATTGCTTTTTTGTGTCTCATTTGGGAGAAGAAGAACAATTAACAGTCTTTTAGCTAGGATTCTTCGGGACATGTTCATTACATTTAGCCACAGATCGTCTGATCTTCTCTACAGTTGTGCATTGGCTGTACTTCATGATTTTCGTGGCATTTTGGAGTCTTCTATACGACATTCCTGGAATGAGGTTTGGTAAATAAGATTGTGGTGGACAAAACTTGTCCTAAACCCCCACAACACTCACCTCCTGCTCCCTCCCAAAAAAAAAAAAAACAAAAAACAACTTGTCCTTAGGGGTGTCAATGGATCCAGACGGTCCGATGGATCGTCTGAATCCGAACGTTAATGAACGGAATCTAAACATATGAATAGGATCCATGGGCATATTTCGGATCATGAAATCTGGGATCCAAAAAATTTTGGATTGTGTATAGGCACGCCACAGATGCCCATTGGATAGTCACGATCCGAAATGGTTTACAAAAATACCCTCCAAATTTTGTTAATGCTAACCGTTCTATGAAGGGTATTTTGGTCAAAACCTCTCTTATCACTTAATGAATCGGATGGGAATGCGATTTCACTCATTTCAGTCGTTTCATTTCATACTTTCACGAAGGAAAAGAGAGGAGTTTTGTTCTTTATGCATCGTATTCTTTGATAATAGTTATACCTTATATTTGTGTATGTAATATTGATTAGTTTTATTGTTTACAAGTATTATTATACACATAGATTAAACATAAATACAATTTTAATTTAGTTGAAGAAAATGCATAGAGACACACTAATAGTGGACTGTCATTCTATCTCTTTTTAAAAAATTAATTGTTTACATAGCTTAGTAGGACATAATAGGACAATCCGATGGACGGTCCGAATTAAAATGGATCATGATCATGACATGGAAAGTAGGATCAGAAGAACAATCCGATTCTGACCCGACCGATAAGGAATTTGAATGGATCGTGACTGTGACATAGGTGGATCCGACCCGAAGTGGATCCGTTGACACCCCTACTTGTCCTAGGTCGTCTCCCCCTCCTACCGAGTGTTAATCTGAATTTTGATGGTTGTAGCTCGGAGAATCCAAGTCCGGCTGACATGAGGGCCTGCTTCGAAATGATGTGAGTGAGCTTTGGTTGGCCTACTTGCTTCCTATTGGTGAGAGATTCTAACGACGCACAGAGGTTCAAACTGTCTGAAATCTTCAAATGTCCTTGGCTTCTTGATTCATAAGTCCTATATATGTATTTTTTGTTAAGCCTTACACTGGCAAATTGCAGCTTTGAGAAAAATGACTGCAAAATAGAAAGTTTGCTTCCTTATGTAATTTTTTTAGCCTAACGATAACTGAAACAAGGCACAGGGAAGAATTAATAGTATCATTAAAAAAAAAAAGGACGAATTAAGAGTGAATATATTTCGACGGTTGTTGCTGTTGTATGTTGCTTTGCTCCATGATCCAAGCATGGTCAATTGACATCTTTTTTATCATAATGTATTCTTCATTGTAAGATGTTTTGATTGTTCTCTCTTGATTCCTTTGTAATGAGCCGATATACAACCTCTGGGCTATGTATTCAAATTGTGTAGAGCATCTTCTAACATGGTAGGATGAAACGTATTCCATCTTTATGGAGTTCAATTGTTTTTGCCATGGAAAGTTCCTGACTGAAAACATTTACCAACATTCTGATGTGATCTGACCATTGGATCTTTCATCTTAGTTGATACTTTACTCATTGGATCTTTCATTTCATTCTCATAACACAGTGCCTGCAGTGACTGCTCCCACATGGCAGTCACTTGTCATCGAGGGCGATCTCCCCATGCTTATTGAGTTCTGGGCGCCATGGTGTGGGCCCTGCCGTATGATCTACCCTGTGATAGATGAACTTTCGAGGCAGTATGCTGGGAATTTGACATGCTTTAAACTGAACACTGACGAGAGCCCCGCTATAGCAACCCAGTATGGAATCCGAAGAATTCCAACTCTCATCATCTTCAAAAGCGGCGAGAAGAAAGATGCCATTATCGGCTGCAAGCATCGAAAAATTCGTGGAGAGGTAAGGAAGCTTATCTTTCAAAGGATTAGGTTTCTTCTAATCGTGCTAGCTTATCTTCAAGGCTATTCATGTTTTGAATTTAGACTCTCTGTTGCCATGGTATATCTATATTTATGTATATATAGTTATGGAGGCTGCAATTCTCTCCTGTTTTTTTCTGTAAACTCCTGTTCTCTTATGGCTTAAACCTCATTTTTCAGAATGAAATTTCTAGTGTTTGCTAAACTTATTTTTCATGGAAAGTTTTTTTTTAAAGGGATTTGCTAGGCAATCTCTTGGAAAGCTATTTCGTGACTGGCTTTTGCAGGAGGGAACAACCACCTTAGACGAGTTAAATTAATAAGACCATCTGCTAAAAGTGAGCATGTGTGGCTGTTATCTCATGCAAAAGTCAGATGCATATGGTTTTCCGTGAAATTGCCCACCAATTCCTCTTTTTAAATAGAAATTTTCCCTATTTCCAAGGGAAATTGCAAATCTACCTAGACCATATAATATTTTTCCTTGGAATTTTTTCCTTTGAATCCAAACAGGGGCGGAGGCACATAGAGCATGAGGGGCCATGGCCCCCCAATGACTTGCAACATCTCTTTTATGGTTTTCTGCTGTACATGCATTCTAAGCTAGTTTAGTGGCCATGGCCCCCACAATGACCAATGCGGGCAAGTGTAAATTAGTCCCCCAAGTGTAAGTTCCTGGCTCCGCCCCTGAATCCAAAGAATGCCAAAGATTCACTTCATCGAAAAACAAGCCAACATGGTGGAGAAAGGAGAAAACAGGGGAAGAAAGAACAGAGTAAGCAGAGGAAGGAATAGGGCACTTTTCTAAGCTACACCATTTGTTCTGACGAAAATAGTGATATGAACTTCAAGTCGTCCAACAATTTTCAATTTCAGGAATCCAAACAAAAAATATAACAATTTTCAAAGTTTGTTTCCATGAAAGAAAAAACAATAAATCCAAAATCTTCAAAGCTTCATATAGACAACCAACAAGAAGAGTAGAGGCACATGGATCTGGGTTAAGTAAAAGAAATTCAAATGTGGCGCAGTCCAAATACCAAGATCAAACAAAAACTAAGAAAGAACAAATAACAAGACGAACTCGTACGAAATCTCACGTATGCTGTGAAGATAAAAATTTATTCACTCTCAAAAACTCCCCCAACTCCAATCAATCCATCTCTTTTATTACATTTCAAAAATATTTCGAAGATCTAAAAAGTAGCTAACATCATATTTGTATATCTACCTAAAATACTAAAGTTTCCCTATGCTCAAAACTAGCTACAAATAAGAAAAGCAACTATAGCCTATCAAATCTAGGAAATAAACTAAATAAGAAAATGCTAACCCAACTTTAGGAATCAAAATATTAAGAGAATAGCAAATTGAATTTTTCCAAATCTTCAAGTTTGCATGATCTTGCAAGTTTCCCATAACACACGTTTCCACTATCTCAGTCATGTAAACTTGCAAGTTTCCGCCGAGATTAGGTCCTTATTCATGGAAACTTTCCCTATTTTCAACTTGTGAAACTTCCACTTGCGAAGCTTCCCAAAATAGCCATCCTCAAAATTTCCTGCTAATTTTTGGATTGCATCAAAATGAGAAATCACTTTAGCATTCAAAATCTTGCTTTCCTTAACCCCTGTTTATTTTGGATTTTGAGAACTGATTTTGAGTCCAAAATTGATTATGGGTCTCAAAATTAAACGTAAATTTGAGTCCTATAATCAGTTTTTGTTTTTGTCAAAAGCCAAGGCGGGTGGTGTGTGTGGTCAGCGGTCAATGTGCGGGCGTGCCAGATTTTAGAAAGCAATTCGAAATTCAATTCTAGTGGTCGACAATTGATTTTTTTGTCCGGATTGGATCTCATGCGATTGAGAAGAAGAGGAGAATGTCACTTCTTCCCTGGGTTATAAATCCTTTTTTCTAGAACAACGCGGTGCGAGATTAGAATGTCGACATGTGCAGAATGATTGCCTTAAGGCCACATTTGGATACCTTATGTTTTTTGTATTTGGATTTGGATTTGAGTTTTTGATACAAAATACATCAATCATCCTCATGCTCATGTTGTGTTTGTGCATGTGTGTGTATGAGAGAGAGAGGGAGAGAGAGAGAGAGAGAGAGAGAGAGAAGGGAGGGGGGGGGGGGCTTTTACACTATTGTAGCTGATTTGGAAATCGAAGGATCTGATCGAGGTCCAAATCTCAACTACAAATGTGAGAAATCCAAATCTAAATCTTGTGGGTATCAGTGGCGGAGCCAGGATTTATACATATGGGGGGCAGGCTTCAAATTTTAAAGGGGGCTGGGGCCAATTGAGTTTGGTCTATTGAGGAGTTTTGCCCAATTCAACAGGGGAGCTGCCCCCTTATGCCACATGTAGCTCCACCCCAGGTGGGTTTCCAAACGTGGCCTAATGGTAATTCCAAATTGGGATCTTAATGTGGATGATTGTTGATTTGTGAAACTATTGATGTAAAGAAATGGTGTCGCTTACCCGTTAACGTGGCTGAAAATTGATGGTTGGACTTTTCTCGATAGAAATATGTGGCCGATGGTTGATGTTTGAACTTCTCTCTATAGAAAAATGAAGCCGAAGAAAACAGACTAAACGCAAGGATAAGTGAAAGGTGAAAATTGATAAAGAAATGAGGTTAAATTGCCTTCAAGGGCATTTTTGTCTTTTTAGTATGACACAATTGTGAACTGACTTCAAAATTGGCCGCCAGTCTTATACTTGGAAAAAAAAATGCTTGGAAGGAAGCTCTTGCAAAAATCAGCTTCAAGGGCGACCTATTGGTTGATTTCTGCAAAGTCAACATGGTTTTCACTTTTTTAAGGCGTCATCCACTTTTTTCAGTGCCACTTTGTAAAAATTCAACCAATAAGGGCGCCCGCGCCCTTCATTCTATCATTGCTCTTATGTGTAAATCCTTGTTTTTGCCATCATTTGACTAAAATTAGCCTGCACTAGTGCAGTGATGAAAAAGTGTGGCCCATTTATTTTGTACCACACGCATTTAGGATAGTTTTTCCAAAGGGAAATGATTTTAGCACAAACATATTTTGATACATATACTTGCTTGTCTTTTAGTATCTAAAGCTATAAAAAGGTTATTATGATGAGGAAAGTGTCTCTAGTCTGGCAGACTAGAGATCATTCTCTAGTCCGCCGACAAAAAACATATAGGTCCCACCTTATTTAGGTGATGCAAAGCATTCATTTGATGGGCCCTGACATAGAGAGGGTGTCCACAAAAAATCAGCTCCATAGGATCATCCCAACCCTACGATTTGTGGAGCTTAAAATGGACGGCTATAAACCGCCACAAATCTGTCCATTATTTAGCTCCACAAATCAAAGGGCCTATCTATGATGGGGCTTATCAAATTAATGCTTTAGATCATCACAAAAAATGTGGGACCCATATGTTTTTGGTCGGCGAACTAGAGAATTATCTCTGGTCAGCAGACTAGAGACACTTTTCTCTATTATGATTCCCGAAAATCAATTTCGAGCCAATAAAATCCTAAATGACTAGCAAAGTGAGCATATGTATCAAAGCTTGGTTGTGCCGAAATCATTTCCCTTTTGCAAAACAAATTTTGGGAAATTTCCTATAGAAATGGAACTAATATTCTTTCATTTTTTACTTTCTCAATCCTATTTGCCAACAGGTCGATGGCAAGGTAACAAAACTTGACACTTTTGGTTCAAGTAGTGTCATTATAAGCCCTCGTTGCTGATATATTGGGGCATGGTAAAAAAACGAAGTTAAAAAAAACCACATTAAAAACGCTTAAAATTCTGTCATTTATCAAATATAGGGCGATGATATATTCGCACCCTATGGAGGATGATTCGCACCCTTTTAATGTCTAATGACGTCAAACAGCGTAGTCACATACCCTTCTTTTTTACGCTTTTTGACGTCAATTCAGGGTAAAAAGTGGTGCGAATCATCCTTCAGGGGGTGTGAATATATCATCTCGCCAAATATATCGAGGGTAAAGCCATAAAATTGGCCAAAAACACGTTTAATTAAAAAATTTCCTATAAAAATGGAGTTTTTTTGGTATAAAACTATAAAAACATTTTTTCCCCAAAAACAAAAAAAAACACCATTTAAAATGAAGTTTTGCTAACTATGGCCATAAGGTGGGAAAAAAAAACACCCATTAAAATGAAGTTTTGCTAACTATGGTCATAAGGGTGGCCGGGGAAGAAAAGGGGGCAAATATATCACTTCCCTATAAAAATTAGGAAAATGAAATCACAACCAAGTTTTAATAATGGCATAAACCTAGCTTGTCTTTTCTTTGTTAAATTGGCATGTGATAGCCTTTGACAGCTCGTTAAATAATTAAAGAAAAGATTGTTAGTGCAAATATCAAAAATTGGTTGTGCTGATATCACGTCCCAAAAATTAGTGACTATAACATTAGACTACTGATATTTGCACTACCAAGTTTTAATAATTGCATAAAGTAACCTTTGCTTTCTCTTTCTCTGCTTTAATTGGCTTCTAATAGAATATGGGGAACTGCAATAACATTTGGCACCTGTTTTTAAACAGAAAAGACAAGATGAGTTAGTGCATTTATTAAAACATGGTGGTGCCAATATCAGTAGCCTACATAATTGATTTCTGTGAACTTTGGTCCAACTGATATTGCCACACCTCCTTTGGTCCATAAAGGTGGATCATTAGATGAAGGTCCTTGTCCTTGTCCATTAGATGGGGATCGAAATGTGGGCCCAGCTCTTGGTAAGCAGTCCGTAGACTTTTTTTTACACGAGTCCTGAAACTAGACCCGGCAAAATGGGACCCGTACCCGTGGGTACACCGGGCCCACAGGGGTATGAGTACCAATTTCAATACCCGCGGAAAAAAAGACCCGCACCAACCCGTACCCGTGACCCACGGGTGGGTCTGGGTCGGGCGTCGGTTCCCGCGGGTTACCCTCCATTCGGTTTTCAACCTAGACCCAAGTGGGCGATCCGTGCGCATAGCATCCCCATAATCTCTTGCTCAGTCACAAGGCTAAGATAGTGAAAGTATATATATGGTCACTCTCACCCTCTCACACTTCCCATATAGGACTAAAGTTTTTTCATGACTTTAGTCCTTTTGGAGGGAAGTTGAAATACTTTGAATGATAAGCCCAAAAGCATAAAACAAGTCCCAATAAAGGACAAACACAAATGACTAAAAACACCACATTGGAAGTTTGAATTAGAAAAAGACTTTTTCACATAAAAAGTCAACAAGTACGTCTTCTTATTGTTTTCTAATTCCAAAGAGAACACTATTGCTATTTGGTAGATATTTTCAAGGACAACGTTTTGGGCCCTGGCTATTATTGTTGATTTGATTTAAGGTGCAAGTTGGTTTGAAAAGAACTTTTGTACAAGGCCCTCATTTTAGTAGAAGCACCCCTTTATAGGGTTTTTATTAGATGTATCCTTTTTATATAAATTGTCCGAGATTCGTAAAAGGGGCCTTCAAGGTAAAGCATAGTGAGCTTGTTTGGATCATGAACCGGGCATATATTACTTAGACTATAGATGGACCCAATTCGGATTGGATCCACCAAAGTTTGTGTCATGAATCATTTGAATCCTAACTAAACTGAGTCCTACATGCTGGGATTCACTGATCCTACTATTAATTTGCATAATTAAGATTCTAAACATTCGTCAGAATGCTCTAGATCCTACTATTATTTTTGCACAATACAAATTTTAAATAAAATTTGAATTTTCTGTGTTTTTTTGGTTCTTTACAAGGGAAAGTATGCATCGGTACTATTACTCAATCTTCAGCAAAGACATGCAACGAGTAGCGAAGATCCATGGAAGAGGATTTTAGGGTTTTAGTGTTCAATGAGCAAGGGAGAAAGAGTAGATAGATGGACACTTTGTTTAATTCAATTCATTCAAATGAGATTTTTTTAAAAAAAATTTGTTTCTTATATGTTATATACCTCAAAGGGATTTGCTAGGGTCCATCGCATAAGGCATTTCGTAGCTGGTCTGTCGCATGTCAGACCAGCTACCTCATGAATGAAGACAACATCTTTTATCTCCATTCACGAGGTGGGTGGTCTGACACTCAGACCAGCCGTGAAATGCCTTTTGTGATGGACGCTTGCAATTCCCTACCTAAAAATATAAAAATGCACCTCATGTTTAATCTGAGGCTCAGTTTCGTTGGAGGTGATTTTTCCACTTATGAATGGGCGTGAAATTTGTTTTGCACCCATTTTATGTCAAAAGAAATAGAGCTTAAGTAAAAAAATATGAAGGGTATTTTTTTTATTGAGGAATGCTAGGCTGACAGGCGCCCTTTCAAAAAAGGGGTAAAACTGCACTCTCATTAGTCAATATACATTTACAATGACACATAAGATTACGAGTATACCTGTCAAAAATGGATATCGAACAATGGGGAAGCCCTTTTACCCATTTTTTTACAAGGGCTTGTCACTATTGCTCTGTTTGGATGCCATTAATTCGTTGGGAGATCTATATCCCAGCGGTCAAAGGGGAGATTAAAGGGGAGATCTAAAGCAGATTAGTCAACGGGGATATTAAGGGTGGAAGAAAGAAACATTGTTTGGTTTGTCTTGCAAATATTGGGGGGTTTGGGATAAGGGCAAAAAGATCTCCCCAAGATCTTCTCCACAAATTTCTTTGATTTGAAGAAATTTGGAGAGAAGATCTCGAGCGCGCCACATCACCCGACCGTCGCCCGACAGTGCTAGTGGTCAAAGACCTTAAAAGGCAACCAAATAATCTCAAGAAGATCTCAAGAAGATGTTCTCCCCTCAATCTCCATAAAAATAGCCAACCAAACAGAGCATATAGCATTCCTCTTTTGAATTATAGTAAAATATATTCGGATCTCGGACATTCAATCAAACTTGTTTCGCAACTTCTCGTATTAATTAGGTGCTTGTCTCTACATCTTACATGAGATACTCCAACTGATCCCCATCGGCTGTTCATATTCCATCCAGGCTTTGTATGGATCAAGGGCGGAGCCACGTGTAGCATTTGGGAGGGGGAGGGAGCTGCCCCTGTTGAGTTGGGCCAAACTCCTCAATTGGGCCCAGCCCCCTTTAAAATTTGAAGCGTACCCCCTGATGTATAAATCCTGGCTCCGCCACTGGTTTGGATTCCACATTCCAGGCTTGCCTAAGGAATTCCCAGTCAAAAAATGTACAATAAAATGCACCTTTCTATTGTCTTACTAAGGGGCAAAAGCACATATAGCATGCAGGTGGCCATGGCACCCAATGACTAGCAAAATCTCTCTCTCTCTCTCTCTCTCTCTCTCTCTCTCTCTCTCTCTCTCAAGGTAAGCTTAGAGTTAACATGTACTTAGGCGAGGACATGGTTCAGGTCCAACTCGAGGAAACGAACCGAACAGGCCACTTTGTTCGGCTCGGTTCCATTCCAAATTTAAGTGGTTCGGTTCCGGTTCAGTTGTTTGGGAACCGATTGCAATTGGTTCGGTTCTGGGTTTGGGATCCTGGAACCGAGATTCATGACATCCCCCCCAACCGATAAAATCACCCCCCTCCTTATAACGGTTCCATGAGAATGGTTTACTACTGCTTGAGGATAAATTCACCCCCCTTTAATGTTTTCTTTGCCTTTTAAGTTTTAAACTTTACGTTTTTGGTTGCCTTTTAAACTTAAAGCTAGTTTTAAACTTAACGTTTTTGGTTGCCAATAAATGGGAAAAAATTTATAAAATAAGGTTAGGTAAAGCCGGAACCAAACCGATCAAGTTCGGTTCTGGTTCGGCTCGGTTCCAAAGATAAGTGGTTCGGTTCTTGGTCCAAATTTTGGAAACCGATTGCAATTGGTTCGGTTCTGGCTATACCTCAGAACCGAACCGAACCATGTCCACCCCTACTTGTAACCTTAGTAAGGGGGCCCTCCAATGACCAATGCAGGCAAAGTGTAAATTAGTCCCCCAGGTGTAAATTCCTGGCTCCGCCCATGCTTTTACTATGCTTGATTTTGTCCTAGTTATGAGCCCTATTACAAGCTTAGCATCCAAACACCGTAAAACCCTAGGAGGGTTTTACAATCCTGTCTCCTCCTCCCTTTACATGCCCATGTGAAGGGTAGCATGTGGGTGGCCATGGCCCCCAATGTCTCGCAAAATCTCTCTCTCTCTCTCTCTCTCTCTCTCTCTCTCTCTCTGTGTGTGTGTGTGTGTGTGTAAGGTAAACTGAGAGTTAACCTGTAACTAGGAGTGCACATGGTTCAGGTCCAACTCGAGGAACCAAACCGAACCGGCCACTTTGGTTCAGTTCCGCTCCGTTCCAAATTTAATTGGTTCGGTTCTGGTTCAGTTGTTTGGGAACCGATTGCAATTGGTTCGGTTCTAGATTTGGGATCTTGGAACTGAGAACCGAGAGTGATGGCATCCCCCCAACGGATAAAATCACCCCCCTCCCCATAACGGTTCCGTGAGAATGGTTTACTGCTGCTTGAGGATAAATTCACCCCCCTTTAACATTTTTCTTTGCCTTTTAAGTTTTAAACTTAACATTTTTGGTTGCCTTTTAAACTTAATGCTAGTTTTAAACTTTAAGGTTTTTGGTTGCCAATAAATGGGGAAAAATTATAAAATAAGGTTAGGTAAACCCATAACCAAACTGATCAAGTTCGGTTCTGGTTCCAAATTATGGGAACCGATTGCAATTGGTTCGGTTCTGGGTATACCTCAGAACCGAACCGAACCGAACCGAACCATGTCCACCCCTACCTGTAACCTTAGGCGGGCCCTCCAATGACCAATGCAGGTAAAGTGTAAATTAGTCCCCCAAGTGTAAATTCCTGGCTCCGCCCCTGGTTTTACCATGCTTGATTTTGTCCCAGTTATGAGCCCCATTACAAGCTTAGCATCCAAACACCGTAAAACCCTAGGTTTTACAATCATGTTTCCTCCGTCCCTTTACATGCCCATGTGTTGTCGGAATGGTCCGAATAATTGTGTGGGTCCCTTGATGGGAGTTTTTATTTGGTGCCCGACCGTCAAGCACCGTAAAAAACGGTACGGCCCTTGATATTTAATCCAACAGCAGCGCACTTTGTAAGTTGTTGTTGTCGGATCAAATAAATATCAAGGGTGGTACCTTTGATGTACCACCTTGAGGGGACTTCACTGGTTACCATATAAAGAGAAAAGTAGGGAATGCGGGTACAAGTTTCGAGAAATTATGGATTTCGGGAACCTTTTAAAACTAGCATCAAACCCGGGTGACTCTTCAAAAATGGGTGGTAAAAAGACCCCAATACCCTTCTGACATCAACAAAGTCCTCGTAGTTGCCCTTCCTGACAAATTCACAACCCAACGTCAATCATTATCTTTAAAGTTATTTTTCACTTATCTTTTGGGGAAAAGCAGCTACGTTATTGGTTATTGAATACTAGTGGACAACCCGTGCGATGCACGGGGCAAAATATAACAAATTTGCCAAAATTTTGTTAACATACGTAGGATATTGAGAGATAGAAACAATTTTGAAAAAATCATGGGACATAGTGGAAATTTTTTCTCAAATAAATAGAACCAATTTTGGTATTATATGTATTTTGATAAAAATGTGGGATATGGTGAGATTTTGTCTACAATCCAAATATATCACCTTATAGAGAGAGTTTTACATTTTTTGAGGAGGGGTGCCATGTGGCGCACCCACATCCTCCGGGATTCTATTTTACACATCTCTTTTGGTTGAGAATGGCAACGTTAATCTCTTTTGGCTTAATAACACTGCCGGATTCTAGAGTACACCGGTGGAAATATGGTGTACGCTGGCGGAATTAATGGGTACGCCAACGGAAATAATAGGTACGCCGGCGGAATCTCATACAGAGAGATGGCGGTATTGTTAGAAGACGTCATCGTTCCATATTGATGTCCATGTGTCGTAGATCCGACCTTCTATGCATATTGGCGAAGACCAAGATTTAAACGAACCCAAGGGACTCTGGATTTAGAGGAAAATTTCAAATCCAAACCAAACCAGTTGTGTACAGAGGTGCCGGCGTTCTAAGAAATTTTTTAACACGTGCAAAGCATCCCTCGTCTCTGGTTATTTCCGACGGCCAAGATATAAATGAACCTAATGTTATGTCAGTTCAAATACACATTCAAACGAACCAAAAGAAGCCTTCTGAAACGTGGCAATTTAATGGGCAGTAATGAAAAAGTAAGCTGAAGGACGTTTGTGGTACCCTGATCCCGCGAGAGGGGCGTGGGGCGCGAGCCGCCGCGCTCTCTCTCTTGGTCTCTCGTATCCACGCGATTGGCGTGTGCATTTTATTATTGATTTGAATTAATCTTTCCTGTGAACTTGGGATCACTAAGGCAATCCGAATTCCACACGAAAGAGACTGACAGAGTCGCCACCTAGATGTGGGATCTAGGACCCGTAATTAACCAGAAATCTAGACTCGCTACTTGGTTACGAGAATGGAAGGTATGGGGAGTTATCCACCACATGCACCATTCTTGCCCGATAATCGGTCTTCGATTCCAAAAGCTAACTCTTTTAAATTTATTTTAAATGGCTCATTCAACTCTATGTTAATGTGCGAACTAAGTGACATGCATCCTATGATCTAATTTCAATGTGAATCCTAAATGTGTATCTTGATTTATTAATTTGTCTGGATTCAATCTAAGTGAAAGTTCTCCTAAAATTCTAATTTCATGGAAAGTCCTAAGTGATTTGATTAAGCATTTACAAGAAAATTAATATACAAAACACCACAATTTGTTTGTGGTGCCGACTCGCGGGTGGTATGCCATCAGACATCCAAGCTGCCTACGTACCCAAGCCTCACTGGGATCAGAGTCGACGTAGTTCGGTGCACCTAAGCTAAGTTACATATGCCTAACTCAACTAAGACACCGACCTAGACGGGATTGACTGTTTCAACAGTTTTAGGAGAAGTTATTTAATTCAAGTTGAGGATTTTATTATCTTAGGATTTCATCGAAGATGCTATATGATTCTTATCTAAATGCAAGTTGTCCCTTAGACTAATGCAGGTTAGCCTACATCCTAGTTTACTAGGCTTGTCCTAGGGAAAGATCGGGTGACTAGTGTAACTAGACCTATGGCACGGTTGCTATACATAGCAAACGTCCGTGATGAGGCTGGACTCCTGACTCTAGGACTCCCTAAAACCTAAGACTCCCTAAAACTTAGGACACGACACGACACCAGTGTTCCTAAATTGGGCTCTAAGGGTTCCTAAAGGAATTTTGAATCCACCGGCTCTTGGGAATCTCGAATTCTTTTGGGTTTGTGGAAACTTTTAGAGTTTTCTTGAAGCTTTTATTATCTGAAGGTATTTAGTGTGTTTGGTAGCTTTTAAAGTTGTTTATTTAGAAGGTTTTAGTTTCATTTGAAATTTTTAGTGGTCTTTTGGTTAATGGCTTTTAACGGATTTTTATCAGTGGATTTTAAATGGGTGAATTTTAGTTTTGTTAATTTTAGGTTGGATGTACTTTAGATTAATGTCTTTCGATTTTGGTTTGGAAAATGACGTTAACACAACCAAGTTTTGACAATTGCACAAATTCGACAAACCATTGACCATTAAAAGATCTGACAAATGCAGCCCACTAAAACTGTCGTAACTCTTTAACCGCTTGGCCAAATTCAACGTACAAACATGCGTTGGAAAGATCTTTTATAGGGCTACAACTTTGTAGTTCTCCATTGTTTGTAAATCTGTGATTTAGAGGTTCGAATTTGTGTTGCAAACAAAAGGACAGCAACATTAAACTGGAAATGCCTAAAGGTGTGCCGCAACCATTTTGGACTTAACTTTTTAACCGCTCGCTGTCTGATCTAGCACGAATACTCGTTGGAAACGGCACGAAAATATCTACGACTTTGTAGTTAACCATTTCCCACGATTCTGTTGTTTAGAGGTCGAAAAATCTGTTTAAAGTCTAACAGCTAGCACTATGACGGGAATGATATTGGCACCCCCATGTTTTCTTTTGATAGTTCTTATTTTTTTAGTGATTAAAAGACGGTGAATATGAAAAATGGCTTGAATGGGCCTGAGATTAGATTCAAATGGGATGTTTGAAAAAGGGGTTGTTTTTATCTACTTGGCAAGGTGGGGTATGGATATTGGGTTCTTGAGATTGAGTGGGGGCTGTTGTTATCAAATTGGAGTGGGGGCTGTTGTTATCAATTGAAAGATGGAGGTTTTGTAAGCCAAATTAAATGGGTTTTGATAATTCATGTAAAATTCAAGTTTTCTTTCTTGTAAATGTTCAAAATTTTTAATGAATTGTTTTCCCAAAAGAAATCTAAATTCCCTAACAAGCCAATGATTTCAACATCCCATTGCAAATAGGTTCTAATGACCCTAACACATTAATCATATTTAGCATAAGTGAGAACATGACCAAGGCCAAACTAGTACAAAATTAAACATGACATCAACCAAAATATACGCAAAACAACACTCAATCCTACAAATATAGAAAAGAAAATAAAATTCCAAAAGACATACCTTTTTGTAGACGATATTCCATGCAAACTTATGGAGAAGAGGGATTTGGTCTAGAGAGAGGGCTTGAATTTTCTAAGAGAGGGGTTCTCTCCTCTTTTCTTTTTTTTCCTCTTTTTCTTTGGTAAGATGAGAGGGTATTTATAGGAGAATGGGATAGGAGGTTAGGTGAGGTTAGGTGAGGTTAGGTAAGGTTAGGTGAGGTTAGGTGATGTTAGGTGAGGTTAGGTGAGGTTAGGTGAGGTTTGGATGGTTATGATGGGAGGAGAGGTTAGGTGAGGTTAGGTGAGGTTTGAATGGTTAGGATGAGAGGAGAGGTTAGGTGGTTTTGGATGGTTAGACCCAGGTCATGATCTGCCATTGATCTAACGATTTACGGAAATCGGGTCTCGGAATGGAATCAGGGTCCGGGCTATGAAGTGACCCTAGCTTATTTTGTCCCGATTGATGATCCGTAAAGTCAGATCAAGATATTAATGACCTAAAACATATAAATCAATGATAGAGGGGGTTCTCACATGGATTTAACACACTAATTTATTTGTTGATTAAAACAAAACAAAATGGGGTGTCTACAGATGCCCCTCTTTGGTAGAGATGACGTAGTCATTGAATACCAAAGTTAAAAATGACAGAACCATTTTGCGTAGTTTTAATCGACAAAGGACTCTCTAGACACAACGCACCTTAACATAATGCAAAACCTTAGATGAAACCCTAGAACTTGAATAATAATAAAAACTCGATGCGGCGCCATTCACAAACGGGCAATTAGAGAATGAGATATCATTTTCGAATGGATTCTGAAGGGAAAGGACAAAGATCGCTCTCAAACAGTTTTTAGAAGGAGATGAGACGCCGCTCACAAGCGGGTTCAACGAGGATAAGAAGCATTCCCAAATGGACTTGGATAATGAGGCACCGTTCACAAACGGCCTCAAGGAGGATAGAAAACCATTCACAAATGGACTCGAGAAAAGAGGCACCGTTCACAAACGGGCTCAAGGAGAAGACAAGACCATTCACAAATGGACTCGAGAAATGAGGCACCGTTCACAAACGGGCTCAAGGAGGACGATACCATTCACAAATGGATTCGAGAAAAGAGGCACCGTTCACAAACGGGCTCAAGGAGAAGACAAGACCATTCACAAATGGACTCGAGAAATGAGGCACCGTTCACAAACGGGCTCAAGGAGGACGATACCATTCACAAATGGATTCGAGAAAAGAGGCACCATTCACAAACGGGCTCAAGGATAAGACAAGACCATTCACAAATGGACTCGAGAAATGAGGCACCATTCACAAACAGGCTCAAGGAGAAGACGAGACCATTCACAAATGGACTCGAGAAATGAGGCACCGTTCACAAACGGGCTCAAGGAGAAGACGAGACCATTCACAAATGGATTCGAGAAATGAGGCACCGTTCACAAACGGGCTCAAGGAGAAGACAAGACCATTCACAAATGGATTCGAGAAATGAGGCACCGTTCACAAACGGGCTCAAGGAGAAGACAAGACCATTCACAAATGGACTCGAGAAATGAGGCACCGTTCACAAACGGGCTCAAAGAGGACACGAGACCATTCACAAATGGACTCAGAAAATGAGGCACCGTTCACAAACGGGCTCAAGGAGAAGATGAGACCATTCACAAATGGACTCAGAGAATGAGACACCTGTTCACAAACGGGTTTGAAGAGAAGACGAGACCATTCACAAATGGACTCGAGAAATGAGGCACCGTTCACAAACGGGCTCGAAGAATTTAGGGATTTTTTTATGAACTTGAATTTGACGTAGGAATGGATTTGTTTGAATCAGGGATTGGATTTGATGAATTTTTATTTTTGGGAAATGAGGTACCGTCCGCAAACGGGCTCAAGGAGAAGACGAGACCATTCACAAACGGCCTCGAGAAATGAGGCACCTTTCACAGAAGGGCTCAAAGAGGACATGAGATTTTTCATGAACTTGAATTTGACGTAAGATTGGATTTGTTTGAATCGGGGATTGGATTTGATGAATTTTTATTTTTGGAAAATGAGGTACCGTCCGCAAACGGGCTCAAGGAGAAGACGAGACCATTCACAAATGGGCTCGAGAAATGAGGCACCGTTCACAAACGGGCTCGACGACACAAGATAGCTTTGATTGATGAATTCAACAATGAAAAATTTAGAGATTTTTATGAATTTGAATTTGACGTAGGATTGGATTTTTTGAATTGGGGATTGGATTTGATGAATTTTTGATTTTTTGAGAAATGAGGCACCGTCCACAAACGGGCTCAAGGAGGACATGAGACCATTCATAAATGAACTCAGAAAATGAGGCACCGTTCACAAATGGGCTCAAGGAGAAGACGAAACCATTCACAAATGGACTCGAGAGATGAGGCACCGTTCACAAACGGGCTCAAGGAGAAGACGAGGCCATTTGCAAATGGGCTCGAGAAAAGAGGTACCGTTCACAAACGGGCTCGAAGAATTTAGAGATTTTCCATGAACTTGAATTTGACGTAAGATTGGATTTGATGAATTTTTTATTTTTTTGAACTCAATGAAATCGGGGATATTATGGATCGTGCCCGACAAAGATGTTGGAAACTAGGACTTTGACGAATGATGAAACGGCAAACCTTTGGAACGAAGAACCATTACTAGCAAGAATGGATTAGGAACATTTTTATGAAACTTCAACAAGATTTTTCTCAAAGAGACTGCTGGTCTTGTCTTCTGGGGATTTTGATAACTGAAACCTTGAACAAGACATTTGAGATTGGTAATTTAGAACAACGACTCTCATGGAAAAGCGGGATCTGCTTCTTGACAGGTGTTTAGATAAACATTTCTTGACCAGGATAACTAACCGGAAGGGAATTATGAATTTGAATGGTTCATCTTTCTGAGAAATTGGCTCAACCACCATTGCATCTGAGGTTCTTCCAAGCTTAAGGTGCCTTCCTGGGGTATGATCTTTTTACGGAAGCTGGGCTTTCTGATGTTTCTACTTCTGAATTTTTCTGAGCTGATCTTCTTTGAAATGAAGTTGTTTGACTAAATTCTCGAGCTCTTTCAGGTATAATTGCAGGGAGCTGCCTAGGCCTGGCCTCCTTCACCAAGACAGTTACATCATTTGGACATAGGAACGACAATTGACTCTTTCTAAAGAGAAAACTTAGATGAAAGGCACTACTCAAAGGATTGAGCAGCCCTGAAGGAGTGAACTTAGAATAATAAAGATTGACTGACTATACTGACAAACATAGTGATGCTTCTGACTTAGTTAATGTTTTGTTTGGTAAGTCTATCCTTTCAAGGAATAGTTTTTCAATTGGTAAACACCGGACTTCTTCCTCGAAACAGTAATGCCTCAAGAATTTAATTACGACCCCTAAGATTGCTTAGCTTCAATGCCCCCAGTTTTGAGGATATCACTTGAATTTGCTTGAACTTCAGTTGATCTTCAGTCTTGATACCGGCTGTTGCCTTCTTATACTGATTCTCTTACCGTGACCAAGTCACCTCTTCAGGGTTTTTAACTTGGCGGACCGCGCTAGCCTTAACTTTTGCCTGAACCACCTTTCTAGGTTTTCGATCCAGCAGGCTATCCCCTTAGCTTTTGCCTAAGCCGCCCTTTCGGGTTTTCAACTTAGCAGGGGAATGATCTTAAATTTTGCCTAGACCGCCCTTTCAGGTTTTCAGTCTAGCAGATCTTCAAACTCCGTTATTTTTCTTATTCATCATCATTTCATTTTTTTATTGTATCTCAGGACCTAGCTCATTAGTTCTGAACACCAGAAGGACTTTTATAGGTAGGATAGGGCTTTTCAAAGAATGGCTTAAGGCTCAACAAAGATTTCGACCGAACCTGTGAACAGGTCGCCTACATATCCCAAGGTAGGAATCAGGTCGTGTGTAGTTCAGGGCGAATGCCCCTAGTTTGAAGATAAATTGTTTGATTTTTTTTTTCCTTTTTTCTTTTCTTTCTGGAACAATTAACTTCTCTTCTTTTGGAACTTGTCCCTCTCTTTTTTTTTTTTGAAAGGATTGAATTTCTTTTCCTTTTTGAATCGACCGAACTCGGTTCAACCGAGTTGCCTACGTACCCCAGTATAGGGATCAGGTCTCGCGTAGTTCGGGGGAATGCCCCAAGTTTGATGGGTTTTCAAGAAAATTTGATTTAGGCTCGAAGGGTTTGCAAATCGGTATTCTTTTGACATTGGGTTTTGATTTTGGGATTTAATCGGCCAAAGGAGGCCTTTCGATGTTCAGATTGGGAATCGATCTAGGTTACTAGAGTCTGTCTGGTACTGATTATTTATTTCTTTTTTTTCTCTTTTTTTTTTCACGGAGTTTGACGGCATTTCCAGGTAAGATAATGGATTTTCTTCTTTCAAGATTCTAATGCGTGCTTTCGGCTTTCATAGAGCGAAACTTGTTCCTTGACATCCTCCATCTATGGATTTGTAACTCTTGATATCTGATGACCACTTTTCAATACTTGTTCTTGAACTTCTTATCTTGAATTTGTTGGCTTCATGTTATGAATTTGAGAACCAAGGTCATTGATTGGAAATATGAAAGTTATTTCCACTCTATGCCCCTTGCATAGCATATGATATTCACTTCATTCTTTCTTGAACCTTCTATCTATGTCTTGCCCCTGGTATCGGTTGTAGCTTTTCTAGACAATCTTCTTATTCTTGAAATAATTTTATCAATTCTTCACACTCTTTAGAGGGTAATGTATTTTCAATCGGCATTCACTGAATCAAAGTTTCAGTGCCAGTGTTTATCATTTCAATTTCATCTTTGAAAGGTTGGGATTGGCGCTCCTCCTCTCGTTCAAGTAATTGCTGTGACTCAAGTGGAGTTTCGTCAATTTTGTCCTCATTTGAAGAGGGAGTCTTATTTTAAGATCAGAAGCACACTTAAGAACAGACACAAGTGAACTTTTTGGAACTGACCGAAATTTTATTTAAAGAAAAGCTATTACATCAGACGACCTATCCTGAACATGCTCACGATTCACAACTCTAAATAAGAAAGAGAAACAGAAGATAACTTGCCTGGACTAGGCATTGACCTTTAACTGTAAGACCGGACTCAACAATTATACTGACCATGATGACTGACTCAACATAAAATAGTAAGTGACTAAAACTTTAACTGCTGCAACTGTTTGGCGTTGAAGGCTCGGCGAAGGCTGGTTCGTTCTGAACATCATCATGGCTGATACTTTCAATTTTGGACAATGATGACTGATTCGCATAGGGAAATGCCCCTAGCTCAATGATTCTGAGAGTGAACTCTGAAGGACTTAGCAAAATAATCTTGAAAAAGGTAGCCCCTAGAGGAGGAACAGACCAGGGGTACAAGCAAGATTGGATTATCTGGACCAGGCATGATCAGATCATGAGAACGCATAATCGAAAGATTGTGAGATTCTGCATCTGCCAGTTAGGGGATGGCATGAAGATACGATCGAATCGTATGACAGAAGAACGAAAGACGCACGATCAAAAGATTAGATGAGATAGCATAAGATTGCTTTCAACGGATAGATCATGAATGACTAATCCTATGAGATCTTTGAAAATTATGGGATTTATATCCTAACCCAAAGGGAAATTTTTTTTTTTTTTTTTTCACATTTTATCAGTGTTACCTGAAGGCATCAACCCTAATCCTAATCTATCGGAGTGGAGAGAGAATCTCGACTCATGACTTTGTTCGTGTATCTAAGGACCGATCGTGACCATTGGAAGATGGACCACGGCCTAATCTAGACACCAATGGGTAGGATATCCTAAACTAGGCTCACACACATGATGCACATGTGTTCGTATACTACATGCATGTGTGGGTTAATCTAGGGGTAAGGCCAAGAGTTCCCTTAGCGCGAATCCCTGTTCGATATACTGTACCAGTGTCCGGCGTATCAGTACGTGAACAAGAGATCCGTTTACGTACCATAAAGGTACTAGGCTAAGGGTGGAATGCTTCTCTAGCACAGAGGCACCAGGTGATGAAATCCCAGTCAACCATGCTAGATAACACTCCGGGTTCCTAAAATAGGACGTGTGTGCACGTGAGATGCAAGAGTTTAGATGCAAGTGATGTAAGTGTGTGCAATATGTTTGCGCAATCTATGATGCCCTCAGGTTTTGTTAGGTTAAGTTCGAGTAAAATGTGATGAGAAAATAAAACAAGACAAACTAATCTAACAAGTATAGAGTTTTTATGAGCCATTTAAAATTAAATTCAAATGAATTATCTTTTGAAGTTTTAATGAAGTTAGGTGATCCCCAGCAGAGTCGCCAGACTGTGGTACCCTGATCCCGCGAGAGGGGCGTGGGGCGCGAGCCGCCGCGCTCTCTCTCTTGGTCTCTCGTATCCACGCGATTGGCGTGTGCATTTTATTATTGATTTGAATTAATCTTTCCTGTGAACTTGGGATCACTAAGGCAATCCGAATTCCACACGAAAGAGACTGACAGAGTCGCCACCTAGATGTGGGATCTAGGACCCGTAATTAACCAGAAATCTAGACTCGCTACTTGGTTACGAGAATGGAAGGTATGGGGAGTTATCCACCACATGCACCATTCTTGCCCGATAATCGGTCTTCGATTCCAAAAGCTAACTCTTTTAAATTTATTTTAAATGGCTCATTCAACTCTATGTTAATGTGCGAACTAAGTGACATGCATCCTATGATCTAATTTCAATGTGAATCCTAAATGTGTATCTTGATTTATTAATTTGTCTGGATTCAATCTAAGTGAAAGTTCTCCTAAAATTCTAATTTCATGGAAAGTCCTAAGTGATTTGATTAAGCATTTACAAGAAAATTAATATACAAAACACCACAATTTGTTTGTGGTGCCGACTCGCGGGTGGTATGCCATCAGACATCCAAGCTGCCTACGTACCCAAGCCTCACTGGGATCAGAGTCGACGTAGTTCGGTGCACCTAAGCTAAGTTACATATGCCTAACTCAACTAAGACACCGACCTAGACGGGATTGACTGTTTCAACAGTTTTAGGAGAAGTTATTTAATTCAAGTTGAGGATTTTATTATCTTAGGATTTCATCGAAGATGCTATATGATTCTTATCTAAATGCAAGTTGTCCCTTAGACTAATGCAGGTTAGCCTACATCCTAGTTTACTAGGCTTGTCCTAGGGAAAGATCGGGTGACTAGTGTAACTAGACCTATGGCACGGTTGCTATACATAGCAAACGTCCGTGATGAGGCTGGACTCCTGACTCTAGGACTCCCTAAAACCTAAGACTCCCTAAAACTTAGGACACGACACGACACCAGTGTTCCTAAATTGGGCTCTAAGGGTTCCTAAAGGAATTTTGAATCCACCGGCTCTTGGGAATCTCGAATTCTTTTGGGTTTGTGGAAACTTTTAGAGTTTTCTTGAAGCTTTTATTATCTGAAGGTATTTAGTGTGTTTGGTAGCTTTTAAAGTTGTTTATTTAGAAGGTTTTAGTTTCATTTGAAATTTTTAGTGGTCTTTTGGTTAATGGCTTTTAACGGATTTTTATCAGTGGATTTTAAATGGGTGAATTTTAGTTTTGTTAATTTTAGGTTGGATGTACTTTAGATTAATGTCTTTCGATTTTGGTTTGGAAAATGACGTTAACACAACCAAGTTTTGACAATTGCACAAATTCGACAAACCATTGACCATTAAAAGATCTGACAAATGCAGCCCACTAAAACTGTCGTAACTCTTTAACCGCTTGGCCAAATTCAACGTACAAACATGCGTTGGAAAGATCTTTTATAGGGCTACAACTTTGTAGTTCTCCATTGTTTGTAAATCTGTGATTTAGAGGTTCGAATTTGTGTTGCAAACAAAAGGACAGCAACATTAAACTGGAAATGCCTAAAGGTGTGCCGCAACCATTTTGGACTTAACTTTTTAACCGCTCGCTGTCTGATCTAGCACGAATACTCGTTGGAAACGGCACGAAAATATCTACGACTTTGTAGTTAACCATTTCCCACGATTCTGTTGTTTAGAGGTCGAAAAATCTGTTTAAAGTCTAACAGCTAGCACTATGACGGGAATGATATTGGCACCCCCATGTTTTCTTTTGATAGTTCTTATTTTTTTAGTGATTAAAAGACGGTGAATATGAAAAATGGCTTGAATGGGCCTGAGATTAGATTCAAATGGGATGTTTGAAAAAGGGGTTGTTTTTATCTACTTGGCAAGGTGGGGTATGGATATTGGGTTCTTGAGATTGAGTGGGGGCTGTTGTTATCAAATTGGAGTGGGGGCTGTTGTTATCAATTGAAAGATGGAGGTTTTGTAAGCCAAATTAAATGGGTTTTGATAATTCATGTAAAATTCAAGTTTTCTTTCTTGTAAATGTTCAAAATTTTTAATGAATTGTTTTCCCAAAAGAAATCTAAATTCCCTAACAAGCCAATGATTTCAACATCCCATTGCAAATAGGTTCTAATGACCCTAACACATTAATCATATTTAGCATAAGTGAGAACATGACCAAGGCCAAACTAGTACAAAATTAAACATGACATCAACCAAAATATACGCAAAACAACACTCAATCCTACAAATATAGAAAAGAAAATAAAATTCCAAAAGACATACCTTTTTGTAGACGATATTCCATGCAAACTTATGGAGAAGAGGGATTTGGTCTAGAGAGAGGGCTTGAATTTTCTAAGAGAGGGGTTCTCTCCTCTTTTCTTTTTTTTCCTCTTTTTCTTTGGTAAGATGAGAGGGTATTTATAGGAGAATGGGATAGGAGGTTAGGTGAGGTTAGGTGAGGTTAGGTAAGGTTAGGTGAGGTTAGGTGATGTTAGGTGAGGTTAGGTGAGGTTAGGTGAGGTTTGGATGGTTATGATGGGAGGAGAGGTTAGGTGAGGTTAGGTGAGGTTTGAATGGTTAGGATGAGAGGAGAGGTTAGGTGGTTTTGGATGGTTAGACCCAGGTCATGATCTGCCATTGATCTAACGATTTACGGAAATCGGGTCTCGGAATGGAATCAGGGTCCGGGCTATGAAGTGACCCTAGCTTATTTTGTCCCGATTGATGATCCGTAAAGTCAGATCAAGATATTAATGACCTAAAACATATAAATCAATGATAGAGGGGGTTCTCACATGGATTTAACACACTAATTTATTTGTTGATTAAAACAAAACAAAATGGGGTGTCTACAACGTTTCTATTGATGTCAGAAGAGTATGGGAGTCTTTTTACCACCCATTTTTCAAGAATCACCCGTGTTTCATGCTAGTTTTAAAAGGTACTAGAAATCCGTAATTTCTCGAAACTATATCCACATTCCGTACTTTTCTCCCCTTGATGGTCTATTCATTACCAATACTTTTTTGGGTTTTACACTTTTACTAGCCGTGGTCCACGTATCAATCATAACGTCCGGTGTACGTTAGCGTCAATGTCAGTAGACCTGGCAAACTTGACCCGTGCCCGCGGGTCGACCCGACCCACCTGCAAATTTGCGGGCACGGGTCTGAGTTTTAGTGACCCGTTAAAGCTAACCCACGGGTGACCCAACCCGCAAAAACACGGGTCGGGTCGGGTCAACCCGCGGGCACCAGCAAAAAAGACAGGGGGGTCATCCCAACCGTTCATACTGTGGGTCCTACCATAAAAAGGTCAAAGTCCCATAAATTGCTCCAATCAAACAATCTCAATCCTTCAATAAAATCCAATCATCTATTGTGTGTGGGACCCAAATGGATTACGTAGAGATCTGGGTCTGCGGTATCTTCAGATTTTAGAAGCAAAAGCCAACCTAAAGGAATAGAAATTAGAAGAAGTTGGGGTTTTATATGCAAAGAGCTCGGCGGAGCGCCTTTTCTCTGTTGTTTCCGGCGAGAGAAAGATCTAGATAGATAGAGTGTTTCGGAGAGAGATGGGCCTGCAGTTGTTTGAGGTAGAGAGGCAAGGGTAGCGGTGTGTCTCTGAGAGTGAGTGAGAGAGAGAGAGAGCTCTCTAGGGAGAGATTTTGCAACGTGGAAGAGAGAGAGAGAGAGAGTCCCCAAAAATCCGTTTCTAAGGATAGAGTCGTGGCGGGGAGGAGGAAGTACAGATTCTTGGAAAGCTACTTGTATAGGGAAGCATAGATATGGCAGCTAAGGGGACACGTGTTCAGCTAAGGCGAGCAGGATCTAAAATATCTCAAAAAAAAAAAAAATCTCTCACGGAAGACACCTAATACAGAGAGAGGCTGTGGGCCATCTAATGTTTGAATTTGCGGGTGACCCACGGGTTGACCCGGCCCACCCGCAGGCCTTGCGGGTCACGTAAATTCTGACCCGCAAAAATGCGGGTCATTTCCTGACCCGACCCGCACCCGCATCACCCGCAGGTTAACCCGGCCCGGCCCACCCGTTTGCCAGGTCTAAATGTCAGAATTATAGAGCTGCCACCCGTCTCATCCAAGCCCTCCAAAATTTTCGGGAGTAAAAAAAAGAAAAAAATCATCTACACACGTGCGTTCAAGTATTGTCACGTGCCATATCATGAAAGCGTTCCGTTGCGTCTATAAATAGCCCAGGCTGGAAAAACTTTTCTCTACCATTCGCCCTTTTATTTTCCCTTTTATTTTCTAGTATTTTTTCAACTCTCTCTCTCTCTCTCTCTCTCTCTCTCTCAGATGAGATTAGATTCGAGGCTATGAAATAACACAAAAGGATCTCTCTCTTCAAACAAATCGGTAATCTTTTACACCTTTCCTCTTTTACTTTTGATTCCTTTTCCTTCATACATTATACTCTCTGTTCTTGTGTTTTTTTTTTTTTTTTTTTGCTTTTTTTAATCAATGGTCCGATTATTTTCTTTTCATTTTGCTCTGTTTCTCTGTCTTTTTTAGATAAAATCGATCAGATCGTCATGAGAACGAGTCATTAAAGGTAATGACTCGTTCTCTTATCTGGGTTTGCCTTAGAAATTGAAATCTGGGTTCAGTAATTTCTCTTGAAATTAATTTGTTACCAATAAATTTATCTGTATTTTTATTTTTTATTTTTTTTTGTGAGTCACAATTTCCCGAGGCAACCGATCTCCGAATCAGACGCTTTAGAATTTATTTAATTTTTTTTTCGAGATTTTAAATAAAATTTTCCTTTAAAGGAGAGTATGTGGTAGACTTTAACGTTTTTGAACGTTAAGTGGTGTGAATTATCCTACAGGGGGTGCGAATTTATCAGCCGAATAATCGGGTTGAACTCGGGTCGGGTTCAGGTTGAGTTTTCCCAACCTGGGTTGAGTTTGGTCAGGTTCGGGTTCGGGTTGAGGGCTTGGACAACCCGACCCGAATGTAACCCGGCATTTTTTATCATTTTTTTAAAAAAGGTAAGCTTAAAAATTCGGGTTGAACACAGGTCGGGTCGGGTTCGAGATGAGAAAAAGGGTTCCTCAGCTCGGGTTGGAACTCAGGTCGGGTTGGGGTCGTGTTGAGTAAATGGTTCCTCATGTTGGGTTGGGTTTGGGTTGGCCTCAATCCGACCCAACCCGACCCGAGTTGCACCCCTGCCTAGGCAGGTCTTTAAATAATAAGAAGATAAGATGTGTTCTTGCAAATATCAAAACATGGTTGTGCTGTTAACATTTCCCAAAATTTATTCTCAAAATAAATTCAATACTTCTATTAGATATGGTTTAGTGATTTTGTGGCTTTTTTATGTGAATCTGTGATGATTATCTGAGATTTCACCTAATTTACTTCTCGTATTTCATATTAGATGGAGTGATTGGTTCCACCCACATCACATCAACATGGTCTTGATCGTTCAACCCGCCATGGATAAGGCCGTAGCCCAATAAATAAAATAATTCAGCTCAAAAGGTATAATATCCCAAAACTTCTAGATTCTTATCCCCAATATTGCTCTTTTTATTCATCTGTACTATGACTTGTCTGTTTACTATTTCTGAAAGAAACTTAAGACCTATCCAGTTTTCTTCATATCATATTTCTTATGATAAAACTATCTATGAAATAAACATCAAAGCTATCCAGTTTTCTTGCTTTAGCTCAAGAGAGCTAAATAAAATAATTCAGCTCAAAGAGACCCTTTCAGGAAAATGATAACTGCACTCCTTGTTTTGACAATGACCCTACTCTCTTTTTTTCTACTTATTTCGCATTTTTCCATGTACTTCTCTTTCAATACATGTAAGTCGTACTATGTTTCCTCTCTGAATTTTGGAAGAACTTTTCTTTTTTAAAGAAGAAAAACTCCTAAAACCAATCTCAGCTAATATAATAAGCAAATGGGATTTCCCAGGCAATTTCGTGGAAAGCCTTTTGGTGGGTCACTTTTGCAAAAGAGAGCAGCCATCTTAAGAGTGAGCCCCCACAGAATAGCTCTCTGCGAAATTGCCTAGTAAGTACCTAAATTTGCATTATATGCCCTTTTTTGTCTTGTTCAAGAATGGATCTTTTTGGATGTGTTTATTTGTCTGTTTGTGTGGACCAAGCATCTTTGCATTTTCTTCTTTTCTTTAGCCATGTTGCCCATGTCACAAATATCGTTCTCGGGAATTTCTCGCAAGGGAAAATCTCGGGATACATTATGTTATTTTTTTCGGATTTATATCAGGCAGAAAGCTATAAAAGTAAATTATTTAAAAACTATATAAATATATAAAACTTATGGAAGTGATATATCCGCCTCTTTTGGTTAATTGGGACACCCAGCAGCAGTGTATCAATGAGTGCAGAGGGGCTGATGTACTTCACGTTAGAAGGATTCAATGGGGCTGATTGCCACGTACCAAAGTAATCAAAAGGGGTGGATATATCACTTCCCAAAATTTAAGAAAAATATAAATTAAAAATATCATAAAAATATCGGGATAATGTTGTGATAGTAACGCGATATTTTATGATAAAAATGAAAATATCTCTATATTTTTTAAATCTCAAATATAAATCTCGGGATTATTTCAAGATTTTGCCGTTTTATCAGAATGTCAAGATAAAAACACAACATTTTCAAAACATCGGAGATATTTGTGACAGTTCTTTAGTCCTAATAATTCACAGATAGTCGATTGCTACACGTTTTGTGCTTTTGGTTGGTTCTTATCGTCTGACGTAAACCTTTGTCCACATGCTATGGTGGTGGGTCTAGGCAGCCTTTTTCAATGATCTCTATCTGGAGATGCCCTTTCTATCAACCCTACAACCTTGTTCTCTCTCTCTCTATTGTCTTCCTCAGGATTAAGGAGAACCCATGGAAGAACCTGGGAGTGACCAGGAAGTAGTAGTTCCTCAGAAGAAGCGGGATTCCAACATAGCACCCACAGGGGGCTTTGATTGCAACATCTGCTTAGAATTCGCCCAAGACCCTGTGGTCACACTCTGTGGCCACTTATACTGTTGGCCCTGCATCTACAAATGGCTAAACCTCGAAACCTCTACCACCCAACAGTGCCCAGTTTGCAAAGCACCACTCTCTGAGACCACCCTCGTCCCCCTCTACGCTAGGGGTCACACCCCCAACCCCAAGCCATCCAAACACCAAAAAGGAAGAGTAGTGTCCTTACCAAAACTAGACATCCCAAATAGACCTCCTGCGAATCGCCCTGCAGATTCCCTGAACTCTCCTCGCAATTCCCTTAATCGCCACCACCACCATGTCCATCACCACCAACATTTCCATCAGGATTACGTACCTTCTCCCTTGTCCATGAATTTTCCGGCAAATTTCCCGGCGAGTACGCCTAGGACTACACATGGTTTTCATCCTACGGCGAGTGCCTTGGCGGAAATGGTGGTTTCGGTGCTTCCTTGGCTGTTTGGATGCCCTGGAGCAGGGATGTATTCCTCTATTCCTGGAACTCCGAATATGATGAATACACCGAGGCTCAGACAACAAGATATTCAGGCAGAGAGGTCTCTAGGTAGGATTTGGGCATTCCTTTTGTGTTTTTGTATTTTATGTCTTGTATTCTTCTAGTTTTAACAATAATCTCCTTTTAGTATTGTTGTATATGTACGGAGACTAAGACTATCATCTCAAAATTACAGCAGCAAGTTTGTTGCTGAAAGGGATGATAATACACCCCACGGTAGAACTCTTTCTGAGCTTTATGTTGATATGTGGTGAAGATAGAGGTATCTTATCCGGGAAATATGATATATTCGGCTCGTCGGGCCACCCCTTGTAGTGTAAAAGAGTATTCATAAGCATGGTTTTAAATTTCGACCGAAATCTGAAATTTCGGGGGTACAACCGAGATGTTACAAAATTAAGACCGATTTTTCCTAAAATTTCTTCCGAAATTTAAGGAACTTCACCCAAAAATCTCGATTTTGTTCATTATTTATTATTTTCCTGAAATTTTCCGCTGAAACTTTGTATGACATAAAATAAGATTTCGGCGGATTTAGGCCGAAATTTCAAACGCATTCCAAAACCGAAATTTGAAACCATGCTCATAAGTCATAAATACACCGGGAGCTGGCCCATGTAAGAGAAGGAAGTGAATACATCACTTACCTTCTCGTTCTTTTCTTTCTTTTTTTGAATGGCACTTCTCCTTGTTGCTGCTTTGTAAAGCAATCAAGGGAACCCATTATCAAAATCAATCGAGGGGGAAATAGTTTTCTATGGTGGGCTGTAACAAATATTAGCTTTTCTATTATTTTTCTGGTTAGATTGCTCAGGTCCTGTTTGTTTTGGATTCTGAGAATTGATTTCGATTCCTAAATGGATTATTGCCATTTTGTGTCCAATAATAAGATTTGGACTCGAAAACAATTTTAAGTCTAATAATCACTTTTGAACTAGATATCAATTTTGACAATTTGAGTCCGCCAGTTAGTTTTGGACTCGAAATCAATTCTCAAAATCCAAAACGAACAGGGCCGTAGGTTTTGCTCATTCCATCTATGAGCGCTCTAAAAACACCTATCAATAGCTACAAAATGAGAGTTTTAATATGGTGGCCGACTGTCCACCAACAAGGGCAGAGAGAGAGAAAAAAAACTCTCTCCCTTGATTTTTGATCCAGGTCAAAACCCCTTTTTTTACTTTTATCCTGCTAAAAAAGTAGTTGATATTTTCTCTCTCTAAAGGGCGGCCACCGTATAATTTCTCCCAAAATGAAAATGAATAGAGAAGGCGTCTTTGAGATTTCGAATATAATACTTTTTTATGTAATACTACTAAGGAAAGGATATCCTGCTCCCTCTTTTGCTAAAGACACTCCACACTTTATTAGGAATTGTGACGGCCTTTATATTTAATATTGAAATATCATTATTAAGACAACGATGTGCGAATACCATGTCCCAAAAAATATTCTGATTCTGCATGTTTACAACGAGAAGCAGTCTGATAAAATTAAGATTGAGGCTTGTGATAAAAGGTCAATGGAGATTTGTGGAGTTAGTTGGCTATAAATTAATGAGGAAACTTCAAAGCTTTTGAAGTTAAAATCAGAGAGTGGAATCAAAGCTTTTTTCTCATGTCTCGCAAGTCGCAACCAAGGAAAAAAAGGTTCAGGGAATCTGTGTTTACTTGGTAGGAGAAAGGGACATATATATATATATATATATATATATGATCGGAGAGACTAGAGAGTGAGATTTGAGGAGGTAATGAGTAAGTAGATAAAAAACAAGGAAAAGAAAACATTTACGTTAAACAGAGGATATTTTTTCTTTATTTCCAGCCCCATCTCATGCTCTTCTCACTTAGTACCTTCTTAAATCTCAGTCTCACCAGCTCTGCTCCCGTTTCACACTGGTTTAACAGGGGATTCCATGAAATTTTCATGAAATTTTTTTCATGATCGCCAAACATGCCCTGAAGAGGAAACTTGCAAAGCTTTTATAGAAATTGGGGCTGATTTTTTTTGGAAAATGATATTTACACCCCTTTTGATCACTGGGACACCCAGCGCCAGTGTACGCTGCAATCAAATCCACTGGATTTTTCTGACATAAAGTACATTAGCCCCTCTTTTGTCATTGATACACTGACGCTGGGTGTCCCTGGTGATCAAAAGGGGCGTAAATATCACTTCCCTCCCCCCCCCCCCCCCCCCCCCCCCATTTTGTTATAGTAGAGAACCAGACATAACTAGGTGGGTGAACTCTAATAGGGTTTAAAAAAAGCTGAATAGGTTTTGTAGTTGAGTATTCTTAAAATGATATTTTGTCTTTGTTTATTGAACCCATGGGTTTTCACACTTATAAGCATGCTTTACATGATTATTATGTGTAGTTTAACCTTATTTGCATAAGATAATAAGTAATGAATACTTTTCTCAAAAGAAAATAATTTCGAAGGTACCACCTCATACCCAAGAAAATGATGATAGCAATGAGTCGTGTAGAGGTTAACATGGCAGATCTTACCATTGATTTCCCTTCCAATATTTTCGAAAAAAAACTAGGAAATAAGCTACAATATTATCTCTTCCAATATTGACTTTCCCTTTAACATTCTCCCTTTCTTCTTCTCCTAAGATTAGAAGCCAAACCCTAGTTCTTATTGCAACCGGTGGCGTGATCAAGAACACCGAGACCTCCAACTGTTTGAGATGGATTAGTGCTTCTCTTACAAAATGCCTTCTACTTGGGCCCTGTTGGATTGTAGGAATTTTATTGGAAAACTTCAGAAAGGAAAAAAAATCTAAAATTTCTTATTTCTTACACATAAAAAATGATAAGGTAAACCAACCCTATTCAGTTTTTCAGTTAGGGACCTTCCGTTTATGATGTTATCCTTCTAAATTAATCAGACATAATTCCTCAATGAAAGAAAAGTTCCATAGAAATAATTTTCCATCTCAGAGATATTTTCTTGCAATCCAACCAAGATAGGAATTTCTTAGAAAAGTTAGAAACAAAAAATATTCCTAAAATTTCTTACTTTATTTATCTATGAAGAAAAGATAACTCAAACCGACCCTTTTTAATTTTTTTTGAGGGATTTTCAATTTATTTAATTCCTAAAATGATTTTTTTGTTGAAGGTTTTTTGACGAAAATATTGGAAGAGATAATTATTGTTGCTTATTTCCTATTTTTTTTCCAAAAACATTGGAAGGGAAATCAAAAAACGCTAAAACTTATTAAATCGGTTGGGGGGTAAATTTGCCATTTTAAAATTAACGGAGAAAATTGAAGTTCGTGAGTTTTAGGGACCTTTTAGCAAATATTTTTTAAAAGTAGGACTGTTAAGCTAATATGCTTTTCTTAGGGACTAATAAGCAATTAGTTTGCCATGTAGGGACTAATCAACTCCCCAACAAATAAGATTGAAGCTTGTGATAAAAGGTCAATGGAGATTTGTAGAGTTAGTTGGCTATAAGTTAATGAGGAAACTTCAAAGCTTTTAAAGTTAAAGTCATAGAGTGGAATCAAAGCTTTTAAAGTTTTCTCATTTCTGGCAACCAAGGAAAAAAAGTTCATGGAATCTCTGTTTACTTGGTAGGAGAAAGGGACATATATGATCCGAGAGAGTGAATTTTGAGGAGGTAATGAGTAAGTAGATAGAAAACAAGGAAAAGAAAACATTTACCTTAAACAGAGAATATTTTTTCTCTATTTCCAGCCCCATCTTATGCTCCTCTCACTTAGTACCCTCTTAAATATCAGTCTCACCAGCTCTCTGCTCCTCTTTCACACTGGTTTAACAGGGGATTCCATGAAATTTTCATGAAATATTTTTCATGATCGCCAAACATGCCCTGAAGAGGAAACTTGCAAAGCTTTTATAGAAATTGGGGCTGATTTTTTCCCCCCCATAATTTTGTTATAGTAGAGAACCAGACATAACTAGGTGGGTGAACTCTAATAGGGTTTTAAAAAAGCTGGACAGTAGTTTTGTAATTGAGTATTCTTAAAATGATATTTTGTCTTTGTTTATTGAACCCATGGGTTTTCACACTTATAAGCATGCTTTACATGATTATTATGTGTAGTTCAACCTTATTTGCATAAGATAATAAGTAATGAATAATTTTCTCTAAAGAATATAATTTCAAAGTTACCACCTCATACCCAAGAAAATGATGATAGCAATGAGTCGTGTAGAGGTTAACATGGCGGAACTTACCATAGATCCTAGTGTATATACCTTGAAATTTTTAATTCCATCTTTACGATAGGGGCAAAATGGTTCAAATACAGAGGGATTGTGAGGCCAATGTTACAATGAGGCTAGTAATATGGAGGCAAGCTTAACCATCTCGAAGAACTTCTCATGAGGAAGAATGAATATGCTTTCCACATTAATTGTTTTGTGTATCAAATTCAATCCGCGTTAGTCACTTTTGGCAATATATATATATATATATATATGAGGAAAATGATTATGAGCTTGAAGCTCATATAGCTTATATGAGCTTGAGGGCCCAAACACATGGGTCCCACATTTTTTGTGGTGATCCAAACCATTCATTTGCAAGGCCCCATCAAGCTCATATAAGCTATATCTGGTATCAGAGCCAACATTACTTTCTTGGGCTAGCTTCGATTTGATTTTCATGGCGGCACGAAGAGGTAGAGGAAGGCGTGGTAACCAAATGATGGAAGATTTAAGAGATGAAAGAGATGATGAACTTCAAACACTTTGAAGACAAGTTGAGCAACTTACTATGCGACTTGAACTCCAAGAAGCTCATAGTGATCGTGGTAGATCAAGCCGCGAAGGTTCTAGTGATGAATCCGATGTGAATCCCTTCGCCAATACTCGTGAAGAGGCTAGGTTGTAAAGGTTCTATCGTGATTTCGACACCATCAAGATTGAGTTGCCGGAGTTCCATGGTCGTATACAACCCGAAGATTTTCTTGAATGGCTTAGTGCCATTGAGAAGTTCTTTGATTACAAGGAGACACCCGAAAGCCAACGTATGAAGCTTATGGCTACAAGGCTTCGTGGCTACGCTTCAACATGGTGGGATAAGGTTCAAGAGATGAGAATCCGCAAAGGAAAGCGTAAGATCTCTTCTTGGGAGAAAATGAAGTCAAGGCTTAAGGAGAAATTTCTTCCGTTAGATTTTTTTCAAATTATCTTTTCTCAATTCAACAACCTACGCCAAGAATCCAAGAGTGTGTTGGACTACACCGAAGAATTCTACAAACTCATGGCTCGTAATAATATTCAAGAGGGTGAAGATCAACTTGTGGCAAGGTATATTTGATGGTTTGAAGTTTTCCATTCGTGATGAGGTGGAAATGCACCGATCATTGAGCGTCAATAATGCTTATCAACTAGCCTTGAAGGTGGAGGCTAAGCTTTCTCGTTGTGGTGCTAAAAAGTATGTGGATGTTCGTAGTTTCTAGCCTTCCTCCGAAGGTGAATCTTCACATGGTGGAGGTACAAAGTCAAGGTCCGAATATTTCAACAAAAATTTTACAAAATCAGCCCCTATACATCAGGTTGAAAATCAGCCCAATCGTCCCAACAATTCAAATGCTTGTTTCAAGTGTGGTCAAGTTGGCCATCGTTTCAAAGATTGTCCAAAGAGGCAAGTAGTTGTCTTCGGTGATGAAGAAAATGATGAGGATCTTGTTGATGATTCAAATCAGCCCATATATGATGAGGATCTTATTGACTATTCAAATCAACCCATATATGATGAGGAAGATGGCATACAAAATGAAGAAATCGAACCTGCAGAAGGAGAAAGTTTGGTGATCCAAATAGCACTTGCTACACCAAAGGTTGAATCCGATGATGATTGGCTTCGTTCCGATATTTTCAAGACTCGATGCGAATCTCATGACAAGGTTTGCTCCATTGTGATCGATGGTGGGAGTTGTGAGAACATCGTATATCATAAAATGGTGAACAAGCACAAGCTCAAAACCGAACAACATCCAAAGCCGCATCGGATTGCATGGTTCAAGAAAGAGTATGAGAGTAGCTTTTTTATTTTCAAGAACGAATTTGATCAAAAGACCAATGATAATGGTAAATTCAATGCTCTACTTGTTGTTGAAACTAACGAGGAGTACGAGGAACTTCAACGACAATTCAATGAATTCATCACCAAAGAAATTGGATCCGATTGCATATTAGGTGAACCGATGGATATTGAAGTGATGGGTGAATGGAAAAATATTACATCGATTTTTTCATCCAATTACATCGATCCATTTTTATTCGATACTACATTGAAGCTCACAGTTGATATTTATATATTCAAATATGTTCAAAATCTAGACAAATTATCACTTCTTCATGGAGATTATGAAGCGGAGTTTGATCTTGGGAAGTTTCAATTGATGATCATTCTTCAATACTTCAAGGTTTGAGGGCGAGTTTTCTTGAACCAAGGAAGTTTAGCAAATTTCAAGATCGTGTGGATGCCCATTTTCAAGTGCTTAAGAAAATTGGGGATAATGCATTCAAGGTTGCGCTCCCTCCAAATATCAATACTCACCCAACTTCAATGTTAAAGACTTGACAACTTATCATGGAGAGCTTAATGAGAACTCGTGGGCGAGTTTTTTCTCACCCGAAGATAATGATGCAGTGCCAACATGGCATCCATGTCATGCCTAGGTAGTTTTGGTGGAGTTCCAAGCTGCAGTCCCTCATTAATGTTGCTGGCCCATTTTGAACCTGATTTTTGAGACATGGAAAAATTATGGAAAGTGGTAAACTACAAAGTTGTAGGTCTCTTTGAGATCTTTCCAACAAGTATTTGCGCTTGAAAATTAGAAGCCAAACCCTAGTTCTTATTCCCAAAACAAAACAAAAACCCTACCGTATTGCAACCGGTGGCCGTGATCAAGAACAGCGAGACCTCCAACTGTTTGAGATGGATTAGTGCTTCTCTTACAAAATGCCTTCTACTTGGGCCCTGTTGGATAGAGAAGTTCAGAAAGGAAAAAAATCTAAAATTTCTTATTTCTTACACATAAAAAATGATAAGGTAAACCAACCCTATTCAATTTTTCAGTTAGGGACCTTCCGTTTATGATGTTATCCTTCTAAATTAATCAGACATATTTCCTCAATAGAAAAAAAGTTCCATAGAAATAATTTTCCATCTCAGAGATATTTTCTTGCAATCCAACCAAGATAGGAATTTCTTAGAAAAGTTAGAAACAAAAAATATTCCTAAAATTTCTTACTTTATTTATCTATGAAGAAAAGATAACTCAAACCGACCCTTTCTAATTTTTTTGAGGGATTTTCAATATATTTAATTCCTAAAATGATTTTTTTGTTGAAGGTTTTTTGACGAGAATATTGGAAGAGATAATTATTGTTGCTTATTTCCTAGTTTTTTTCCAAAAACATTGGAAGGTAAATCAAAAAACGCTAAAACTTGTTAAATCGGTTGGGGGGTAAATTTGCCATTTTAAAATTAACGGAGAAAATTGAAGTTCGTGAGTTTTAGGGACCTTTTAGCAAATATTTTTTAAAAGTAGGACTGTTAACCTAATATGCTTTTCTTAGGGACTAATAAGCAATTAGTTTGCCATGTAGGGACTAATCAGCAAAACTCCCCAACAAATAAGATTGAAGCTTGTGATAAAAGGTCAATGGAGATTTGTAGAGTTAGTTGGCTATAAGTTAATGAGGAAACTTCAAAGCTTTTAAAGTTAAAGTCATAGAGTGGAATCAAAGCTTTTAAAGTTTTCTCATTTCTGGCAACCAAGGAAAAAAAGTTCATGGAATCTCTGTTTACTTGGTAGGAGAAAGGGACATATATGATCCGAGAGAGTGAAATTTGAGGAGGTAATGAGTAAGTAGATAGAAAACAAGGAAAAGAAAACATTTACCTTAAACAGAGAATATTTTTTCTCTATTTCCAGCCCCATCTCATGCTCCTCTCACTTAGTACCCTCTTAAATATCAGTCTCACCAGCTCTCTGCTCCCCATATTCTCAAGGTCTGATGGGAAATGAGATCACTCTCCCTTATTTTGATCGTGACATTCCTCTGTTTATTTTTACACTAATTTGATTGGCTGCTTGTAGTTTCTCCTATTGCTTGAATAAAAAAATCGGAATAGGGATCGTATTCCGATTTCTCTGGAAACAGAATGAAAAATATCAAAATGAAATATTTAACTGAAAAAATATCATTCCGATCGATCGAGGAGGAATCAGAATACTACCTCTTGGGGCGGGGAAGCAGATTCCTGAATGATTTAATTACATCCGGGGTCATTTCCACCACTTGAATTCCGTTTAATTTTTCTAACCAAATGTCGGAATCAGGTGGAATCACAATATGATTCCATTTCGAACGGCTGATGACTTGATTGGTAACTACGAGAGAGGGAATAGATTTACATATCTTGTTGTTACTTTGATTAGTACTTTGATTTTCATTCTTCTTCTTTTTTGCCTGAAGTGTGTTGATTTTTTGGCATGTGTCTTTCACATCGTGGGTCCACTAGGTGAATGGTCCAGATCATGCTGATACCACATGAGAGGATGGTTAACGACTTGCTGTCTGATATAACGACTTGGTATCTGATACAAGTGTATTTTAGGGGGTTATATAAACAAGTGGGTGTGATATAAAACATGTTTAACATAATTAGTAATTAAATTATTAATTAATCTTCACGTCTCTATCGTCAAATGATCGAGACCTACCATTTGGAAGTAGGGGTGCAACTTGGGTCGGGTTGAGGCCAACCTGACCTGACCTGAGGAACCCTCTCTTTTTTTTTTCCAACCCGAACCCCACTCGATCCGATATCTAACCCAACGAGGTTCAACCCGACCCGACCCGATGAACCCTTTTTTCTGACCCAACGCGAGTTTTTAATACATGACGAGGTTTCAGTCGGGTCGGGTTGCCCAAACCCTCAACCCGGGTTGGGAAAACTCAACTCGAACTGAACCCGAACTAACTCAAACCAACCCGACCCGACTTTTTTTCGGGTTGAACCTGACCCGAGATGCACTCTTATTTGGAAGACTCTTCCCCGTAGATCTTTCCATCGTAATCACATTAAAATTAAGTAATTTTTTAAATTGAAAAATGATATATTCACCCCCTTTTCAAGCATTTTCACGTCGTTTTGTTTTTCTTTTCCTAAAGTTTACTTCATTTTTACCCCTACTGTTTTTTGTTCTTGAAAATAAATTCATTTAACAAAAAAAAGGGAAACAAAAGTGGTTGAAAATTTCATTTTTATCGATTTTTTGTATGTTAAAATGGGATTGAACCCTACGACCTCAAGGGTGAGGTATAAAGGGGCAGAATCATCATTTCCCTTTACATGTTTGCTTATTGAAAAATGTTCAAGCAATTGATCAAAAAAATGTTTAACCGTTCCTATCTATATGTGCACGCATTTTCTATCACGGGTTGACTTGAATTTTTTTCCATTGAGCTGTTTCTTTCGAGGTAAAATGGGCCTAGAACAAAGTTTTGGCCCATTTTTCTAATGGGCGCAAAAATTTGTCTTATGCCCATTTAATGTCTCATCATATACTGATCATAACTCGACCTGAGATATTTTGAAGAAAAGGAAGTGATAAATCCACCCATTTTGATTACTTCCCCATTGAATCCTTCTAAGGTGAAGTACATCAGCCCCTCTACGGTCATTGATACACTGGTAGGGTGTCCCAAGTAATCAAAATGGTCGGATATATCACTTCCCTTAAGAAAATATCCAACTTGTTCAAAAAAGTTAAGCGTGTCAATGGATCCTCTTCAGATCGGATTCACGGTCTGGTCTTGATCATGATCCGTTCAAATTCTTTATCGGTTTTGAATTAATTTTTGGTAAAAAAACAAATACACCCTCTCAACTTTCTGACATTTTCAACAATAATCCTTACTTTTCGAAGTCATCAACGACACCCCTTCACTTTTCACCGTCTATTAAGTAGACCCCCTGACTTTTCACCCTATAGTTCAAAATTCATCAAAGACACCTCCTAACAATTTCTTCATCCCCGTCCACCCTGTCACGTAACAATCATTACTGAAAACTAAGAAGGTGTTGTTGATGACTTCGAAAAGTCAAGTCTGTCATTGAAAATGTTAGATAGTTGAGGGGGTGTACCTGTATTTTTCCCTTAATTTTTATTTTTTTTCACTCTATTTGAAGAGATTCAAGTACAATGACAGAATGAAGAGTTGCTAGGGAGAGGAAATTGAAGTAGAAATTCTCTTTTAAATAATTTTTCTGAGGAACCTGTTTCTCAATTTACCATTGATCAAGCAATCCTAACCGTACATACATGTCTAAATAAAAGGTATGCAGAGAGATCAGGCTACAAGCTTCAGTACTCCTCGGACTAGCAACACTTTTTCTCCACCAAAGCTACTTAACCTTAAATCCTCTCTAAAACCCTACAACAATTTTCTCCTTTGAAGTTAGTTTTTGAAACCCTACAAAAGTCTCCAATGAATTCGTCTCTCTTTTCTCTCCTGAATCGTTTGACAAAACCCTTAAGATCCCATCGAGTTTCTGAAAGCAGATGTTACTGTGCAGGGAGATACTCTCGCACAAATCTGTATTCGAAGATCAGTCCGATTGGAAACCCTAACATCAGTGTGCTTCCGGAGCTGGACAAATGGGCCGAGACTGGGAAGAACGTGCGAGTGCAGGAGCTCCAACGAATCATTCGCGATCTCCGAAAGCGCCGTCGATTCAAGCAAGCCCTCGAGGTCTCTTTTTTATCCTTCTTCAAATGATTTCTTTTCTGTTTTAATCCATCTCTCTCTTTTATTAATTTCTCATTGACTAAAAGACTAGAAAACGATTTTGGGTAGTACTGATGAACACTAGAATGCACACGATCGATGTGTTCTGTTAGAAAAGGAGGTTTTTGAATAGTCTAGGATCAGATTTCTATGGGATTGGCATGAAGAAGCTGAATGGAGAAAAGTATTAGGCCGAGATTCAGAAAAGTACTGTAAAACTGATTTGCAGGTTGCATAGAGACTCAATTTCCCTTTTATGGGGAGTTTTGTAAGTAACCCATGTAGTAATTTGATTAGATTTGCTATGGTTTTTCAGACAAAGTGGAACTTAGTGGGAAATGGTCAGAAATTTCTAAATGTAGATGCTGTAATGCCGTATTAGATTTTGCTGGGAAGTTCATTTTCCATTAGTTTTAAATATATTTTAGAGAGGAATGATAGATGCAAGGGCCCTCTTTATGCAAGGGCCGGCGAAGGGCCTTTGAATAGATACACGTCATTTTAAAATCGGTTGAGAAACTGAATTCGGTTGCACTTAATGACGTGGATCTATTCAAGGGCCCTTCTTTGGCCCTTGGGTAAAGAGGGCCCTTGCATCTATCATTCCTCTCTTTTAGAAACCCATGTAGTAATCTATATTGATTTGATTGGGGTTTCGGGTTCGGGCGAAATGGGTGGGAAGTTGTTGTAAGACCATATTGTAGGTGTTGTCAATTTTCTAGACAGCCCTAGGTAGCTGGCCTTCCTGGGAGCTTAGGTAGTCTTCTTTGCAAGCTTAGGTAGTTTTCTATGCACAAGATATATTGTATTCATTTCTGTAGAACCAGTGTGAAAAATATGTAAATAATATGGAAAATTTATAAAGTGTGCTTATGCTGACTAATTTCCCTTTATGTGGAGGGATTATGATGTTTTTACCCTTCTATAGGTGGTAGCTATTGTCCTTGGTGCTGGCTGCTGCAGTTGTGTAGGTAGCCCGCCTTGAAGCCTTCAGGGATTACCTTGGGTTTGGATTGCGTATAGGCGTCTAGGACATAGTTACCAGGGTGGGAAACGAAACGTGAAACGAAACGGGAAACGCATGAAAACAAATACAGGGGAAACGAGAAACGAAAAACAATAGAATATCGTACGAGAAACATCTTAGGAAATTATGTGTTTTTTTCCAAAATGATTTTCGTAAGTTCCACACATGTTTCCTACACGTTTCTTATGTGTTTTCTACGAGTGTTGCATACGTTTATCACACATTTACACATTACTTACATAAGTTTTCCATATGTTTCCCATGTGTTTTAGAAACACTTCTCCAATTTTGTATCATATTTGGAAACGTTTCTGAAACGTGTTTCTCTCATTTTAGGGGAAACGAGTTTCCCAACCGCAAGAAACACATTTTAGGGGAAACGGGTTTCACACCCACCCAAGGAGTTTCCGGCAACTAAGGTCTAGGACCTTTAGGTGCTATGCATTGCATTACACCCTGACTTAACAACAGGACTATGGTTGCAGGAAAGCTCAATTTTCATGTATTGGGGAGTTGTGTTTGGTTTCAGTTGGGCTGTTGGAGCTTGGGAATGGGTGGTATTTATAGGCTATCAATTTATAAATGCATTGAAATGATTGGGTCATAGAAGTGTTAGGGAAGGCATAGAAGCATCCTGTAATGTTGTGTCATACGTTGCAGGGAAACTCATTTTCACATTCGACCAGAGTTTATCTGTTTATGTAATATGAGTCAGCTTGATTTGGGTTTTTGGATTGAGCTGGATGGTTATCGATCTCCAAAATGCGGGGAGTCAATTGAATAAGAAGTGTTAAGATGAGATTTAGAAGCACTTTTTATTATTGTATTGGAAGGTTAATTCCAAGCTCATTTCCCTTTTCCACGGAGTTCTTTTTTGCGAAACTTCTCATTCTGCCTCTTTATAAGCAAACGAGTCAGGTGGGAAAGAATTGCTCAAAGCAACTCCACTTCGCTTCGAAAAACAATGTTTTTTCCACTTGAATTGTGGGATTTGGAGAAACGGGCATCATGGGTTGGGTTTGCTGAATATGTTCTTCCCATTTTTTTTCTTTTTTTATTATTCTCCGCACAAAAAAGTGCAAAAGCGCTGCGTAGAGTGATTGCCAGATGTCACCGTTGTAAGTTGGATCAGTTCAATTTGGGTTTTTAGATTGAATAGAAATAAGCAGAGAATGTGGTCATATCAATCTCTGAATGTGCAGAAATGACATGGGGAGTGATGACTGTAAAGAAGCCTTAGTTTGTGGATAGGATTCTGACTGTGGTGTAGTGTTGTAGGCTGCAAAGAAACTTTCTTTGTGGGGATATTTCATAGAAATTCATTTGTAACTTAAACTTGTAAATCATGTGTTCTGGATTTGACGAAAGTGTAGGAAATGGTCAGAGAGCATCCTGTTTTGTTTAATCAAGTGGAATTGTTTTGGGCATGCTACGGTAAATGCAATCTAGACATACTCTGAAGAAATGGCAAATGAATGGTACATTTGTAGAACTATAAGGTTGGCTGCATGGACATAGCAGACAGGAAGAGGAAATTTTCTTTCTAAATATTTCTTTACAAATATTAACTTTGTTGACTTATTTGAGAAACTGGCAAATGAATGGTTCGTACGATCTAAGCCCGTTTAAAACCCATTGTAGTCCGTTTTCAATATGATGTTTCGTGTTTTAATTATATATTTGGTGAAAAGGGAGTTGAGTCGGGCTGCATCATTTTTTGCACTTCGCTACATGTTTCTGTTTTACATCAAATGGACTCCTTGTCACCCTTCTTTGTAATCATCTTTGCTGGTTTTCAATAAAATCTTTACTGGTTACTATCTCAAAAAAGAGGGAGTCGAATCGGGCGAGTCAACCATTTAGTCTGGAAGTTTCTAAACCGTGGAAAGAACCCCATTTTTTTTCTTTTGGGGGGTGGGCGGGGATGGGTGGATAGCTGAAAAGAACACCAATGCTTTCAAGTATTATTAAAAGAAACTTTATTTTGCTGTCCAACTCCAAACCCTTTTCTCTTTCTTGTATATTTGTACTTTCATAAATGAATTATATTTAGAAATCAAAATTCATGAAAGCGTGTCATTTCAGACAGGGCAGGACACGCGTGTCAGCAATAAATTCAAATTGTAGACTAAATCATAGATGAAAAACCTATGTAGAATAGTACCTAGTGTAATGTACAAGGGATAACAAGAAACAAGGGGAAAGATAAATTGACGCTTTGTCCTAGCAGTGGTGTTGAAGTGGTTCTGTTAAACATATCATGACAGATATTTCCTAGAAAATAGTGAGCCCTCATTACCTTCGTCCTGCATGAGCATCAGCATCAAGACCATTGTAAAGTCCAAGAGACTACTGTTGATCTGATATCATCTATTTTGAGATGTAGAACACCATGTCTTTACTGTCAATGACATTCCACTCTCATTACATTTAATGTGCTTCTTAACATCACGATTATTTCTAAATGCAGGTATCGGAGTGGATGAAAACCAAAGGTGTTTGCGTATTAACACCAAGTGACCATGCTGTGCAGTTGGATTTGGTTGGCAAAGTCCATGGGCTTGCCTCTGCTGAATCCTACTTTAATAGTATGAGCGAAGAAGATAAAACTGAGAAGACCTACGGCGCTCTCTTGAACTGTTATGTCAGAGAACGTTTAACTGATAAGTCCCTTTCCCATATGCAGAAAATGAAAGAGTTGGGTTTTGCTTCTGAATCTCTGCCCTACAATGACCTTATGTGCCTCTATACAAACATAGGGCAACATGAAAAGGTCCCTGACTTATTGAAGGAGATGAAGGAGAATGGAGTCAAGCCTGACAATTTCAGCTATAGAATCTGCATAAACTCTTACGGGGCAATATCCGATATTGACGGGATGGAGCGTGTTTTTGAAGAAATGGAGAGCCAACCCCACATTATCATGGACTGGAATACGTACGCCGTGGTGGCAAACATCTACACAAAAGCCAAACTCACAGAGAAGGCTATTGCTGCCCTAAAGAAATCAGAGGAGAAGCTACTTGGACAAACAAATGGAGAAGGTTACAACCATCTAATTTCGCTCTATGGCAATCTTGGAAATAAGGATGAGGTAATGCGGTTATGGGAGCTTCAGAAATCTGTTTGTAAGAGGCTTATTAACAAGGATTATACTACTATTCTTGGATCATTGGTGAAGCTTGGTGACTTCGAAAAAGCTGATGATTTGCTGAAACAGTGGGAGTCTTGTGGTAACAGTTACGATTTTCGTGTGCCAAATGTGCTTATTATTGGATATTGTCAAAAGGGGTTGGTGGAGAAGGCCGAAGCGAAGATTGAAGACATTTTTAAGAAGGGAAGGGTTCCGATTCCGAACAGTTATGGGATTTTGGCGGCGGGATATTTCGATAAGGGTGAAATGGCGAAGGCTGCAGAGCATATGAAGAAGGCTGTTTCCTTAATTCCTGGAAATCCAGGTTGGAAGCCTAATCCTAAGGTGATTAAAGCTGTGTTGGGTTGGTTAGGTGATGAGGGTGATGTTGGAGAGGTGGAGGATTTTGTGGGTATGTTGAGTGCTGTAATGCCTATGAATAGGGAGATGTATCATGCCTTGATTAAGGCAAATATCAGAGGGGGGAAGGAAGTGAATGAGCTTCTAAACAGCATGAAAACTGAAGCCATATCTGTGAATGAAGAAACAGAGAGTATTCTGAGCTTAAGGAAATAGAACTGAGTGAGTGAAACAATTGATCTGTGGGGGCTGGAACTCTAATGGGTCTTTCCTTTTCTGGCCATTTTGCACAGGATCGGCATTTTATGTAAGCTGAGACTTTGTAGCATCAGCATTTGAGTAAATGTCATGGATGTATTGAGATGAAACTAGACCATGTGATAATCTACAAAATCAATAATCTTGATCTCACAAACATGTCCTTGTGCTGGGCCTAATAACCTGTTTGGCACAGGGTTTCAAAAATCCAAGGATGGATCAGTCGAGCATATTCTAAACCCCAACTTCTGTTTAGGGCATGCTGGCCACCTTGATTTTTTTTTTATGATAAACTTGCGCCTCCAAGTGGGTGAGACAGAGTAGTTGGGCCGGTGAAATAACTAAAAATCAGGAAACAAGGTTCTCCAAGTGGTGAGAAGGGGCTAAAAATCAGGAAACAAAAAACTCTGCTCAAAATATGATCAATTGTTTCTTGATTTTATGCCACTTATCATCAGTGGAGACACTAGTTTCCTGTTTTTTGTTTCGTAACTTTTATCCACTTCAGCCTCAGCTCCACTCGGAGACACTGATTTATCATGAAAAAAGAATTCATGGTAGCCAAATGTGCCCTTAGGGTCACTTTCGTTGCGGTTAGTTACCTGGTAGAGTAATGGTGAATTAAAATTTAAGTTTCCAATAGGGAGGAGACAAGCCAACTAGTTACCTTGTAGAATAGTGGTAAGTAATGTTTTGTTGTCAACCTGGTAAGGTAGAGGTATGAGGTGTTATTACCAATATAAAGGGAGAGAAGAGAGAAAAAGCATCAATCCCAAGAAATCCAAGCAATTCGTGGTTTTTTGCTTGTATTTTGTTGGGAGTTCGCTATCATGCCATGCCATCAGACAAAGATGAGATTGCCACGAGACTTCCTGTTGGTCTTTGGGGATTTCATTCCCTTATAATGGCAATCTAACATAGGATTTTGATGATTTAGTACCAAAAACCTATCCAAAACCCCTAAAAAGGACTTTTGTGCAACCAAACATAATAGCGTTTTTGGATAAAAGATTAAGTCTTCCCTTCTGTTCTCTGTCCAGCAAGCAAAGATAACCGGTTACATAGCCACACAAGAAGAGTGGGAAGGGAAGGGTGGGGATAGTGAACTTTTTCCTCTTATTCCAAATCTTTATTACGGTTTAGGATTTTTATTTTTATTTTTTGGGCAGTGGTATTTCCCCCCTTCCCCTCTTCAAGTCTACAACCATAGAACACTACTAAACCTGTCTCTCTCTCCAACATAAACTGTTGGTGGGCCCAACAATTAATTTGTTGAAATCTTTGTCGAGCACTTATTAGCCCTTCAGCTGAAGAGGGGCCTTAAGAGAGGGGAAGTCAGTTTCTTGGTAACCTTGAACATGGGAGAGACAATAGTGGGGGAGAGTCCCACTCCTAGCAGCATTCGACAAGTTCTGGATGAATATGCACATGTCATGTCCGAGAAACTGCCCAAAACATTGCCACCGAGGAGGCCAATGGACCATAATATTGAGTTGCAGTGGACCATAAGATTGAGTTGGAACCTCGTAGCATACCACCAGCTCGTGCCCCTTATAGAATGGCTCTTTCCGAATTAACATAACTCAGGAGGCAACTGGACGAACTTCTTGAAGCAGGATTTCTCCGACCCTCAAAAGCACCCTATGGTGCCCCTGTGCTATTTAAGAAGAAGCACAACGGTAGCCTTAGGCTGTGCATTGACTACCGAGCCCTCAACAAGCTAACTATCAAGAACAAATATCCCAACCCCCTGATTACAGATATGTTCGACCAATTGGGAGGAGCAAGGTGGTTTTCTAAACTAGACCTGTGGTCTGGCTATTACCAAGTGCGGATCGCCAAGGGAGGCGAACCAAAAACAACCTATATGACAAGATACAGTGCCTTCGAATTTTTGGTTCGGCCTTACCAAATGCCCATGCAACTTTTTGCACCTTGATGAACGGGTTGTTCCATGGCTTTCTTAACAAGTTTGTGGTAGTGTATCTTGATGACATCGTGGTGTACAACAACACCTATGAAGAACATGTTGAGCACTTGAAAAAAGTTCTTGATGTACTCCAAAGCAACCAGCTCTATGTGAAACTGGAGAAGTGTTCCTAAAGAAATCAGAGGAAAAGCTACTTGGGCAAACAAATGGAGAAGGTTACAACCATCTGATTTCGCTCTATGGCAATCTTGAACATAAGGGTGAGGTAATGAGGTTATTGGAGCTTTAGAAATCTGTTCGTAAGAGGCTTATTAACAAGGATTATACAGCTATTCTTGGATCATTGATGAAGCTTGGTGAGTTCCAAATAGCTGAAGAGTGGGAGTCTTGTAGTAACAGTTATGATTTTCGTGTGCCAAATGTGCTTATTCTTGCATACTACCAAAAGGGGTTGGTGGAGAAGGCCGAAGCGAAGATTGAAGACATTTTTAAGAAGGGAAAGGTTCCGATTCAGAACAATTATGGGATTTTGGCGGCGGATATTTCGATGAGGGTAAAATTCTTAGAAGGGTCGTATAACCTCCGGGCAAAATCTTTATGCGCAGCGGAATAAAATCGCATAGTATAACATTATTCTTCAATTTTGCCCTTAGCCCAGGATTTCTAGGAACTAGATTATATGTTGGTGATAAAATAAACAGATAGAAATATACCTATGTAGAAGTTACCACGAAGAAGATCGTGTGCTTGATCTACTCCCCGAATCGTCACGAACGAACCCTTCTTCACGAACGCCGCAAGTTGATCCGATGGGATCCGTTGATTTTGCACAACAAATAGAACAACCTTTGTTCTACTTTTATAAACTAATCCAAATCAGTTCTTTGGATGGGAAATCTAATAGTAGATGATGGAGCTTTAATGGTGATGAACTAGAAGTAATGGAGAGAGGGAGAGAGAGATGTGGAGAACATCATGTGGGTCCCACAACAATTCAATTACTTTCTAAGAGATTGTCTTTATGTACCTTCTATAAGAAGGAATTTGATTTCTGTTTCGAAACTCATCTCTGATGGGTATTCAGTTAATTTCAATAAAAATTCAGTTTTCATTAAAAAGGAGAATTCCATTATAGTTGAAGGTACATGTTCAAATGGTTTATATCTAATTAACGCCAAAGAGATTGTGAGTAACATTGAGAGTATTCCAAGTGTAGATGTTCCAAACCTCAAAAGGGCAAGGGACACAATAATTCCGACTCAACTTTGACATTTTCGATTAGGTCATATTAGCCTAGAGCGGATCACGAGGTTAGTGAAAGATGGTCCATTGGATTCTATCCCTGTGGAACCTTTTCCAACCTGTGAGCCATGTCTCCAAGGCAAAATGACTAAAACTCCCTTCAAGGGCAAGAGTGGAAGAAGCGAGAACTTGTTGGAATTGATACATACAGATGTATGTGGACCACTTTCTCATCCTTCAAGAGGAGGGTTTGTCTACTTCGTGACTTTCACGGATGACCATTCAAGGTACGGTTACCTGTACCTAATGCGTCACAAGTCTGAGACCTTTGAAAAGTTCAAAGAATTCAAGAATGAAGTAGAAAACCAATTAAATAATAAGATTAAAACTCTTCGCTCCGATCGGGGAGGAGAGTATCTCTCGGATGTGTTTAAGGACTACTTAAAAGAATGCGGAATTACTTCTCAATGGACTCCACCTGCCATGCCAGAGTTGAACGGTGTGTCATAAAGAAGGAATCGAACTATGTTGGACATGGTTCGATCCATGACGAGTTTTGCTAAGGCGCCATTGTTTCTTTGGAGGTATGCCTTAGAAACAACGCTCTACATCCTAAATCGAGTTCCAACTAAATCAGTGCCAAGGACCCCATATGAGTTATGGACGGGTAGGAAACCCTCATTGAATCATATGAGGATATGGGGTTGTCCTGCCCATGTTAAAAAAATAAGTGCTGACAAATTAGAGACTCGAACTGAAAGGTGTCTCTTTATTGGATATTCAAAGGAAACAAAGGGTTATTGGTTTTATAACCCTGGCGAACAAATTTGTGTTGTAAGCCGGAAGGCCGCATTCTTGGAAGAAGAGTTCATCTAAGATGCAGGTGAGATGGAGAGGATTGCCTTGGAAGAGCAATATGATAATCCAATAGAGAGATATGAGAAAACTAAGCAAGAATCTAATGAGCCTACTCCGACACTTCGACATAGTATTAGGGAGATCAGAAGACCACGTAGATATCTCTATCTGGGTGAGAAAATTAATCCAAACATGGAAGAAACGGATCCCCTTAACTATAGAGAGGCGATGTTAGACATCTATGCGAGCAAATGGTTAGATGTTATGAAATTCGAAATCGACTCTATGTATTCCAACAAGGTCTGGACTCTAGTTAATCCACCAGAGGGTATTAAGCACATTTGATGCAAATGGATCTTCAAGAAGAAGAAAGGCCCTGATGGAAAGGTGGAGACCAACAAGGCACAGCTTGTGGCAAAGGGCTATACTCAAAAGGCTGGAATGGATTATGAGGAAACATTTTCACCTGTAGCTATGTTAAAGTCCATTAGGATTTGTTGGCTATCGCTGCACATTATAATTCTGAGATCTGCCAGATGGACGTCAAAACCGCCTTCTTGAATGGAAACTTTCAGGAGATATTTATATGGTCCAGCCAGAGAGTTTTTAGGCTGCTAGAGAGGATAGTCAGAAAGTGTGCAAGTTGCAGATATCCATTTATGGATTAAACCAAGCATCTCGCAGTTGGAATCATCGTTTTGATCAAGCGGTCAAAGAGTTTGGCTTCTCTCAAAATATTGATGAGGCTTGTGTATACAAGAAGGTCAATGTGAATGCCGTAACATATTTGGTTCTATATGTGGATGACATTCTACTCATTGGAATGATGTAGGAATGTTATCTAACACAAAGTTATGGCTTTCCGTTACATTTGCAATGAAATATCTGGGTGAAGCTTCTTATATATTAGGACTTAAATTATTTAGGGACCGAAAAAGTAGGTGTGGAGCCCGATCCCGAGGAAATTGGCAAGGACACGAGATCCCCGTCGATCCTCTAAGATCTCCACATGTGAAGGAGAGCTCTACCAAGGAACTCTCGAAAGAGTGCCCCTCACTGCATGAGTGGCGAGTAAATGAGATACCTCTTGATTCAGGGACGAGCCTGGAACCTATACGTACCTAAAACAAAGAAGAGTCGCCATCCAAGGAAATAGGCCCTGGATCCCCATGAAATACTCTGTTGCAATAGATAACAAGATATACAAAAGTTCGTGCCTGATGACGAATGGGGAAGGTCCAAAGAGCACCCAAAATCGTTCGAGTGTAAACACCCAGTTTCTTATGCCATTTTTATTAACTTTGAAGAATTTTGGGTCAAAATCACGTGAAATGGGAATATATATCTCCGAGAACACGTCTACCAAATCATGCATGTCTCGAAGATGAATAATAAGCACACACAAAAGAAATGAAAGAAGAGTCTCCTAAGTATAACTAGGTTATGAGTGTCATGCCTAATTGGTGTCTAAGTTCTAGTGGATGAACACATGCATGCCACAGCTAAAGGTATAAGATCTGTACAAGAAAGTAAGAAAATACAACAAGCACACAACACAACTCGACTCCACACATGACTCGACACGACAAACCCTAGACTCTAATGCGAAATTTGACTCGGACCAAGATGGTCATCCCGGCTGCTTTACGTATCCCGGCCTCGGGAAGAATCAGAGTCAACGTAGTTCGGTGGCCTATTCTAAGCTATGATGCCTAAATATGTCTATACCACACTAGACTCGACATGACACGACTCGACTTATGTTTAGTTGTTTAAGTATTTTAGACATGCCTATATGGTCCTAAACTAATGCAAGTCAACCTAGTCTAATACAGGTGAGCCCTACATCCTATGTGTAACTAGATTGTATGTCCTAAGAAAAATAATGGGCTAACTAAGTGCTTCCTAGTCTAGCCATCGGCTCGACTAAGTGTCTAACCGACCATGACTCGAGGCCACCTAACTCTAGGGACACTCACACAACATGACACACAATGCATCAACCTATCTAGGATAGACTCCTAAATCTAAGACACCCCAAACATCTAGGGCATACTCATAACTTTAGAGGAAGATCTTTTGAAAAGGTTTTGAAGAGTTTTTCATTTTTTTAGCGTTTTGAATTTATTAATGATTTTTAAGAATTTTTTGAATGTTTGAAATGTTTATTTTTGAAGATTTGACTGAACCTGAGATAAGGATTCCAAGCTGCCTACGTACCCCGTGGAAGGGAATCAAGTCAATGTAGTTCGGAAACAGATTCTCCTAACAACTCTCCTAATGAATCATGACTTTTGAAAATATTTTTGTATTTTTAAAAGTGTTTTTGATGTTTTTGACTCAAGATGACAGATTCCTATCATCATAAGGGTAGGACAGACTCCTGTATTCTGCAAAGGCTGGACATAATCCAATACTTTTCAGGTGACTGGACAAAATCCCATGACTCGGTGAAAGGCAGGACAGAATCCTAACTCTGCAAGGGTTGGACAGAATCCTATACCTTGTATGATGAGCTCGACAGAATCCCAACTCCCTATGACGATAGGATAGACTCCTGAAAGACTGACTCTCTAACTAAGGACATGCTCATATGCTAAAGGACTGACTCCTAGTGCATAACCCTAAGGGAGTGCTAACAAGGCAAAGCATGTCTTCTAGAAGAAGAGGAGATAAATGGATGTTTGTGAGACTAGGCAAGTCTCCTAAAAGAGATGACAGCTATGACCAATGAGACAAAGCCTGTCTCCTACAGCTAACTCTAATGAGACACTGAATGTCTCCTATGGAGGGCTCCAAGTAACCTTATCATTGCCCTTGAATGATAAATAGGATTAGGACAACTAAAAGACTAAGTTAGTCTTTAACCTAATAAGGGTGTACTAGCAATGAGACTTAGGTAGTCTCCTATGGGTTGACTCACTAATGAGATAAAGCCTGTCTACAAATGGTATGACTTTTTCTATATGAGACATAGCTTGTCTCCTAAAAGATGGCTCTAGATAACTCCTTCATTGCCCTTGCAATGAATGGGGACTTCTAATGTACAAGGTTGCATGACTTAAAAAAGACTGGGCAAGTCTTATAAATAAAAGAGGGGAGTGCTAATTGGACCGAGCAAGTCTCCTAATGATGGGCTTTGGCTAACGCCTTCATCGCCCACTAGGCTAAGCATGAATCAAGCATCAAAAGTAAGCATTTGCATTCTACAAGGAAGCTGAACATTTGTATTTAAAATTACACCATCCAAATGGCACAACTAGAAAAAGTGATACACATAAATATTGTAGGGAACACATCAGAGAACACTTGAATAGTTATGAACTTTTGCTGGTTCGCGTCGGAAGGGGCCGAAACATGAACATCTCCAGGCAAATTTCAGATTTCAATTCTGTAGTTTTGCTTTTCAAAAGTTCTGATTTGATTTTGCCAAACAGATGATCAAAAATATATTTTCAAGAAAAGTATTCAACTACAAAGTTTTATAAAAGTGATCAAATAAACTTTTCTCTGTTGAAAATTTTGGCTGGATCTTGCCAGAAGTGGCCAGCAAATGACCATTTCCGATCGAGTCCAAATCTAGAAATGTAGTGCTTTTGACTGATATCTTAAAAGTAGCATAACTTTTTCATTTTTCATCGTTACGAGGCCCTTAAGATGTCAAATCGAAGATCTCAGAAAGATCTACAACTTCCATGTGTATCACTTTTGCTAGATCTAATCATATTTTAGTAAAAAATTCAAAATAAAATCTAGACAGCTTGTAATTCAACACAATTTGATAACATTTAACATCAAAACTTCATTCAAACATAGGATTTATGGGAATTTGACACAGTTATATGATAATACATGCTGATGAGGCTTAGATCTAATCATGTTAGTTTCAGTTTTAAAGATTTTTAAGAAATTCTCACAAAAATTGCATAAATTCACTATTTTTCAAGTTTTTTCTTGAAATTTCACATTAAAAAGCATCCAAACATTAGATCAGGGAATTTCATTCAAATTTATGATAAAATATGTTATTTAAACCTATATCTACCAATTTTATCATCAGATTTCAAATCTTACATTGATTTTCACAAAAACACACATAAATTCACCATTTTGCACCGAATTTTAGGCTGAAATCTTAAAACAGCTATAACGTCTTCGTTTATTTGCTAACTTTTTGCCGTGAGCTATCAAATCGAAGATCTCGATGAGAACTACACGTTCTAGTAAGAATTTTTTATAAATTCAAGTTAAAAATTGATATAAAAAATGACCAAAACTAGGCTGTACAAAACCTAATTTTGTCATTTTTTCTCAACTGTTAACTAAAAACTTAAAAACTAAGGTGAATTACTTAAGTTCTTGATATGAACTGACATTTTAAAGATATTTAGGTAGATTTTAACCCTATGATGTTAGATCTAACATTTTTCATGCATTTTTCCTTTAGATTTTTCATTTGAGGCTAGATTTTCAAAAGAAACTCTAAAAGAAACTCAAAATCTACTAACCTTGTGCTCTTCTTTTGGATCTCTCCTTGAAAGATTATTCTCCTCCTTTATCTCTCTAGATCTCATTCTTTCTCTCTCTATAATCTTCTCTCTCTTTAAAAATCTCTCTCCCTCTCTTTAAAATTAGATCAAGAACCCTAATTTTTTTCCAAATGAGATCCCAAATGCTCTATTTATAGAGTTTTCTTTTAATTTTTGTCCCCCATTAGTTTATAGGACAACCCTTTTTCAAAAAATTTACTTTTGTTATGGTTGCAAAAGGGTGATCTAAGGAGAAAATTTCAAGTAAAAAATTAACATAATTTTATCCCCTTCTACCCTCCTATGTGTTTTACATTTGATTTTGATGAAATGGGTGGTCTCGAGAAGAAATTAGGTCAAAAACTAGAGTGGGATAATTCACCCCCTTTAAAGGTAGCTTACATCCTAAGCTAAGTTTTCTTAGTATAATTAACTAAATCACCCCCATTTTCACTCTAGTGTAAAAGCTGGCTAAGCTAATGGTTAATACACTCCCCTATTTACACTATCATTCTAACTCAACTCATCTTATTAGGGCTTTTTGCTCGGATTTTAACAAAATTTTGCAGAGACCTAGCTGGGACCCTAACCTACCCTAGAGAGATTTGGGGTCCTAATTCACTGATTTAGTAGGGTTTCTTCTTCACACGAGAAGGTTTAGGGCCCGGTTAAAATGTGGTGTCTACAGATGCCCATCTTTGGCAGAGCGTGCTTGTCGCGCGAATGCCAAAGCTGAACAGACATCACATTTTGACTGGCCCAAGATTGATTGAAGAGAAAGAAGAATGAAGAAATAATTTTGTGAAGGTTGGATTGTTGGAAGGATTGGTTTGTGCTTGGAGGCGGGTGGTTTTTACTCAGAGGCAGGTGGTTTTGCTCTGAGGCATTAGTTTTTGCTCAGAGGTAGATGGTTTTTGCACAGAGGCAGGTGCTCTCAAGGAGACACTGATTTTTGCTAGAGGCATAGGTTGTTGCTCAGAGACATTGGTTTTTGTTCAGAGGCAGGGGTTTCTGCTCAAAGGCATGTGTTTTTGCTCAGAGGCATGGGTTTTTTATCGGAGGCATTGGTTTTTGCACGAAGGCATGGGTTTTTGCACAGAAGCAGATGCTCTCAAGGAGACACTGGTTTTGCTCAGAGGCAGGTCCTCTCAGGGAGACTTTGGTTTTTGCTCAGAGGCAGGTGCTCTCAGGGAGACTTTGGTTTTTTGCTCAGAGGCGGGTGCTCTCAGAGAGACTTTGGTTTTTTCTCAGAGGCGGGTGCTCTCAGGGAAACTTTGGTTTTTGCTCAGAGGCAGGTGCTCTTAGGGAGACTTTGGTTTTTACTCGGAGGCAGGGGTTTATGCACAGAAGCATATGGTTTATGCACAGAGGCAAATGGTTTATGCGCAGAAGCAGATGGTTTATGCACGGAGGCAGATGGTTTTTGCACGGAGGCAGAATGGTTTATGCACGGAGGCAAATGGTTTATGCACAAAGGCAGATGGTTTATGCACAGAGGCAGATGGTTTATGCATGGAGGCAAATGGTTTATGCATAGAGGCGGATGGTTTATGCACAGAGGCGAATGGTTTATGCACTGAGGTAGATGATTTTTCGCTTGAGGTGTATGCTCTCAGGGAGACTTTGATTTGGGCTTGAATGCTTGGTTTGATTACAAACCTTGTTTGTAAGCAGAAACTCCTCTGGGAATTTGAACAACAAATGCTGCTGAGGACTTTTTGGGTTCAGACCTTGCTGAGAAGGATTTTGATTGAGGGATGCGACTCAAAGGAATGTATTTAAGAATCTTCTGTCTCTATCCATTGGGTTTGGATGCCGTGTAGAAACGGACTTGAATGTCGTGTGGAAACGAACGTAGATGTCGTGTGAAAACGGACTTAGATACCGTGGAAGGCGAGGCGAGGACGGATGCTGTAGAAAGCAAATGCTGGATGATTAGGAAAATTGGATTGGATTCGAAATTAGAAGAGGATTTTGACTGACTCAACTCGGGATTGATTGATCATCTCTTGCCAAGAGAAATAAAGAGTACGTGTTCTCTGCTGAGGATAAGACTTGAATGACTTGCTGGGGTTTTGGGTATTGACTCTTTTTAAAAGATGAACAACATTCTGCTTAGGTTTTGAAGATTGCGGGAGCTAATTTTAGACTCCACTGTGGGATTTGATTTTCTCAACATTGATTTTGCTGAGGATGATTTCAATTGAGGAATTTGATTCAATGTAATGTACTCAAGCATCTCTTGTCTCTATCTGTTGAGAATAGCTATCACAATTATCTTTTTGTGCTTGGTATCTTTTATGACCGATAGGTCATAAAAGATGCCCCTAGTGTGATGTACTTTCATGACAAAAGTCTTAAGAATGCAGAACCAGGATAGGTAGGGAAATTTTGTGTTTGCATGGGTTTCTTTGGTATTTGAATAAGGCAATCTCCACAATGACTAAATCTGAGAATTTCTTCTTTTACTGCTCACTGCTCGAGGCTCTGATGTCTTTGGCAAGTCTGAACAAGATGTCTCTTACTCTTCTTTGATTCCTTAGCCAGGATCGACTCTGGGTTTTTCTTTTCATTTAAGAAGGTATGCACCCATTCTTTCCAGTGCCAGACAATTTTCAATTTTGAAAGAAAAAGAATATGAATGATGAACAGACTTCCAAGGACTCGATCAAGGAGGATTCAGAATAAACTTGATTTACTTTGAAGAAACTCAACATTTATTTCAAGAACTCAACTAACTTTTGATTCACTCTCAGATCTAATGTTTTATATCTTTTTATGGTAAGGCTAGCCGCTCTCAGAGTAATCTCGAAGACCATGTCAAGAGGCTCTAATTTTCTCCATTAGGACTTCCGTCATTGTTATTACCCCCTTCAGATTGCTCTGTTTCAATGCCCCTAGTTTAGAAATGCATCAAAATAAGTCTTGCCGACACTACTCAGATTCCGGAATTCCACCCTGTGTAGAAGACTGCTTCTCCATCTCATCAATTCTCTTCTTGAGAAAATCGTAACTCTCATGACTTTTGTCTTTCAAGCTTTTCAGTCCAGCAGACCATTCATCTCAGCTTCTGCTTGGATTGTCAGCAACACTTGTACTTTGGAATTCCTCCTGACTGAGGAACTTCTTCTGCATCTCATAAAGTCCATTTTATGAGAAGTCCTTGCCCCTGACTGGATCGCCTTTTCAGGTTTTCAATCCAGTAAACTGCTACCCTAACTCCTGCATAAGCCAACTTTTTATTATTGTCGACTTAGCAAGTAAATGATCATCGCTTTTGTCTAGGCTGCCCTTTTGGGTTTTCAACCTAGTGGGTCTTCAGACTCTCATTTTTTTCTTTTCTTTCTGTTTTTTCTTTTGTTTGCCTTGAACCTTTGCTCGTTTTACTAGAAGGACTTTCTAGGTGGGCTTAGGTTCAAAATGGTATGATATTTCTTTAGTTCAAACGATTTGGATCGAATCTGGTCTTGACAGATTACCTACGTGCCCCAGAAATAGAGGATCAGATCCGTGTAGTTCACTTCTTGGGGTTTGTCAAAGAATGGTTTAGCTTTTAGCTTCAAAAGATTGAAAGGGAATAATTTTGTTTTATCCCAAAGGTAGACCGAACCTAAGTTGATCAGGTTGCCTACGTATCCCTGAAGAGTTGGGGATTAGGTCCGACGTAGTTCGGGTGCAAAAAATGCCCCTAGTTTATAATGTGTTTGAAAAAATTATTTGGCTTTATAGCTTTTGTGGCTCAAAGGGTTCATAAAAGGATTTTTAAACGTTGGAATTTTGGCTACAAAGGCTCAGACGTCCAAGGATGGCATCCTGGTGGTGTTTTAACGTGCAAGCTCTTGAATGCTTAAGGTTCAATGGCTTTGAATATTTTTGTCGAGTAGTCTGGCAGTTTCTGCAGACAAGACTTCAACTACGATGCTCAAATCTCATCTTGGCTCGAATCCATGTCCAAGATTCTGTAACTCTCAATAGTCTCCAAATGTTAAAGACGATTCTCATATTTAATTTATCTCATTGACTCCATCATTTGAGTCTTTGATATTCTTAAAGAGTTGACTTAGGGACACATTCCTTTATCCTTCTTGCCTTTCTCTCGCACTTTTTTTTCTTTTGGATGTTCTCTTTCTTTTTCATACTCTCTTTCTTCTAGATGTAAGAATTGTCCATGCTCATGAAATATTCCCATTTGGAATCTCATTAAAGATATGCGACCCAAATGTTCTTTTAGGGCTTACTCTATGAATATGACATTGATATTTGAAAGTCTTCTCTCAACTTCTCATCAACCCCTTTGGATGTCTGATGCTCATCTCTCTTGAATTTAGCTCTTCAACCAGATGTCTAAAGATGATGATGGAGTCTTGCTTTGCTTGCTTTGCTCAACGACAGGGCATTCACCCGGTTTATCCTAATATGATCAAGCAAGACTACCTTGAACCCCTCTAAATAGGTTTATCAATTCTTTGCGCTCCTCGGGAAATAAAGTTTTGTCAATCCATCTTTCCCGAGTTTTGGATTTCGATACCACTATCAACAGCTTCGATTTCTTCTTTGAGTAGCTATGCTCGACGCTCTTCCTCTTGTTTGACCTTCTTTCAGATCTCGAGAAAAATTTTGTCTATATTTTCATCTGAGAAGGGTGTCTTAATTTTGTTTAAACATTAAATCCAAGAGTGAATCACGGAACACTGATAACGCTCGAGTCAAAAGTTTATTTCTATGGAGATTTCAAGTACATTGATAATTTTTTGACGCGCCTCAATAGGCTCTACAAGGACTCGACGAAGAATTTTACTTTGATTCAACGAGAAAAACTGACAGCAACATCATGCTAAAGTTGACATTGACACAACTAAACTCTATCAACTTTGATAGTAGAGGATTAGTGTCTACTCAATGAAAGACAAGTTTCAAAACATAGGACACTTCTTCGAAGGTAATGAATTGGCACTGAAGGTTCAAGGTAGCATGCCTTCCTCCATGATAATGATGACTACAGAGTTCGATCTCGGAGTAGGAATCTCAGAAAAGGTATCCCCACAAGGCCTAGGTTAAGTGAGGCAATAAAAGGCTATGTTGGCAATGTAAGGGAAGCAATAAATTGCCTTGATCAAATGTGTTTAAAAATGGTTAGTCTTTTGGAGGGCTAGTCATCTGCTGGACTCAGACTTTTGAATTGGATGCACATACACTAGATCCATAGTCATGGGATAAAACTCTGAACAAATCGATATAAGAGCAATCTTGAGCATACCTATTGGTATTTTGAGTTTGAGTATCAGGAAGAGACCGTCTATAAGGGTCAAAGGAAATAGGCAGTGATAATATGACCTATATCAATAGGGTCTCGAGGAATCCTGAATCCATTCCTTTAGGTCTTCTTTGGATATGAAAGAGCAAGAATAATAAACAACCTTAATATAAATAGGTTTTGATCTCAGCAATAATCATGCACTCGTGAGATAGATAAGCAAGGTATAACCGATCCATTAATGATCACGGTATGATACAAGAGTACAAAGTAAAGGACAGGCGAACATAGATCAAATGGATAATCAATGGCTCAGATGGTAGACCATGGCCATAAAAGGACAAAAGCATGGTCAAGGACCAGATCTAAAATTTGAATGATGGATGGACACGCAAATAATTTTTATGTACAAATATTTTTTATGTAGAAAAAGGTAAATCCTAACCAATGAATATATAGGTGGAATGTAACAAATGGATATATAAGTGAAATGTAACAACGGATATATAGGTGGAATGTAACCAATGGATATATAGGTGGAATGTGTCATCAATTAATCAAAAAATAAACCACGGTCATGAGTGTGACAAGTAGAAGTCACTAACCACGTTTAAATCTGAAAAATGAATTTCTATAATAGATTGGATTAGATAAAGAAACATCACTACATAAGTAGGCCCTATTCTAATAATTAATATATATACATATATATATATATATATATATATATATATCCTAACCAGGGGCACCACCCCTAAATCTAAGCTAGCAAAGTCAAGGAAGTCTCGACTCATGACAGACTGATGAGTGTACTAAGACAGTGTTGTAGCCACACAGGTGAACTACCCAAGTTTATAAATGGGACAAGGCTCCTAACTCTAGGCTCAACATGTGTAAGCAACACATGTTCATCCCTATATAGAAATAAAGGACAAATGCAATATATAGAGAGCGTAAGGCTGAGGTTCACCTGGTCGGGTGCATAGTTACTTGTATGCCGTGACTGTCGCCCAGCATACGAACTATGTCTGTTTTACACACGAAGTGTCCAAGTGTTGAGTATGCTACTAGTGCGGTGGCGCTAGAAGGCGGGTATAGCCCTCACAACTCCTACTCATAATATCCCGAATAGGTCATCTGATAGTACATCCACAACAAACCACAGCAGAAAGGTAACCGCAAAACAAGATAATATATGGAAGGAATGAGAGTGAGTGTATGAGCCCTTGTTTTATTACGCACCTATTTGGTGCCCCTGGGTTTCTAACGAAAAGGTTCCCATTTATAATTATTTTGGCCCAAATTTCTTCAAAATTAATTTAAATGGCCTTTTTAGCAAAGTTAGGCAATATCTCGAAAGATCCTCAGCAGAGTCGTCAGCTTGTGGACCCCGATCCTAATAAAGCTAGCGAAGACACGAGATCCCCGTCAATCCTTTAAGATCTCCACACGTGAAGGAGAGCTCTACCAAGGAACTCTCGAAAGAGTGCCCCTCACTGCATGAGTGACGAGTAAATGAGATACCTCTTGATTCGGGGACGAGCCCGGAACCTACACGTACCTAAAACAAAGAAGAGTCGCCATCCAAGGAAATAGGCCCTGGATCCCCATGAAATACTCTGTTGCAATAGATAACAAGATATACAAAAGTCCGTGCCTGATGACGAATGGGGAAGGTCCAAAGAGCACCCCAAATCGCTCGAGTGTAAACACCCGGTCTCTTATGCCATTTTTATTAACTTTGAAGAATTTTGGGTCAAAATCACGTGAAATGGGAATATATATCTCCGAGAACACGTCTACCAAATCATGCATGTCTCGAAGATGAATAATAAGCACACACAAAAAAAATGAAAGAAGTGTCTCCTAAGTATAACTAGGTTATGAGTGTCATGCCTAATTGGTGTCTAAGTTCTGGTGGACGAATACATGCATGCTACAGTTAAAGGTATAAGATCCGTACAGAAAAGTAAGAAAATACAAGAAGTACACAACACAACTCGACTCCACACATGACTCGACACGACAAACCCTAGACTCTAATGTGAAATTTGACACGGACCGGGATGGCCATCCCGGCTGCTCTACGAATTCCGGCCTTGGGAAGAATCAGAGTCAACGTAGTTCGATGACCTATTCTAAGCTACGATGCCTAAATATGCCTAGACCACACTTGACTCGACATGACACGACTCGACTTATGTTTAGTTGTTTAAGTATTTTAGACATGCCTATACGGTCCTAAACTAATGCAAGTCAACCTAGTCTAATGCAGGTGGGCCCTACATCCTATGTGTAACTAGGTTGTATGTCCTAAGGAAAATAATGGGCTAACTAAGTGCTTCCTAGTCTAGCCATCGGCTCGACTAAGTGTCTAACCGACCATGACTCGAGGCCTTCTAACTCTAGGGACACTCACACGATAAGACACACAATGCATCAACCTATCTAGGACAGACTCCTAACTCTAAGACACCACAAACATCTAGGACAGACTCCTAACTCTAGAGGAAGATCTTTTCGAAAAGGTTTTGAAGAATTTTTCATTTTTTTAGGGTTTTGAATTTATTAATAATTTTTAAGGATTTTTGAAAGGTTTAAAATGTTTATTTTTGAAGGTTTGACTGAACCTGAGATAAGGATCCCAAGCTGTCTATGTACCCCGTGGAAGGGGATCAAGTCAATGTAGTTCGGAAATAGATTCTCTTAACAACTCTCCTAATGACTCATGACTTTTGAAAATATTTGTTTGTATTTTTAAAAGTGTTTTTGATGTTTTTGACTCAAGATGACAGATTCCTATCATCATAAGAGTAGGACAGACTCGTGTATTCTACCAAGGTTAGACATAATCCAATACTTTGCAGGGAGCTGGCTGGACAAAATCCCATGACTCGGTGAAAGGCAGGACAGAATCCTAACCCTGCAAGGGTTGGACAGAATCCTATACCTTGCAGGGGCTGGATAGAATCCCAACTCCCTATGACGATAGGATAGACTCCTGAAAGACTGACTCTCTAACTAAGGACGGGCTCATATGCTAAAGGACTGACTCCTAGTGCATAACCCTAAGGGAGTGCTAACAAGACAAAGCATGTCTTCTAGAAGAAGAGGAGATAAATGGATGTTTGTGAGACTAGGCAAGTGTCACGGACCTTTGGTTTGGGATTGAGGTCCGTGCGGCACTTGTGTTGCCTCACAACAAGCAAGTAAGCCTAGCAAGGTTATGAGAATCAAACCTACAAAACAAACACAAATGGAGTGCTAAGTTTCCAAACACACACAAAGCAATAGGGCACGCGAGTAGGCAAATGTTAAGCTTTATTGATGATTCCAAAACAAGTTACAATAGGATCATGCCAAAAGGTCTACAACTCCTAAGGGTCCCCGATCACCCGTTGACTAGAATGGAATCCCTGCTAGGATATGCACTAGCAATGCACCACTCGATGGCCAACCAAGATCTCAGGGTAAAGAGCTTTAGCTACCAACCCCCTTAACCACTAATGGCGACCAAAGGTGCTATAAACAACGACTTTTGAAGACGCAACAAGACGAGCACGTTTTGGATTTTAATACCAACCACGTCCTCACTACAACATGTACATAGGCATGAGTCTTACATATTACATTGATAGACCAAGTCACGGGCCATAGGCCATGCGAACAGCGCTGGACGAAATGGCCACGTGACACAAGTCTCCTAAAAGAGATGACATCTATGACCAATGAGACAAAGCCTGTCTCCTAGAGCTAACTCTAATGAGACACTGAATGTCTCCTATGGAGGGCTCCAAGTAACCTTATCGTTGCCCTTGCAATGATAAATAGGGTTAGGAAAACTAAAAGACTAAGTTAGTCTTTAACCTAATAAGGGTGTACTAGCAATGAGACTTAGGTAGTCTTCTATGGGATGACTCACTAATAAGACAAAGCCTGTCTCCAAAGGGTATGATTTTTTCTATATGAGACATAGATTATCTCCTAAAAGAGGGCTATAGATAACTATTTCATTGCCCTTGTAATGAATGGGGACTTCTAATGTACAAGGTTGCATGACTTAAAAACGACTGGGCAAGTCTTATAAATAAAAGAGGGGAGTGCTACTTAGACCGAGCAAGTCTCCTAAGGATGGGCTTGGGCTAACTTCTTCATCGCCTACTAGGCTAAGCATGAATTAAGCATCAAAAGCACGCATTTGCATTCTACATAGAAGCAAACAATTTGTACTTATAATTACACTATCCAAATGGCAAAACTAGCAAAAGTGATACACATAAACGTTGTAGGGGACACATCCGAGAACATTTGATTAGTTATTCACTTTTGCTGGTTCTCGCCGGCAGGGACTGAAAAATGACTATCTCCGAGCAAATTTCATATTTTAATTCTGCAGTTTTACTTTTCCAAAGTTCTGATTTGATTTTGCAAAACAGAGGATCCAAAATACATTTTCAAGAAAAGTGTTCAACTATAAAGTTTTATAAAATTGATCAAATAAACTTTTCTCCGTTGACAATTTCAGCTGGATCTTGCCATACATGGCCGGAAAATGATCATTTCCGATCAAGTCCAAATCTGGAAATGTAGTATTTTTTACTGACATCTTAAAAGCATAACTTTTTCATTTTTCATCGTTACAAAGCCCGTGAGATGTCAAATCGAAGATCTCGGAAATATCTACAACTTCCATGTGTATTAATTTTGTTAGATCTAATCATATTTTAGTGAAAATTAAAAATAAAATCTGGACATCATTTAATTCAACACAATTTCATAACATTTAACATCAAAACTTCTTTCAAACACAAGATCTATGGGGAATTTGACACAAATATATGATAATACATGCTGATTAGGCTTAGATCTATTCATCTTAGTTTCAGTTTTGAAGATTTTTAAGGAATTCTCACAAAAAATTCATAAATTCATCATTTTTCAAGCTTTTTCTTGAAATTTCACATTAAAAAGCATCCAAACATTAGATCTATGGGAATTTCATTCAAATTTATGATGAAACATGTGTTTAAACCTATATCTACCAATTTTATCATCAAATTTCAAATCTTACGTGGATTTTCATAAAAACACACATAAATTCACCATTTTGCACCGAATTTTGAGCTGAAATCTTAAAACGGCCATAACTTCTTCGTTTCTTGGCCAAATGTTTGCCGTGAGCTATTAAATCGAAGATCTCGACGAGTACTACACGTTCAACTAAGATTTTTTTATAAATTCATGCTAAAAATTGAAGAAAAGTTACCAAAACTAGGTTGAACAAAATCTTGTTTTGTCATTTTTCCTCAATTTTTAACTAAAAACTCAAAAACTGAGGTGACTTACTCAAGATTGAAATCCCACTAGGCAACCCAAGAGGGGGGTGAATTGGGTTTCTTTAAAAACTTATTATCTTTAAAAACTCTTTACCAAAATTATCCTAGTTTTAATTTTTCTCAATTAAGTTAGTTTGATTAATTAAGCTTAATAGTAATGATGTAAACTTTATTCCCTAGTTGATTTTATAACTTGATTAGAATGATGAGAGACTTAATTAGCAAGAGATGAATATGCAATTTCAACATAAATGCTAATCACTCCCTCAAGCAAGGATATGAATATTAAAGCACCTACAAGAGAGAGTAAGAGAGATTTGTACCGATCATCAATCAAGAGGAGGTAGAGAGACAAGACGCTTTGACACAATGGCTTTTATAGTGGTTCGGTCTTAAACCGAAGACCTACTCCACTCCTCTCAAGTTTGCTCTCTTTGAGGTATCAACTATCTTCCAAGGAACTTAAATACGGCGTTCATTTCGCCTTGTACAATCCGAGCGTCCGAGCATCCGAGGGTCTTAAATACGGCGCCCTTTGTTGCCAAATACAATTAAAAGAAGAAGATATTGCTCACTTGCCTCTAGATAGGCTAATACAAAGTAAAGCTCACAATACACTCTCAAAGATGATTACAAGTAATGCCTAAACCAATCTCAAATGATTTTCTCAAATCAAGGCACAAGACGTTGGTGAGAGAAAATTAACCCAAAAATAGTTTCAAGTAGTTTTCTAGGGTTCTTTAGAGTTGGAGCATATTCATCTTTTGTTTTGGACCCTTTGAATGGGTATATATGAAGTCCCAACTCCATGTGACCGTTTGGGGGGCAAAACAGTCAAAACTGGGTCAAATAGTCAACTAGCCATTGGCTCTCCAACGGCTATATTTTTTTGAACAAATACACTGCTCGGAGTTTCGAGGGTATTCTCAGAGTTCCGAGCTCGGAGCTCCGAGGGTATTCTCGGAGTTCCGAGAAACCAAACAGAGATTTAATTTTAAGAGCCTCGAGCATTTCTCGGAGTTCCAAGACTGGATTTCCAGCAATCAGTGTCCAACTTCAAAAATTCATATCTCTTTCGTTTCCCGTCGGATTTCGACGTTCTTATACTCTACGGATATGAGAAAAATGAGAGCTATATGGTAAAAATATTTTTAAAAATATTTGAAAATGTTTTAAATAAGTTATGATAGGATTTAGTTGCTGGTCCAGGTTGTTCACTTAGAACTCTGTTTTGTTCAATGTTGTGTTGAATGTCATATGGGACCCAACATGTTGGTGCACCACCATGGCCATTCACTTATCCATTTAAGTCATTAAAGGGTGTGTTAGTCTCTTTGAAAAATATATTTTTAGGGGTTTTAAGGTGTGCCTTGATCAAGAAAAAATACAAGAGAGAAAGGTGATACATACTACCATTCTAAGTACTCTCTTGTTCTCTTAAGCCAATCTTCATTTGATCTTCAATGGTGTGCTTGGCTTGTTTTGGGATCTTCAAGGTTGAGCTTCTTTGCTTGACACCTTCAAAGGATGATGCCACCATTTGGTTCAAGCTCCTTTGCAAGTTGTTGATCCACAAGCTTTGGCCTTCATTGATCTTCCTTTGTTTGTTCAATACTTTGAGATGGTTGTGTGGAGCTTCTCCTTGGTTGATCCTCCAAGGTATGGTTTGTCCAAATATGCTCTAGCTCCTTTGTCCTTTGTTTGGTTCATCTTCAAGCATAGGCTATTAATTGTGTGTGCTAGCATGGATTGACATGTGAATTCCCTGTGTATAGCACAACACTCAAGGCAAACAATTAGTCCATAAAAGACTAATCAATTTGTGTTTGTTAATCATCAAAACAAGGTTATTGAATGAACCCATGGGCTAACAAAGATCTTGATATGAACTGACATTTTAAAGATATTTAGGTAAATTTTAACCCTAGGATGTTAGATCTAACTTTTTCATGCATTTTTCCTTTAGATTTTCCATTTTAGGCTAGGTTTTCAAATGAAACTCAAAATCTACTAACATTGTGCTCTTCTTTTGGATCTCTCTTTGAAAGATTCTTCTCCTCCTTCTTTCTCTCTCTAGATCTCATTTCTCTTTCTAGATCTCATTCTTTCTCTCTCTAGATCTCCTTCTTTCTCTCTCTAGAATCTTCTCTCTCTAGAAATTTATCTCTTCCTCTCTTTAAAATTAGATTAAGAACCCTAATTTTTTTCCAAATGAGACTCCAAATGCTCTATTTATAGAGTTTTCCCTTAATTTTTGTCCTTCATTAGTTTATAGGACAACCCATTTTTAAAAATTTTGCTTTGGTTTTGGTTGCAAAAGGGTGTCTAAGGAGAAAATTTTAAGTAAAAAATTAACATAATTTGATCCCCTTCTATTACCCTAAGACACCCTCCTATGTGTTTTACATTTGATTTTGATGAAAATGGGTGGTCTCGGGAAGAAATTAGGTAAAAAATTAGACGGGATAATTCAGCCCCCTTTAAAAATAGCTTACATCCTAAGCTAAGTTTTCTTAGTGTAATTTACTAAATCACCCCCATTTTCACTCTAGTGTAAAAGCTAGCTAAGCTAATGGCTAATACACTCCATTATTTACACTATCATTCTAACTCGATTCGTCTTATTAGGCATTTTTGTTCGGATTTTGACAAAATTTTGCAGGGACCTAGCTGGACCCTAACCTACCCTAGGGAGAAATTTGAGGTCCTAATTCACTGATTTTGTAGGATTTCTTTTTTACACGAGGAGGTTTAGGGCCCTGTCAAAATGGGGTGTCTACGGTAGGAAGCTTGGGCTATCACATGAGGCTTACGTTGACAAGATATTGGCAAGGTTTAATATGACAGATTCTAAGAAGGGATTAATCCCTTTCAGGCATGGAATCAGGCTATCCAGGAAGATGTCTCCAAAGACATCTGAGGAGAAGCAAATGATGGATAAAGTTCCCTATGCTTCGGTTGTGGGAAGTCTTATATACGCCATGTTAAGTACAAGGCCAGATATCTGTTATTCTGTAAGTGTGGTTAGCAAATATCAGTCAGACTCAGGTCCTGAGCATTGGACGGCAGTTAAACATATTTTTAAATATCTTAGGAGAATGAAACATTATTTTTTAGTTTATGGGGCAGACGAGTTAGTCGTTTCTAGCTTTACAGACGTGGATTTTCAGTCTGACGTTGATGACATGAATTGTTTTTACTTTGGCTAGTGGAGCGATATCTTGGAGGAGTTGTAAACAAGACACCACATCAGATTCTACCACTGAAGCAGAATATATCGCTGCCAATGAAGAGGCGAAAGAGGCAGTCTGGCTGCGAAAGTTTTTGGATGACCTTGGCGTCGTTCCCTCTGTTGAGAGACCAATTACATTGTATTGTGATAACAACAGGGTTATTGCTCAAGCAAAGGAACTAAGGTCTCATCAGAATTCCAAGCACGTCCTTCGGAAGTATCATGTGATACAGGAGATCATTGACCGAGGAGATGTTGCCATAGCAAAGGTGGCTTCAGCGGATAACGTGGCAGACCCTTTCACAAAGTTCCTTAGTCAAAAAGTGTTTGACAAGCATGTAGAGGGAATGAGTCTTAGATATATGCACAACTGGATCTAAAGTCAGTGGGAGATTACTTTAGATTCCAGTGTACCTTGCATTTTTATTAATAAAGAATTACTTCATGACATCTATGGGTGCTATTTTGTTAATATGTGAGATGTGCTTGTTTAACACATATTAGTCCTTAGGTAGCAAAGTAGGAATACCATGCTCAAGGATTCACAGATCCTAGGGGGCAGGGAGATATGGAATTCCGGTTCTTTGTAAACCTTAAAAGTTCCTGGTTGGGGTGGAGATTGGACATCTCCTCTTGTACACAACCAACACCGATCTTGCGGACATGCACATGTCGTGAGGTGACTTATCCTAGTCACTTGGGTAGTGGACCCTAAGCAAGAAGAGTGGGAGCGACGATTGAGATCGCGCTCTGAACTGAATCTCATTGGAATAGCTTGTGGACAGGAGATAGTAAGGTCATTCCACCAGACAGGACCCTTTACATGTCCTTTGACCTGAGGGATTTTATTGCTCTGTAGGCCCGTCCCGTTATCTTGGTCCATATAACAATGGTTCTCTTAGGAATCATTTGAGGGTGGTACCAGAATCTTAACAAACCTATGAGACTAATAGTGATACTCGACAAAGAATTCTTTGCCTCATATACATGAGGGTACCATCTACAGTTTTGGTTAGAGCAGTAGGCCTATAAAATACTTGGCCAGGTGGATTTGATATTTTTACGAAAATATTTTGAATGGTTTTAGCAAATGCATTTGCGGGCCTAAGCTGCTTGACTGAAAGGTATACCCAGAGTGGGCCCAGGGGGTAGTGTATGTCCACCCCCCGTAGGGCTCAACTCAGTAGATGGAGAACGGAGAAAGGACTTGCACATATTGGATGTGATTAGGGGTAAGATGATTTGACGGTCATCTTCAAAGTTACATCTCGATGGAGGCCATTGACTCAATGCAATTGTGGTTTGCGAACTACGGAAAAAAGTAACAGTGGGATCCTTCATTGGGTTCTGCAGGATCAACTGTTGAATCCCTGCAACGATCCCACTTACAACTCGATTGATCTATTTGTATCTACTAGATACGAGTCCCGCATTTATTTGATTGAACAAACGAATTTGTTTCGTTGCATTTGATGCAAAGGGAACGGATATCATAGTGTATGTAGTACACTATGGGATAGATTGGGAATACCAAATTGGTTAAGTGTTAACCAAAAGGGTATTAAAGGTATTATATAATGTCTAGATGGAGCTTTATTTTCATTGGATGGGAATCATTTATTTAATTGGAAGAATTAAATAAATATTTGAATTTAACCTTATTGGACAAAATTTCATATTGAGGGCAAGTGAGAGATTGTTAGTAAAAGTGCCCTAAATAAATGGAATTTCTTCCAAAGATCAAGGGTTAGATTGGAAAGATATGATTGTTAAAATATCTTAATATTTATGATAAAAGGAATACAAGTTGCATAAGGAAACTTCTTTCCTTGGAGATAAAGAGAGAGTGAGAGATCTTTTAGGAGATTATTTTGGAGTTTTAAATGCAAACAAATTTGTGTTTAACAAATCACATGCCCAACTTGGGGAAGCAAAAACGTCCAATAATGATTGGAATTTGTATTTTACAGATAGGAAAAGTTGCTGGGCTATATATGTGAATTTTTCCTCTTCCTGTGTAGACGTGTTTTCAGCATCTCCAAGGGGCGGGCCCCACGGAGTGGACTGGGCATGGTTAGTGCTGCTGGAAAACAAAATCGGAGAAGGTAGATGACCCAGAACCGAACAATATCTACACTGTGGGGTCGGAGCGTGACATAATAGTATCAGAGCGGGACCTCCCATCCAGTACGGTATGCTAGCAAGGACGCTGGGCCCCAAGGGGGTGGATTGTGAGATCCCACATCGGAAATTATTTTATTTAATTAGAAGAATTAAATTTAACCCTATTTGACGAAGTTGCATGTTACGGGCAAGTGGGAGATTGTTGGATTTAATGCCCAGAAACAATGCAATTTCATGGACCCACTCTCTTTTGGAGGATAATTTTTATCTTGGATTACTTCTATCTCACCTAGTGAGAACCGAACTTAATTTTTCTCTCTTTCCGATGTGGGATCTCACAATCCCCCCTTGGGGCTCAGCGTCCTCGCTAGCACACCGTACTTGATGGTACTGGATGGGAGGTCCCGCTCTGATACTATTATGTCACGCCTCGACCCCACTGTGTAGATATTGTCCGGTTCTGGGTCGTCCACCCTCCCCGGTTTTGTTTTCTAGCAGTACTAACCGTGCCCGGTCCACTCCGTGGGGGGCCGCCCCTTGGAGATGCTGAAAATGCGTCTACACATGGAGAGGGGAAATCCACACATATAGCCCAGTAACTTTTCCTCTATGTAAAATACAAATTCCAATCATTATTGGACGTTTTTTCTTGCCTAAGTTGGGCGTGTGATTTGTTAAACACAAATTTGTTTGCATTTAAAACTCCATAATAATCTCCTAAAAGATCTCCCATAAGATCATCTCTCTTAATCTCCAAGGAAAGATGTTCCCTTATGCAACTTGTATTTCTTTTATCTTAAATATTAAGATATTTTAACAATCATATCTTTCCAATCTAACCCTTGATCTGTGGAAGAAATTCCATTCATTTAGGGCACTTTTACTAACAGAAATGGCGAAGGCTGCAGAGCATATGAAGAAGGTTGTTTCCGTAATTCCTGGAAATCAAGGTTGGAAGCCTAATCCTAAGGTGATTACAGTTGTATTGGGTTGGTTAGGTGATGAGGGTGATGTTGGAGAGAAGAGGATTTCGGCCGAAATTTCGGTAAAATATTAAAATAATTTAAAAAATTAAATTTCGGGGAAAAACGAAATTTCGACCGAAATAAAATACCACTTCGGGTAATGGCGATTTCGGTGTCGGTCTCCACCGAAATTTCGGTAGAAATTTAAAACCATGGATTTGAGTCATTTCACGTAAAAAAGCGTTAAACTAGGGGTGGCAAGATTGGCCGAACAAAAACCGAGCCGAAACTAAATTGAAAATTCGGTTTCGGTTTGGTAAAACCAAACTGATTCAAATTTCGGTTCGGTTCAGTTCGGGGGTCAAACCGAACTGTTGCCCCCGATTTCTAGTGAATATGAGCAAGGGGTAGCGAAATTGGCCGAAACAGAACCGAAAATTCGGTTTCAACCAAACCGATTCAAATTTAAGTTCGGTTCGGTTTGGCGTCAAACCGAACCGAAACCGAACCATTGCCGCCCCTAACTCAAAGTCTCAAGCGAGTAGTGCCATTAACATATGCCAGTGCGGATATCAGCCTTCCAAAAAAAATTATCTCTTCGTTCTTTTTCACTAAAAACCTCCGCTCAAAATCTCTCAAACCGGCTTGCTGAAAACCCTAGCTTTGGAAGGGAATGGCGAAAGATCGGAACGGATCTCTACCAGAACGAGATCGCAAGGGAGAATCTCCTTCCACGAGAGATCCTGGCCGGAAATCAAAGAGGAAAAAGGATGAAACTTCCGATTCATACGAATCTGAAGAAGCAGAAGAAAGGAGCAGAAACAAGACAAAGAGCTCGAAGAAGAGATCTAGAAGTAGTGGTAGAGATGATGAAAATTCTTACGAATCGGACGAAGAAGGAAAAGAAAGAATCAGAAGTAAGAAAATGAGCTCGAAGAAAAAATCTCGAAGTAGCGGCAAAGATGAAGAAGATTCTTATTCTTCTTCAGAATCCTCTTCTGAAGAAGAATCTTCGAGATCTAAATCGGACGGTTCCGATTCAGAGGAGAAGCGTAGGAGGAAGAGGAAGGAGAGGAGGAGGAGGAAGGAGAGAGAGTATGAGAAGGAGAGACGGCGGAGGAAGAAGGAGAAGGAGAGAAGGAGGAGGAAGGAGAGAGATGGAAAGGAGGAGGAGAAGAAAAAGAAGAAGAAGAAGAAGGATAAGGAGAAGGAGGCAGGGAAAAAGGGAGCTGTGACGAATTCGTGGGGGAAATATGGAATTATTAGAGAAACTGACATGTGGTGAGGATTCTAGGCTTTCATTTCTAGTTAATTTGCATCTTGCAATTCTTTTTGCTTCGTGTGTTTTATTTACTAGTGCCTTTTGAAATTAGGGTTCTGATTTCTTTGCTGCTAGTATAAACCATTATCCTTTTTTTTAGATATTTGAAGTTTTGTTGGCAAAATTTTGGTTCGCTAGTGTTATGTGCTAATTGGCCATAACACAAATAAAGAAAGAAAAAAGGTAGAAAAAGAGAGGGAAAGAGTTGATTCGAGGCAACCGGAATTCCTAGAGGTTCAATTCGAGAGGAATAGTGGGGCTCTCTTAAAACAAAGTTTCCTTTGTTGCTGTAGAATTCTATTTCTTCCTTATTCCATTAAATGATAGGATTTTAAATACAAACGTGCCGCTTGGCACATGCACAATGCAACCACTACCAACAAAACCACCTTAACCAACTACCACTGTTATACATGCCTACAACCCATGACTCTTAAGTCTTAACTAAACACCTATTGAAAACCATTCACACTGCATCACCTAGCACAACTTGTTGGAGGTAAAATCAGACTATCAACTGCACAACGCCATGTGGCAGCCCCCGCAAGGGCAGGACAAAGCCACTCGGATAGTCATGGAGTTGAGTGCCACTAAATCCAACAGTGCAAGGAGTCGAATGACCGACTGGACGAAGGGCCTTCGGACCATAGTCCCTCGCTCGAGTGCCGCCTCGTAAATACCGCCCGAGTACCGCCTCGTAAAGATCGCTCTCCTTCAAGTGGAGAACCCTTGGGGACTCCTTCATAGCGTAGCCACCAGGCCAGCTCACCTCCACTAACCTGGGAGATCACACAACATGCCATCACTAGGGACAAACCGTACAAGATCCAAGGATCCTGCTACCGGTGTACAATATCTATGTATCTCCTTGCCGTCATAGGAGGAGACAACGCCTCTAATCCGTCAACATCATATCACGGGCTTGACATTTTTGGCCTGCCGTACAACGTCTGTGCTGGCGCTTGCTCCAGCGATTATCATAGTGTTACGTCACTGTCACATCATGCCCAGGAATACGGAGCTCTGCCTATAAAGGGAACCCTCCACTCCACGTTCGAGGCTCTCTCTCTCTCTCTATATCGGCTTTTGCATGCTCTTCTCCTCTCCAAGCCATTACGGCTATAGCAAAATACCCAAACACCACCCCCAGGTGCGTGTATCTACTCGGACCTCCTAGCGGCCGCTCATCTACTCTCTCTCTCTCTCTCTCTCTCTGGTGTTCCGCTCTCATTCTGGTGCCTTCTTTTGACTTGAGTGTTGAAGGGTTACTTTGGAGTTCCAACTTTGGTGGTCTTAACCTTTTGTCTTTGAGGGCAGGTCACAGTCATAGGTCGAGGCAATCTCTCTCCCTGCCGTCAGAACTAGACATAAGGCGGGACCCAACGTATCAGGACCGTTCGAGCACCTGGCCCGATTCGAGCAGCATCACCACTGCTTAGTAACCACACAGCACTACCACAGTGACTCCACATTACATAACAATACCTAATAGCCACAAACAACTAATGCCACTAATATGCATGTATCAATCCCTCCCCCTTACAAACGACCTTGCCCTTAAGGTCGAATTATTGGAGAAAATGCTTTAATCCATCGTGGTCCCAATTTGTATCGGGCATAATTTTATTGAGCAACACAATTAACGTTGGACTTCCTTCTTCAAAAATAATGGCCGCAATCTTTTGAACTCCACTTTCAAAATCCGTTGTGAGCAAACTCGCAAAGAAAGATGATTTTTCATCTTTGTCGCCATCAGTTCTCGCACTTCTCTCTACACGAACACCAACTTTTTCAAGTTTCAACTTTTCATCTTCTTTGCGCATTTCGTCTGTCGCTATGTCGATTTTGTCCAAGCCTTCTGTAAATCGTCGGTGTTCTTCTATCAATTTTAAAACAAGTGTGTTGATCTTTCAAAACTCATCACGCATGGAATCCAAAATCTCCCAAGCTGTAGCCATGGCGTAGGATCGACCACTATGATACCACTTGTTACATGCCTAATTGGCTGTAACACAAATAAACAAAGGAAAGAGAGAAAAAGAGAGGTAAAGGGTTGATTCAAGGCAACCAGACCTCCTAAAGGTTCAATTTGAGGGGAATCGTGACTCTTCTAAAACAAAGTTTCATTTGCTGAAGTAGAATTCCCTTTCTTCCTCATTCTATTAAATGATAGCATTTTAAATACAAGCATGCCACTTGGCACATGCACAATGCAACCACTACCAACAAAACCACCTTAACCGACTACGACTACTATACATGCATACAACCCATGACTCTTAACTGAACACCTATTGATGACCACCATAACTCACCGACACTACATCATCTAACACCAGTACTTAGTAACCACACACCACTACCACAATGACTCCACGTTACATAACAATATCTAATAATCACACACAACTAACTCCACTAATATGCATGTGTTTTGTCAGCTTTTCGCTGTAGCCCTGAAAATGAGGCTATTTTCTGATATCAATGCATTACCTTGCAATTTTTATTGATGGATTGACTCGGCTTAGTGGGGTCAGCTCGGTTTGGCTGGCCATGTGTCATCGAGTCCTACCTCTAATTTATCATGTGGTCAAGAGAACAGAAATGTTTATAACAATCTGCATAAACAGGCTTTGTTTCACGCAAACACGGCCTTCAACACATTTTAAATGCATCACTGAGTTTCTTTAAAATTCGTCCTAAAAGCAACCTAAGTAATCAGTGTATCTTTCATTTGGTAAGAGGATTGAATGCTGATAATTTTGCGGTTAGACTAGCCACTTTTTTTCCTTATGCTCACATTGTTGTGTTTTATGTTTTTTCTTGCCATATATGAATGCAGAATGAAGTATTATTGATATCTTATTTACCATTGTTCTATATTTTGGGTGTTAATCCGTTCTTTCTCTCTATCTCTTCTTTTGTAGGAACAAACGGCCTGAGTTTACTGCATGGTTAGCAGAAGTAAAGCAGGTATCCCCTTCTTACATTGTGCCATATGGTGTATTGCATCTGTCAAGTATGTGTGATGCATTCACATTGTATTAGTAAGAAACTTCTGACAAGGGATGCTTTTATATCTTATCATAGTCAACTCTTTATCATTGCTTACTTATCCTAACCATATATACTATTATACAATCTAGTATCTCGATTCTTTGAATGATAAATCATAAATCAAACGTAGACGGTAGTTTGAAATTTGAAACATATCTTGGGAATTCTAATACTGGAGAGAACAAGTCTTTGAATGCAGTGGATAGTTGTTTTTTCTTGTTTCCAGTCTGTGTCCCTCTCTTCATTCTTATGCTCATACTTCATACCAAGCATCAACCATAGCTTGGAACTAAACAACATAAAACCCTACAGATACCTTCAGAGCTATGTTGCATCCGTGCGGATACGGGTGTCGGAATCCGACACGAGTATCGAGTGTCGGATTCGCCAGACCTCAAAAAGAAGGATTCGTGGATTCACCAAAATATTTTAATCAATTCTCAAGTTTTATTTCTTTAACACAATAATATGACTGTAACAAGTAATATTTTGAAACTTTTAATAAGTTAAATAAACATAATATTTTATTTCCATTTCAGAAACTTACTATTAGGATGGGTAAAATTCAAAACATGCGGTAATTTTAAATTTGTGGTTGGTATTCAGAAGAAAAACAGAACAAATAGAAGAGATCTAGAGGTGTCTCAACTAATCTTGAAGTATTGGAATCCTAGATGTGTTCAACATGGATTCTTCACCCATTCAGAAGAATCCATATAACATGGCTCCAGAGGGAGTCATTGTAAACGAATTCTGAATTTGTTACTCAACATTTTTACACTTTAAATTTGGCTAGCCAAAGAATTGATATGCATTTCTGTGGTTTTATTTTGACCTGAATTCTGAACTTGTTGCATGCTTATTTTCATTTTTGCCAGTCAATTTATGTTGTTATATTTAGATCCGATGCTTTATAGTAAAATACTTTTTTACGAGGATCTCTGTTTCTGGTACAATTAATTTATAGGTAAGCCAAAAAGGACTGATAGGCATTTCTGTGGTTTTATTTTGACCTGAATTCTGAACTTATTGCATGCTCATTATCATTATTACCATCTTTTGCTAGTCAATTTATGTTGTTATATTTGGTCCGATGTTTTATAGTAAAACATTTTTTTAGGAGGATCTCTGTTTCTGGTACAATTAATTAATAGGTAGTGACATTTAATTGGAGATTGCTTCACCACTTTATAATTCCTTGGAGTTTGAACTACAGGTAAACCTAGAAAGTCTACCCAACTGGGAAGAGAAGCAAATGTTCAAGCAGTAAGGAATATAACTCTCTTTAGTTTAGTCATGTTACTATTTGAAGTATTGTTATCACTTTTCATGTCTTGAGCTTACAATTATCACTCCTGCAGGTTCATGGAGGATCATAATACAGCTACTTTCCCTTCCAAAAAGTAAGTCTCTTATCTATTTCACCTTCCATTCCTATGGCCATTTGATTTCAAATGGCCATACAAGCCATTAAAAAAAGGATACCATACTTTCTTTTTTGGTTAACACGTCTTTATCTAGTTTCATCTTCAAAATACAAACACTATAATTCCCACCACTCAAAATCTCTAAACCCTAATGCAATCCAGTTGAAAATTTCCAACCCTATTCCCTCCAATTTGAAAGTCCAAACCCCTACTTTCCTCCATTCAAAACTCCAAAATTCTACATCCTCCCTTTCGAATATCCAAAACCACATCTCTCATTTTTCGAAAACTCTAAACCCTCTTTCATACCAATCAATCACACAAATAGCCCATTCAATTTCAAGCTTCTTTTGGAACTCTAGTCTTCGCTTATCTTCCCTTTAGGACCTTAATTTTCATTAGAATACCCTAATTCTACTCCTACCTCATTTCAATCCCTAATATTGTCAACTCTATCGTCGACACACTATATTCTTTCCACCTAAATGTAGAAATCATAATTCCTCTCTCCCCTACTGTTCTTCCTCGCTAATCCTAATTCTTAAAAAAGGGGGGCGTGGGAGATGCCTTATCCATTCCAATGATTTCATCTTCCAATAACAACTTTTCTTTCTCTTCTCTTGCTAATTAGTAAATATAAAATTTTCTTATTGTAAATTTATGCTTTGGAAGGGGCACATCACAATGATTGCATGTGCCCAAGGAATATTTGATCACGTCACTTGAGTTTTTGTGGCACCTAGTGAATTTATCAAAAGTGGGGCGAGCGAATCTACCGTTAGCAAAGAAAAACACCCTTATGAGAAAATAATCCTGCATATAATGAATGTTTGTGCAAAGATCAGCTTATCAATGCGTGGTGACTTCCACTCTTACTCTCGAAGTACTTGCTCAAATACTTGAAATCTTGTATTCTCGTGATTTGTGGACTGCACTACTTGAATTGTATTCACACCAATCTTAGGCTCGTATCATGCAACTCCTTATGGAACTTCACTCCTATTGTATAGGCAATCTTTCCATTTTCTCATTTCTGATAAGAATGGTCTTTTTACCAATTAGCTGTTATCCAGATGCCTCTTGATGGACATGATAAGGTTTGTTATGTACTCTATGCTCTCGGGAGATGATTATGTCATGTTTAAAATTTCAGTTCTCACATGTGCAAGGCCACCTACATTTTTTGAGCTACATGTACTACTCCTTCAACATGAGGGCTGTCTCACATGTGCAAGGCCTCCCGCTCCCACACAACAATCAAACTCCTAGGACTCCTTTGAGACTGTCTATGCTGCTCGTTCCTCTGGTCCCGAATCTGAGGGGTCGTGGTCTAGACAACTCCTACAATCAACAATAAAGGTATGCCCCTAATCAACTACAGCAGATGTACTGCCCTAATTAGCGTCCTAGTCAACGTCATGGGTTGTCCTTCTCAAGGAGAGCTATCTCTTGGGTTTCTACCTGATCTTCTTTTTCCACATGTCCGCACCAAGCCCTTCCTATCCTCGGAGCCTAGGTTCCCCTACTCCCTCTTCACGGTCACGGTCACGGTCATGGTCACCTCAATACTCCACTGACTATCAGATTTGTGGGTATGGGAATTGTTAAGCCATGAATTACTATCATTTCTTTAATTTTCAGTACCAGTGGAACTCTTCCATGGGCCTCACCCATTAGTTGAGCGATCTTTTATTGTCTACTCCTTCGGAAGCTTCTTGGTTGTTGGATATGGGTGTTAACTCATCATTTATTTGATAATTCCGATAATTTGTCATCCGGGGTGTTCTCGAATTGTCATTGGGGATGGGTCCTCTTTACTGGTCACACGTCACTTTAGTCTTTATTTTGTCTTCCCATGCTTCTTTTCACATTCCCGATGCTTATTTTGTCCTGGGAATTTAACTTAATTCTGTACAGTGTTTAACAGGTTACATTAGTTTTACTCTTATTTTTGTGAAAGATTTGAATTCGGGGAAACTCCTTGCTAAAGGATTTTGTCAAGGCAATCTCTATCTCCTCTTAGCAATCTGCGTTGAGGAACTTCCTTCAAAAGCTCAGCAATTAAGTCTTTTCGGCATCTGCCTCTCTCTCTCTCTCAGTGTGGCATCATTGTCTCACCCTCATTAGTGATCACATTCCACTGACTTTAATGTCTAATGCTTTCATTTATATTTGTAATAAAGCTCCCAAGCATAAAACTCTGGCACAATTATCGACTCGGGAGCATCATAAATGCCGTTTTCATCATATGATGAAATAAAGAGTATTCTTTTTAGATAATTCTTTCTGATGTGTGGGGATTCGCTCTTATTAGGTCGCGTTGTTATGTTGTCTTTGTAGATGATTTACATGTTATACATGGATTTTCTTTCTCAAACTTATGTCTGATGTCTACCTTTATCGCTCCATCTTATAGCACTCTCATCAAAGATCTAAGAAGCGACGAGGATGGAGAATACAACTTCATCCCATTTAGTGAATTTTGTCATTCCCATGGCATTAATCAATAATTCTCACTCCCCAGTCCCCATCTCATTATGGAGTTGCTGAACGGAAACATTGGCATATTATTGAAGCTGGACTGTTGCAACTTGGATACCAAGACAATATGCCCTCTTAAATTTAAAGAGCAGCAAATATGAGTGAACTGTTTATGCAGCATGATCTTGAATTGAAAAGTTTAAGCAGTTATGACGGTTATGGGCGTAAGGTCACAAAGTAATAGGGCACAGGTAGAATTTTGGTTGTTGAACATGAAGGATATGGTCAATCACTTCTTTGTGCGAGAGAGATGCAAGCCACTCGAGCTCAGGTCTCATCGAAAGGTGAATTTAATGGTCTACCAATGGAAGATGGATCAGCAGTTGTTGGTAGACTATCGTTGGGCCGAGTAGCAGAGATTGGAGGAACTGTGCTAGGCAGAACTGGAACTCCCAGTTGAGGGTGGTTGGTGGGAAGTGACGAGAAGTTGAAGAGGAAAACGCATCGAAACAACGACACAGATGAGGCTAGAGAGAAGGCTGGGTGATTGGACGTGTTCCCATTGCAACTTGGTCAACTTTAAAATAAGGGTTCAATACCGGCGATGCAACAAAATCTGGTCTACAATGGATAGGAACATTGGATGTGAGAGAAATCTGGAGCAAAGATCCAGTGGAGGCAGGCATAACCGAGAAGAAAGAGAACCTCTTCCTTTAGAAGAGAAGTATCCAAGAGCCAGGGAAGACAGGGAGAATCAGGAGCGAGAGAAAGAAATGCAAGCAGAAGAAGCTAATACAGAATCAGTTCCTATCCAAACAAGCCCTGATCCAGAAGAAGTTGATGGGAGGAACTAGCCCCAAAGTGGTCAGGTGCTCTTCATACACTCGGGACATGGCTTGAAAGAATTAGTAACATGTATGGAAAGATAGCTATGTTCCAGCTCGATGCCTTTGAAGTGGCTATAATCCCCCACTAGAAGAGATTGCAGAAAGCTCGAAGGAGATGTGGATGGCAAAGTTAGGATCTCAATATGTTGATAAGGAGCTGTGGTTCACCAAGCTTGCAAATATACTTGTGGGAACTTGATGGGAAATTACTAGGGTTCCGCCTCAGTCCTGGTGTGAGGAGAATTTCAGGAAGATCGTCACGAGAATAGGCAGGGTGCTAGTGGTGGATAATTCAGCATGAGAAGGTCGTGGATACAAGTAATGAAATCTTCTCATACAATATTCGTTGGAGGCCCCAAAATCCATGCCTATTCTGATGTTAATAGATGGCAACTGTTGTTGGGTCTTGGGGAGTAACATCCGTTTTAATCCGGTGTCCTCCGGAGAAGAAGATCCAGGAGTATCCAAGGGGAAGTCCAAAGGGTTCCTCCACCTGTGCATCGTTGACCGATCGGTGGTGGAAGGAGGCTTGGTGTGTAGGTCACTCTAGAGATTGAGATGTCAGCTGTGGAACCCTTGAGCGAAGTGGATCAGCTTCGTACCAGTTTTGGAGGCTATTGGGCATTGGCTGGCAGTGATGCAAGAATCAACATCAAGGTCGATGCATCCAGACGCCTCGCAATTTTGAATCTGCTGTGCGGTGCAGATAGATAGAGTGGTCAGGGAGAAGGATGTGATTGTGAAAGAGATTATGTATTTTTTACAAGGGTCTCTCCTCATCGGAAGATATAGTTCGCCCTACGCCCGAGGGGGTGGACTTTAGCTCCTTGGAAGACAGAGTCGCTCTAGAAAAACCTTTCACAAAAGAGATGAGAATGAGGCTTTTTGCACTTGAGAGATAGCGGGTCGGGTCCTGATGGATTCTGCCTAGCTTTCATTCTTGTTGGGATTACGTCAAAGTGGATATAATCAAGTTCTTCAAAGAGCTTTATGAAAGTCTGGAGCTAGATAAAGGCATGGGGCTACATTCACCACACTGATTCTAAAAGTGAAAGGGATTTTTAACATAAGAGATTTCCGTTCTATTAGCCTAGTCGGATCTCGGATGCTTATATATGGTGTTAGCCAAAATATTGGCAGGGTGATTGAAGCGCGTACGTCCAAATCTTATATCGCCTAACCAGTCCACCTAATCAACCCATTTCCATAGCATCAATCATTGGTTCATGGTTTCTTTTACATTTTTTTCTCATTTGTCCCGAGCTAACCCGAATGCAACCCAATCCAATCTGATTTAGAAAATTCAGGTTAGACGGCTTGGGTTAGGGTTGAAAGATTTATAGGCAGGTTGGGTTGGGGATGACCATCCTAGACCGGAGGCTCAGGTTCGGATTGAGGTAATGCCACCTCGGGTTTGGCCAGGGCTGGCCACAACCCAACCCAACCCAACCTTGACCAAGTTGCACCCCTACTCATTAGGCCTCCACCAAGAAAAAAATAACAACTGATAAACAACTTTATCTCTTTGAGGTTACTCCATGATGTAGTTGTATTACTCCTATTGTTAGCTAACAGAACGTATGTTTAAAATATCGTATCTCTTGTAGACCACTAACCATAGTTAATCACATCCACTTAATGTAAACTAACAAGTAATATAAACGCCTTACTTATCCCAATAAATAGAGCATAAATTTAGGAGTGATGAAGTTTAGAATGGTGGGTTCCGACAAATAGGGCAGGCCCCGCCGATGATGAGCCACTCATCAATGCATAAGCTATGGAAGTAGTCCCCGAGCAACAGGACCTTAAGATTGGGCCGTGACTTTTGGAGGTGGTTGTGGGACAGGATTGCCTCTGCCCTGCACTGCCATTTGTTGAAGTTGTTGCCAACGCCAACAGAGGTAACATTATGCAAGGGCAATTATAATGCCCAGGACAATTGCTCAAATCATAACCACCTTAGTTGAAATTTGGGTATGACTTAATCCTCTTGTGGGCGATGATGGAACATGCTTAAAATGCCTACATTTTGACTTCAAATGCGAAAACATTGTCATCCTCTTCAAAGAGTAAAACCTTGCAATTATTAGGAAAATTTTGTTTTAAAAAAACGAATGAAATATTTTTTGTAAAAACTAAACATAATAATTAAAATGTCATCATGGCCTGATATATTAAAGGAGAAATAATACAGATAGAAGATTGTTGTACATAATAATTAAAATATCATCATGGTCCGATATATTATAGGAGAAATAATACAGATAGATGATTCAACAACATTAGTTAACCAAGATAGAAGAACTAATGCATTCATCGGTTAACTTATGTTATTGAATTAATTTATATGGATTCATCTGTCCAAAATAAAAGTATTAGAACTCATTGTTAATAATGAATTCATTACCAGTAACATTCTCAACAACGAGTCCTTTTATCTTGCTAAGATAAAAGTATCAGACATTGGGATTACTTAGATAAAAAAATTGACAATTAGTATCAGTATGGCTTCATGCCTGGACGATCGACTATGGAAGCTATCTTCTTGATTATGCGATTAACGGAGAGATTTAGAGAAAATAAAAAGAGCCTTCATATGGTTTTCATTGATTTAGAGAAAGCGTATGAGAGGGTTTTCAGGAGTGTTATGTGGTGGGTCCTCGAAAGGAAAAAAGTGCCTACTAAATATGTTGATATAATTAAGGATATGTACAAAAAAGACCTTCATATGGTTTTCATTGATTTAGAGAAATCGTATGATGGGGTTCTCAGGAGTTTTATGTGGTGGGTCCTCGAAAGGAAAAAAGTGCCTACTAAATATGTTGATATAATTAAAGATATGTACAATGGAGCAGTAACTAGTGTCAGAACTACGGATGGCACGTCTAATGAGTTTCCAATTACAATAGGACTGCACCAAGGATCAGCTTTAAGTCCTAATCTTTTTACTCTAGTTATGGATGAACTTATGGAGGGTATCCAGGACGAGGTGTCGTAGTGTATGTTATTTGTAGATGACATAACATTAATTGACAAAACCAAAGCAGGAGTTAATGCTAAGTTAGAGTTATGGAGAACTACTTTGGAATCCAAAGGTTTTAGACTGAGCAGGACTAAGACCGAGTATATGGAGTGCAACTTTAGTAATGTAAGGAGGTGGGGCGAGGATGTAGTAAATATGACTGGACAGGAGGTACCTAAGAGGAATATCTTTCGCTTTCTTGGTTCAATCCTACATAAGGAAGGAGAGATTGAAGAAGATGTTAACCATAGAATAAGAGCAGGTTGGTTGAAGTGGAAGCATGCTTCAGGAGTTCTGTGCGATCGTAAAATACCTACCAAGTTGAAGGGAAAGCTTATAAGACAACTGTGAGGCCAGCCATGCTGTACGGCTCAGAATGTTGGGCCACCAAGAAGCAACATGTGCATAAGAGGAGTGTAGCAGAGATGCGAATGCCTAGATGGATGTGCGGCCACACTAGGTTAGATCGAATTAAAAATGAAGACATCCGTAAAAAGGTGGGGGTGGTACCAATTGAGGAGAAGATGAGAGAGCACCGCTTAAGATGGTTTGGGCATATTCGACGTAAGCCTTTGGATGCTCCAATAAGAAGAAGTGACTCGTGCCAAGTTGATGGAGTAAAAAGGGGTAGGGGCAGACCGAAAACAACTTGGGTAGAAACAATGAGGAAAGACTTGAGGCTAGGAACATAACAGGGAACATGACCCTGGATAAGATAGAATGGAAGAAAATGATCCATGTTGACGAACCCATCTAGTGTCAGGATTAGACTTAGTCAATTTGAGCCGGGTAGATCCTTTCACCTTCTTCATGAAAATTTTCTAAAGGATTCATTAGCTAACCCCAACTAGTAAGGCATAGTTGAGTTGTAGTATCTACATAGATTAATATTGTCAAGATATTAATTGGAGCCATGAGACATTGGGATTATTTATATGACTTGACTTCTTAAATATCCTGATTAAATAGAAAAAAATAACAGAAACAAGTGGGTACGTCATTCTTCTCCGTAAATAATCCTAATTAACTAGAAAAAAATTACAGGAACAAGTTGGTAACTCGTTGGCCTCTTTTGCTTCTCTATGATGGTGACAATCCGGCGGTTGTCATCGTGTAAATCAGGATATTAGTTCTTTTATCTTGGTTGACTAATGTTGTTAAATCTTTTATCTGTATTATTTCTCCTTTAATATATCGGATAATGATGATATTTTAATTATATTGTTCAACAATCTTCTATCTGTATTATTTCTCCTTTTAATATATCAGACCATGATGATATTTTAATTTTTATGTTTAGTTTTTGCATGAAATATTTTATTCGTTGCTTTTAAACAAAATTTTCCTAATAATTGTAAGGTTTTACTCTTTGAGGATGATAACAATGCTTTTGCATTTAAAGTCAAAACGTAGGCATTGTAAGCATGCTCCATCTTCGCCCATAAGAGAATTAAGTCACACCCAAATTTTAATTATGGTGGTCATGATGGGAGCGGTCGTCCTAGGCAATATAATCGCCCTTTCATATACGTACGTTGGCGTCAGCAACAACAACTTCAACAAATGGCAGCGTAGGGCAGAAGCAATCATGTTCCACAACTAGGGGTGTAAATGGATATTCGGAAATTCGATTACCGTCCGCATCCGAATCCGTTTAAAGCGAATATTATCCGAATCCGTTTCAAGCGGATATTATCCGAATCCGTTTATGAGATATCCGGCTCTTAGCGGATGCGAATCTGGTGAATGGTATATCCGATCCGTTTAACATCCGAATCCGAGAAGTAAATCCTTTTTATTTATTATTAATAATATCATTAATATTTATTTTTAGTAATGACACACTATCTTTTGTTTCTATAAGAAAAGTGAATATTCTTTTTAGAAAACTACAAATAAAAACAAAAATAGCCCAAACCCATTCCATCATATACAAAAAAAAAGGAAAAACCCAAAGACCACTACCAACACTATCATCCATCCCCATCGCCTCCCTCTCTCTCTCTCTCTCTGCCTTTGTTTTAAAAGGAAGAAGAGGATCTCATATATTTTAGGGTTTGAGAGTTAATTTTGTGAAGAGAATGTAGAGGTCTAGTTTTAGGGTTTGGAAAATTCATTCGAGTAAGTAGGAGAAAAAAGATAAAGTGCTGCAATAAAATGTTCGAATTTACCGGATAAACGAATACGGATAATATCCGAATTCAAACAATATCCGACGGATACAAATTCGGTAATAGATATTAAATATCCGGCGAATCCGAATTCGGATAGTGTATACTGTAATCGAATTTGGATATAGCCATATCCGCTCCGAATTCGATCCGTTTACACCCCTACCCACAACCATCTCTAAACGTCACTGCCAAAGTTCAAGGTCCTGTTGCCTGGGGGCTCTTTCGATAGCCTATGCATTGATGAGTGGTTCATCATCGACAAGGCCTGCCCTATTTGTCGGAACCCACCACTCTAAACTCCATCACTCTTAAATTTATGCATTTTCTCTTATTGGAATAATTGAGGTATTTATATTATGGGTTAGTTTACATTAATTGGATATGATTAACTATGGTTGGTAGTCTACAAGAGATACGATATTTTGATCATACGTTTTGTTAGCTAACAATAAGAGCAATACAACTAAATCATATAGTAACCTCAAATTGATATAGTTGTTTATCAATCGTTATTTTATTTTATTTTGGTGAAGGCCTAATGAGTAGGGGTGCAACTTGGCAAGGTTGGGTTGGGTGTTGGCCAAACCCGAGGTGGCATTACCTCAATCCTAATCCTCAGGTCTAAGAGGGTCATCTCTAACCTAACCCACCTATGAATCTTGCAACCCTAAGCCAAGCTGTCTAACCGGGTTTTCTAAATCAGGTTGGGTTGCATTTGGGTTAGCTCAGGACAAACGAGAAAAAATGAACCTATGATTGATGCCACGGAAACGGGCTGCCTAACCAGGAGTGGAATTAAACAAATCCCTACACACCACACGACATTGGGTGGGGTAGTTTTGCCATTTTAAGAAAAAAGCAAAAAAATAAAAATAAAAGTAGTTGTTAACGTGTGAAGAGGCTATTTACTTGTTCCATACTCAGGTTCCCAATTCGGTTGCCATATCATTTTTCTTTTGAAAATCACAATAGAATTAAAGGGTGCCCTAACCCAACCTAATAGGAAAAGGCCAACCTAACCAGGGCTGAAATTCTGTTGAGGTGAGCATGCCCCAGATTGCACCCCTACTATTATGGTGGCCAAAGATGAGCGTTCAATGTGTTCTCCACGGCATTTGACAAGAATTATGATTTTCATCCGGATCCATCGACCCGATCACATAAACAATGCAAAAGTAGTGTGCACAATTTAGGAAGGAGCTCAACGACTCTTGTTCTTTGCATTTTCCACTATAAAACTAAACATTGAATACACAGGTAAATAGGGTGCCAATACGGCATGAAGGGAAAGTATCCATCACCCTTGGAGATTTGCCACCTAGGTTAGGGCCTAAGACCCCTAATTAACTCTGTTTTAAGCATGGTCTTCACAGGATTCTGAGTAAGGGATATGGTTACATTCGGGGAAGGTGTTAGGCACCCCTCATGCCCAGGTAAACCGGGTCTCTTGACTTGACTTGGCGGATATAGGAAAACTTTAGCAAAGTTGGTTTTTAAAACACTTGTTACAATAGGGCTTATTCTCAGGGTAGTGATTTAAACAAAAAGTGAAAAGAGAGTGGAGAGAAGAGAAAGTGGTTTTTTTGCTCCAAATGGGGTAGAGGATTTCTGCTATATGACTCGGGGCTATTGGATCCCCGAATCCTATAACTACTGTCGCCCCGGAAAAGTAAATGTAATGCAGAAAGCAAAAAGAAAGCCACCGGACCTCCAAACCATATAGCTATCCTCAATCTAGATATTACGGCATGTAAATGACTAAAAGTAAATGACAGAAAGTAAAGAAATGGGTTCAGTTCTCTCCGTTTCTCCAACATCGTAGGAGTATAAACTCACTTCTCTACCTCTCCTGACCTATAGTGGGGCCCGAGATATTACATTCAATTATTTTCAAAGTAAGTTGCGAGTAAGAAATTTGGTAAAGTACTCTTTCAAAAAAAAAATGGTAAAGTCTTGGAAGAATTTTATGTTATTTCACAAAAACTCGGGAAACACAAGGTTTTGAAATCACAAAATTTTTCGTTTTCCCCATTTATTCAAAATTTTATGATATTTTTAGGATTGTGAAGATGTTTATTTATTTTTATTGTTATATTGAATAATATGATTGGGAAAATGTTAGAGCCATTTGTGACATTGATGGCACTACTGTGGACTGTAAGGACTTGATAGTCAATTAGATGGAAATCCTATGCTTATTTTATTGATGCAAACCTTTAAAGTTTAAACCATATCACAGCCCACAAGATGATTTAATTATTGATAAAGTTTACTTAGCACCAACATAATCTAGATTAGACGGCCTAGAATATGAATCCATCATATTCTCTTACGTTTCAAAAGTTTTTTTTTTTTTTTCTTTTGGAAATTGTTATAAACATTATAATGATCATTCAATTTGTTTCAATTATACTTGGGAAAAATGATTTTAATATTTATCCATCCTTGCAGATATTATGGTTTAGATGCCTATCACCGGAGGATGGTAGCCAAAGAAATGAAAAAAGGTTTGAAGAACGTTGGAAAAACTGAGCGCACAATATTCAATGATGAAGAACAGCGTCGGTATGTTTTAGTGGCATTTAATGTCATTTCCCATGAAAACAGAAGTTACAAACTGCATCTTTTATTGAACTGTAGATTATTATAAAGAACACTGGTTTCCATGGTTCATTTGTAAATTTTAAAATAAATTTAGTTTGCTTGATGTTTTTATTTTGTTTTTGTTACTGTCAATACATTGTTCCGCATTTAAAGTTCATACTGTCATTTTTATCGCCAACAAGGTTTTCTGCTTCAGGTTCTGAGGTCAATAGGACACCTTAAAATCCGGTAAGTATTGTTGATATGCCTTAGATGTTATGTTACATGAGTACGAGTAGGAGTGCCAGAATGCGACACAGGTGTCCAATATGGTGATCCTCGAGAAAAAGGATTAGTGGATTCAGCAATATATTTTAATCAATTCTAAATTTTAATAGTTTTACGTAATAATATTGTTATAACAGGGTTATATATTGGGAATTTTATGTCTCACGGAATCCATATAAGTGTTGGAATCTGACAAGTGTTTGACACTGGTACTTCACCCATGATGACATTGGTCGCCATGCCAAGGAGTGGTGGATGAAGTTGGAGAGTCGACAACACACATGGAAGCAACTGCCAATTACCCTTTAGGAAGAGATGCGGAACCAATTGATGAAATAATATTTGTCAAGATCCTTTCAGAGAGGTGAGTTAATATTTAAATGTTTTGAAACAATCTAATATTGGGAGATCCAAAGGAAGAAATTGAGAAGAAAAGAACAGTCCACACAGATGACCAGAAGAAGATGACAAGAGATCAGCCAATAGTGAGATTCAGGACAGAGTGGTGGATTTCCCTGTTCACTTCCAGCATGTCAAGAGATCAGCCAATAGTGATCTGGATAGATTAGACCGGGATCGGGAGGGTGTCTTTGGAGATCTTTGACTTCCTCCTTGAGGCCTTTGTTGTTGTTTTTTTCCCTATTGTAGTTTTTCTGTTTTTTGCTGTTTCCCTTCTCTGATTTGACCGTCTCGGTTGTGGGATTCTCTCTTCTTTTTAATAATCCTGTTCTCTATCGTTCACAAAAGGGCCACTTGAAATTGCATGACACCATGTCACTTAAACTTAAGTGACCATTGTGGGCCACTGTGCAACAAAAAGAGGCCTTGTTTGATTAGGAGACTTATTAGTAGGACTTTGAGTGCCCTTGTAATGAGAGGATAGGAGACCTAGTTTGACGAAGTCCTAGTTTATGTGGCAATTTATGATTGGTTATTATTGATAGATGCATAGTAGGATAAGAATTTTAAAGCCCCCACCTTAGAATTTTCATGGAGCTTGTATGTCCTATAAATATGTAAGGTCTTTTGGCCTTAAAACATTATTGAATAAAGATTTGAACTTGGATAGCCTGGGAGCGGAGGAGATGTGGAATGCTGAGGATCAGTGTTCAGAGGTGCAATGATCTAAAGAAAAATGCCCGGTGCATGGAAACAAGCAGGAGTGGAGGACTGGCGATTGGAGTTTTCACGATTGTGGTCTCATAATTTCCTAGTTTTGAAAGTTCTATTTCCGATGTTAACCTCATTTAAATGTTGGCATTCCGAATGAGCTTGATATCAAAGAAGTTTGGATGCTCCTGGTAAGTATGAAGAAGAAAAAACCGATGCCTTGGCTTCACTCAACTTTGGGGATTAGGCTGGACTGACGATGTAGTTCTTGCGCCTGCACAAATTTTAGGTGGAAATTCGCAGGTGCTATCCTCAGGCAAATATACCTAATAAGTTGGCTAAAGATGGTGATCTGAGTAGCACTTCCCTTAGTATTGGAAGCTTTCCACTGCTTCAAAGTGCTTCACATGGTTTTGCAAACCCTATTCAGAAAGATCTTGGAGGAGAAATTTGGCCTAACGGTGGAGCTTGTCGTGCTCCCTACCACAACACCATGATTGTGGACGGAGTTATAACTAGAACCAGGCGTGTATTCCTTCGTTTCTGCTTAATCCGAAAACCAAGTGAAGTTTTTGTCAGGGTTTGCGTCTTGGTGAACGTGTGGAGCCCTATATTTGATCACCACTTTCGTGAAGTTGAAAAAAAAAATAGTGAAAGGTTAAGCAAGAAGTTTAGACCGGCGAGGCAGAGGGGAGCAATTTGCTGATAGTATCTTTCATCGGGCAACATGAAGGAGTTATTGGGCCGGGCCAAATTCTTAGGATCAGTCAAGACATTTTGAGGGTGCTGTTATGCAAATAGCTTTCCTACCATCAATCAAGTCCAAAAAGGGTTCAATGATCAGGATCTTAAGCAAAGGATTGGAAGCATAGGAATCCACCATTAGGCAAAGGATCTAATGGTTCGATACGATTTTGAGTCCAACATTAGGTTTAGGGTGGAAAATAGGAGGGGCATTAGTTTTGGGAGGACCAGTGGTTAGGTGAGGGTCCTTTATGCCATGCATTCTTGAAGCTTTACATACTTGGTAGCCATTGAGGGATCAAAATTTGTGATTAGGGTTATGTGAGAGGGATTGATCATTTTTTTGGACATTCCTTTTTGGATAAATCTCAAGCAATCCGAAATTGATAGCCTTGCGACGCTTCTCTGTGACACAGATGTGGACCATGTCTCTCCTAGTAGGGGTGATGACCGTATTTGGGATCTCCTTATATTCTCTATAAAAAATTGTTCAAACTCTCTCTCTCTCTCTCTCTCTCTCTATAGGTAAGCTGGAATTGAACCTCCGACCTCTAGGTCAAAGAACAAAGCCTAAAATTGTTCAAACTCATCACGGATGGTCCGAGCCAAAGTTACCGGGATCGCCCTCCCACCCTCTGACTAAGGGTGGCAAAATCAACCGAACCGAAAATTCGGTTTCAGTTTGGTTAAACCAAACCGATTCAAATTTCGGTTCGGTTTCAGTTCGGTAGAACCAAACCGATGGTTGGTTCAGTTAGGTTTCGATTCGGTTCGGACAATGATAAATGCGCCCCTTTTCATAGGAAAATGATAAATGTGCCCCTTTTCATCTGTTCGGTTTGGAGTGTATGTTTGGTTTGGTTTGGAGTGTTTCGGTTCGATGTCAGTTTGAAGGTAAGTATGTCGGTTCGGTTTCGGTTTGGGGGTCAAACTGAACCGAAACCGAACAGTTGCCACCCCTACCTCTGACCCGTGATTCGGGGTCGCTGATCCTAGACATGGGTCATTTTCGACCTGGATCACAAAAAATGGCAATCCGCAGGAAAGGGAGAGGTGCATAGAGAGAGAGAGAGAGAACCAAAAAACAACTCTCATTCCCAGCTTTAATCTAATCATACCTCATTGGAGGTCGGGAAAAAGAAAGGGGGGGTAGGGGGGGAGAAAGGGGGAAACAGAACCAAAAAACAACTCTCCTTCCCAGCTTTAATCTAATCATACCTCATTGGAGGCCGGGAAAAAGAAGAAATTGGGAAAAGGTAAAGAGACTAAACTGAAACTTGTTCCGACAAACTTCCACTGAAGATCGCCAATCGAAATACAAATAGTATTGTAAAACCTCCTTCCGTACTTCCTTGCTTTTGCATAGAGAGAGGGGGGTTTGTAAATGACATAAGAGATGAGGGAATAGGGAAACGTGGAAGGAATGCAACCACCTAAAAATCCTAAACAAAAAATCCGACCACAAACCTACTGATATTGACACTACAAGTTTTAACCTCTTTTTTAAAGAGTTGTCAAATGGTATTGCCTTTCCCAAAAACTGATATTGGCACTACAAGTTTTAATCTCTTTTTAAAATAACTGTCAAATATGATTCCCTTTCCCAAAAACTGTCAGCAACCACTAGTTGATATGCTTGAACGTCATATTTAAGATAAGGCCTAACAATGCTTTAGCATCTCTTGGTATGACATTAAACTAGAGAGAGCACCAGAGCGACCCGGATTAGCGCTCCAAACCGACCCGCGACCCCATATAGCGAACCAACTTAGCCTACGCTCATCGTACTGCGTACCAAGATACCATCGTACCCCGTACCCGTTCCCGTACCACGTACCGGAACAAACCGCTTTCCAGGTAACCTTGGTCTGAGCATTGATCGCCTATTGCTAAGGCTTGGAAGCCATTGAGCCCTTCTAGGGTTGCCGCCTTTTCTTGGGCGATGGAGTTGACTAAGATTAATCCGTGTGAGGGTTGAAAAAATAGATTTTTTTTGTAGGTGAAAAGGCAGATTTTTTTTGTTGAAATGGTTGAAAAAACAGAGATTTCTCCTTGCTAGCCATTTATTTATTTTATTTTTTTTGCAAGGACGTTGATGAAACTATGATCACTCGTTGCTTCATTCTCCACACGTGCATAACCTTTGGATGTAGTTGTGGGGGGCATTGTCATGACCTTATTGGGGGGTCAGGTTCCTTTGGCTGGGATGAGAAATAACTTTGATCAATTATGTCTTATGTTGTGATTTGGAATTTGTGGGAGGAATGAAATTATGAAACTTCTAGAAATGTTTGCAAAACAATTGGAAGGAGACTCATTGAAACAACGATTGACATTAACCATTGGCTCTTCATAAACTCAATATCAATGGCACCCCAATCAGTCTCTTTCTCCATAATTGGAAATCCATTGCAGTAATTTAACAATCAAACTCTAAGGTGATCGATGGTGCAGAAGGCCAGAAGCAAACTTTCAAAAAATTTATCCCTAGATCTTCGAACCAAGCACGAAATCACGTAGATTGCCACTCGTAAACCAAGATTGGATTGGATGGAGTGAAAGACAATCGATACTCCTAAGGATTTTTTTACGTACATCACTAGGGCGTTCACCTGTTAGATCTCAAGCCAGATGAAGATGAATGACAGATATCAAAGCTGGATACTCATGACAGATATCAAAGCTCAGGGAAAGAGGAGTGGAGGGTTCTCACCTTCTCTACATTCGTTGGAATGAATCCCATAATTCATATTTATAGAAAATAGAGACCCTAATCATAATTACACTCACTCAAATTATTAGGAATTCTAACTATATCTCCAAAATCTCTACACATCAGGGGCATCATTGTAATTAACTTTTCTCCTGGTAATTACAAGTATGCTATCAGTAAACAAATACCTTTAATATTTAATATATTCACAATAATGCCACAATCTGTTAAATGTTAAATATCAATGTACTTTCCAATCAAACCGATAACATATACTAAACGCTAATTACCTCCCGACAAAGCATCCAACTCCGATCCTTCATTCTGAGACCTAAACAGGTGAGACCTCCGGAATTGAGCATCCTCGCAATGCTGAGAGCCCCGTACAGCCATACCAAATCTCCATCTAATCAGCACGACAACATTCCAATTCCATATATATATCGAAGCTACTCAGCTCCAATCCGACACGAGCTAATAACTCAGAGCCTCCATCCACTGCAACACACTTATTAGTTCATCGAGTAAACAAATGTTTCACAAACCTCTTTTTACAAAATTAGTATATTTTACTAAATAAATATATTTAGAAATCAGTTTGCAAATTTTTGATAAAGCACTGAGACACCATCAGCAGATACGAAGACATTAGTGTGCCGTGACCACCTTATCACGATCTTAGATCGGCGATCAGTTCCACAAAGGTCGCAATATAATATCACGAAATCTTTTCCAAGCACTAATGTCATTTCGTATCAGTCTAAATGCTATCCCAGGAATGCTCCGACTGATTGAATCGATCACTAACATAGGTAATCATGACAAAGTAGAGGTCACCAAATTTCAATTTCCTAACAAGTTGAAGGGGGTTGCTAAGGGCAAAAGGCCACCTACAAGACTGGATTCTCACAGGGTAACAAGAATAGGGATTAATCTTGTGCCTGCAGGTGCTGTTCTACAGCATGTGGTATGATACACATATTGTGGTATAATTCCAGAAAGCTTCGAGCAATCTCGAACTAGGTGTCGCCCAATTTCACCATGCAGGATAAGTCCTAATCGACTCAGGTCATCTGACCAATCTCAGATACCCCATCCTGGCATATTAATATGCATTCATTCATCCTAATCTCCTGAGGAATCAAAGCAGCTTATCAACTACGTGTGATCAGGCTCATCCCACTCAACGGAGATGGTCTCGCTGTGCGAGTAGCAAAACAGCCTGTGGACGATCATTAATTAATTACTCATTAACTTAATTAATTGTCCTAGTTCATTAGTGGGTGCTATGAGCTGGTAGTAATCATGTTCCTCCCACTTTTGCCCGAGGAGGCCAACATATTCTTCAATTGGTAAATTGCCTTGCTGCATATTTGCAATCTCCATATATAACTGGTAATTCGGGCTCAATCCTCTACATGAGAGTTGATTCTAGCTACAAGTTTCCATACATCCTTCGCAATTTTCAAAGAAATCAAACTTCTAATATTGGGTTCCAAATTTAAAAGCCATGGCATAGCATTAAGGTCCTCTCTTTTACGATCATCATTGACTGAATCATCTTCTAGTAGTTCTTTAACCTTCCCGGTTGTATAACCCATAGTTGCTAGAGTGGGAAACGAGTGCAAGAAGCGATGCGGGAAGCGAGGGGTTTAGAAAATAGAAAATGTGGGAAGCGAAAAGATTTAAAGAAAACAAAGAGAATGTGTGGGAAGCATCGTTGAAAGTCAACATGAAACCTCTAATAAGCCTCATTGGAAGCCAAAAAAAAAAAAAAAAAACAAAGCAATACAAGCATTGTATGAGCACGGAAAGGGGGATATTGTGTGGGCCTTCTTGAGTCCTATTGGGGTGGAAGGAAATTTGTATGAGCACGGAAAGCAAGCAAGAGGTTGAAGAAAAATGGGATCCTCCACCTGCAGGCCATCTAGAGCTAAATTTTGATGGCTCTAGCTTGGGAAACCCGGGGCCGGCAGGAATAAGGGAGTGCTTTGAAATGATCAAGGGGATATTGTCCGGGCCTTCGCGGAGAAGCCGAGGTTCGTGCTGATCATCAAGGTATCAAACTTTTGGCGTCAAAAGGGGTGGATAATGTGGGGGTGGAAGGCGATTCATTACACGTCATCAAGTGGCTTGGAGGATCCCAAAAGAACCCGTGGAGGTTCGATAAATACATTGATGAGGTGTCAGATTGCTCTAGAAGACTAGAACTATGGCTCTTTCCTTTATGCATGTGCGTTGATCGGCAAATGAGGTGGCTGATAGTCTGGTTAGATTGGGGGTGTCGAAAGAGGCTTTGGCCCTTTTTTATTCCCTCCACCCCCATAATTTCTCCCTACTTTTGTTGCTATCATTATTGTATCTCTCTTTCTTTGTATTTTGAGCATCTCGGTCTCCTAATAAAATTGGCGATCATCATTCAAAAAATACAAAAATACTAGGATTGTAGTAGTTTAGGAAGGGTTAATATAGCTAAGGATTACAAGTAGAAAAGAAGACTTCGTGAAGAATTAGAATTACTAGTTTTAAGAATTTGCAATTTCACATGTTTTATTCATATTTATCTAATGTTAAGTTCTTGTTATCATTTGAAACTGAGGATGAGTTTTTAAGTTTTAAATGCATTTTTTTAAAATAAGTATCAAAAGAAGGAAATATTCTTTTAAGAAGAAATAATCACCTAAATAGGAAGCATATTCTTAATTAGGTGGAAACGCGTAGAAAGCGTCTAGGAAGCGTGGTTCCCCTAAATTTGGGAAGTGAGTAGCTTCTGAAGCTGAGTTTCTGGGAAGCGAGCTTCCCATCGAACTAGGAAGTTTCCGGCAACTATGGTATAACCCACCTGCCAATGATCGTTCTAGCGAATTGCACCCACTCCAAATACTTTTTTCCTCTATATTAAGCATTGTAATCATCAATCCTAGGTGGTCATTGAGACCGCTTCCAATGGGAGTGATTACCCTTTGGTTCACATCAAAAACATTTCTTGATCCCTCTTCCAGAGTCAGCAATACAAAGAGATCTCATCTAAAGATAACATAGTTGACATGAAACAAACGGAAAAACATACCTTGGATTTTCTCCATGTAGATCGTCTTCCACTACCTCGATCTTAATCTTAATCTTAATCTTAATCTTAATCTTGTTCTTGATCTTGATTATCTTTTCTCTCTCTCTCTCTCTCTCTCTCTCTCTCTTATCTGGCATGAATTCACATCACTTTGGTATCATAGATAAATTCACATTAATTTGGTTTGAGTAGGATTCACATCAATTTGGTATCTGAGCTAGTTTTCCATCACATCCATGGCTGCGAGATTTTGTAACCCCAATTGACACGACCATCTCCTTGTGCATTGTTGTTGGTGATCTTTGATTTTTTCTAAATGTTTAGCAATATTGAAGCACCTCTTCCAAGGGAACTAGAAATGAGCAATCCATTTCTGGCCTTCCCTTAGAAGCATACTCTATTGGAAGAAAGAGTGATGAACCAAGGTGGAAGGCATCAAAGAGGAGCGAGGCGAGGCAATATAGGCACAAATTATATCACTAGTGCAAATTATGGAAGGAGAAAGACCTCTAAAGATCTGATTGTTCCCTTCTTTCTGAATGCATCACAGCAAGTCGTAAAAATTTTGGGTTACTTGTATAAAAGTTAATTATTACAGGAGCTACACTCTGTACTTTCTACTCCAATAAATAGTATTCTTTCATTCTTATGGATCTAAGCAAATGCCTATATTTTCTTCTATATGGCATGGTAAATTTTACTTACCAATTGAACCATGTCGATGTTATAGTTGATTGTCTTAGGTCTAATCAGGATTTTTTCTTTACTTTGCAGGCAAGAGTTATTGAGAGAACGTGAAAGACAAAAGGAAGAACAGGTGGAAGCTTTACAGCAATCTATGCAGAGTGGAATGGTAAAATTCTTCATGATTATGGAACCATAATTTCTTTTCTTTGAAGAGTTAAGAGTTTGCTTCTTGTTTTTTTTGAATGGTGAAAAAAATTCATTACTGAAAACGAGACCGAGAAGGTCCGAAGATATAGCGAAGCAAGGAAACATAATAAAATAGGAAAAGGTACAATGAAAAATAGGAGCTAGGTAGCCAGAAAATCAAACAGCTCTAAACTCTCCCTCGGAACTCCTTCCCTTGCCAATTTATCCGCCTTCCCCTTGGCCGACCGCCTAATGTGGTGGAAGGAGAACGATGCCAACCCCAATCTATCCTTCATCTCATCAAATATAGCAGCAAATCTCCAAGGTGCAACATGTGAGCCCCTTAGCCATATGATGACATTAAGGGAATCCCCTTCATTCTCCACCCTATTCAAGTCTACGGTGTGAAGCATTTTGATACCTTGGTGAATAGTTTCCGCCTCATTTGCATATGCAATCCCAATCGGCCCTCTAAACGCCCATAATACTACTTCATTCTATAGCAAACCTTCAATACTAGAAGGCCCTGGGTTTCCCAAACTAGAGTCATCAAAGTTTAGTTTTAAGATCCCTTGGGCCATTGGTGACCGAGCTTGAATAATTTTGGTTAATTGCTAGACGTGCCACATATCTCCTTCCATCCATGCCATAATTCGTAAGATGATACAAATCTAAAGCTTTCTAAAGTTTTTACCTATGATATTGTTAACGCAATTACCTTATTGAACAGGAAATGAGCTCCTTGAGTGAACCCCTTAAAAATTCTTGTATTCCGTTCTTTCCAAAGGAGACCCAAATTGCAGCAAAGGAAACATGCCATAATATTTTTCCTTTACTTTTTCCATGGCGCCATTGCCCAGCTTTCCATTAACTCTAGAAACTTAGCCGGGAGTACCCAGGCTATTCCAAATCTGGATAGTAATCTGCCCCATACCTCACTAGCATCTTACAATGGACTAGGAGATGATCCATAGACTCACCAGCTCAATGCACAATGCACAATGCACAATGATTAGTATGTTCCTTTCCTGTAGTAAATATATGGTCTGGATCCTCTCAAGGCATGTGGCCTAGCCAAAGATGCATACCCTCGGCGGCGCTTTGATGTTCCACACTTAGGCTACTTTGGAGGTAGCGAGGCAAGGTAGAAGGATTTAACCGTGAATTCCCCATCTGAGTTCCAAACCCATATTCTATTATCTTCCCTATCTAGCTTGATATAGCAATGCTCCAATGTCTACAAAAATCTTCCCACCATGTCCAGCTCCTTATCAAAGAAGTTCCTTCTGTATGGAGGGGACCATATCACCCTATTGTCTAACGATTGAAACACTCCTTTACCACTACATCCTTATTTGATGCCAAAGCAAACAATTGTGGGATGACCTCTTTAAGTGGGATGTCTGTACACCATTTGTCCCAACAAAACCGTACTTTATCCCCAGAATATACTCTGAATCTGACTCCTTCCGTGAATTTAGCTTTAAAGCACATTACATCCCACCATATCGTTCTCCCTGTCTTTCTAAACTTATCCTCTGACTGCCAATTCCCTTCAAGGAACCATACTTACTTTCAATGAGTTTAGCCCATAATTTAGATTCCTCCTCCTTAAACCTCCATAGCCACTTGCCTAGCAATGCCTGATTTGTCTCTTCTACTCTTCTGATACCCAATCCACCTGCCTTAATGGGCTTACAAACATCTTCCCAGCTTACCAAAGTGATACGTCTCTTGTCATTTGTCCCTTGAAGAGTTTGCTTTATCTTCTCCTTGAAGAAAATAATTAATGTAGAAATTCATTTCTTTTATTCTAGTGCAAAAACGTTATCACTAGTTATATATTACTAGTAAAGTGCAAATGCAGTACACATAACAGAAATGCCATAAATACTTAGCATATATATGCAATAATGTATAGGATGCCTATGGGAATAAAAGATATAAATAGGAAGAAGATCTGCAATATAGTGGATGGGGATTTCAGAACAAATAGTATTAAATATGTCAGAAAATTAGCAATCTAATGGATGAATTTATTATGATTATTAAGGGATTTGCTAGGGAATTTCGCAGAAAGGCATTTTGCAGCTGACTTTTTTTTTAATGGCATTTTGCAGCTGACTTTTGCATGAGAGAAAAGCCACACAAGCTCACTTTTCAGCAGATTTTGTCTTATTAATTTAATTCATCTGAGGTGGCTGTTCTCTCATGCAAAACTCACAGCCGAGAAATGCCTTTCTGCAAAATTCCCTAGCAAATCCCGAAAATTAATTGTATGATACCTAGGTTGGTATAATGTGAGGGGGAATTTTGGGCATATATACTATAAATAAGACTGCAAATTAACAAACTGATGGGGGTTCAGAGTTTGCATATTATAGGTCTGTTATCTATAGTATGAATTTCTTATAGTTTATGATAAATGAGGGCCTGACTGGATGCTTATAAAATATTTTCTGCAGTGCCTTGGTTTAACCACGGCATTCATATCTGTCTTTGACTTTTTTCATTAGCTGTTAACGGTTGGCTTCAATTTCCCAAGAAGTTATCCACAGCCAATCAAGGAAGTGTTTGATAATGCAAGATTGCCATCATCAAAATAAGGCAATGGGGATATCATTTCCCATTTCTTATTTTGATCATTCTTTCTCTCACAACACTGTGAGAGAGAATTAAGAAAGAGGGTGAGCCTTGGCTCAATGGTAAGGTTGCTCCATTGTGACCTTGTGGTCACGGGTTCGAGTCACAGAAACAGCCTCCCTGCAAAGCAGGGGTAAGGCTGCATGCATCTAGCCCTCGCCAGACCCCGCAATGGCGGGAGCCTCGTGCACTGGGCCGCCCTTTTTTTCTCTCTCTCACAACACTATATAATTTATTGCATAGAGCAAATAAAACTTTCAACAGGATATTTTCTCATCAGAGACCATGCGTAATACGTTCATTTATGCCATATTTTCTCTTATAATATATTATATTTTGTGGGTGTGCCATAAACAAATGATGTTATTTTGCATCCAATCAGGCCCCAAATTTTAAGTTTTATCGACACTGAATGGATGAAGTTTTTACATTATAACTTAGCAGACTGAATGACTGAAGTTTTTACTTTATAACATAGCGTAAATTACTTAGCTTTACACAACACTTGCAAATTGTTGCCACACACACATTGCTTTAAAAAAAAGGCTGAATATAGTTTCAAATTTCCATCGAAATCGACACGTAACAACCGAAATTGTATGGTTTCCATTTAAAACTGAAACACATACCGAAACTAAAACCATAAATGTATTAGTGGTATACTATATAAGTATTTGTTGCATAATTATATTTATATTAATTGCATATAAAATATGATGTACATATTATATATATATATATATATATATATATATATATATATATATATATATATATATATATAGTGGTATGAAGTACACTTGAAATGTGGTATGTACTGAACTATTAGACACGCGCGACAACACAAGCCATCATGGATGGGTATCTTGCTCTTGTGTGTGTGTGTGTGTGTTCCAAAGTCCCATCTTAAAAATCCATCAGTTGTATACATTTTCGTGATTTTACAGGATCATCATCGAAAATTTCAGCCAAAACCGAAACTGAATTTGAAATTTACAACCTTGGGCTGGACTCTACAATCATTTAAAAGGATCTTAACTCTTTGAAATAGAACTGGAGCAGGCTTTTGATTCTTGAGTTCTGATTTCACCCTGAATGTGAAATTCTATGAAACAAAAACATTTTCTATTTTCTTTTTCTCAATTTTATAGCCATGTTAGATCTATTTAGAAACTAATATGTGTCCCTTCCTCTTCGAATTCTTAGGCACAAGCAATGAAAGAGCAGGCCCAATTGAGGGAGAAAATGCTTTACGAGTACCGAGTGGGCAATGTTGAGGTGAGGGTAACCCAAATAGTTCATATTGTCTTTGTATCATTTGTGAAAGGTAATTTAGTTTTGTATTTATCTTATCTCCTTAGGCTGCAACTGCAATTCAGAAAAGATTGGACCCGGATGTTGCTCTGTAAGGTTTTCAATTGGACCTCAATACTTGTACTAGGCAAGTTCCAAATACTTGTACAGTAGGCCTTTTAATTATCTATATTTCCATTGTCTTTTTGAACTAATTATAGTTGATTTTGTTGGGATTGCACATGCATCCTTCTATTTTCAAATTCTGTTATTGAAGAAGCATGTCATGAGTAGTCCTTGTTATTGTTCTTGTTCTTCAGGAGAGAGAGTTGCAAACATAATGAGATAGATCTAGAAAAATTGCTTAAAGGATGTGGCTGTGCTCTTTCCGAATGGCTAGTTTTTGGCTCATGTTCCACATGGACGTGATCTGGTCCGTTGATCAAACTGGCAAGCACATGTCTTGCCCCTTTCTATTGACCCCACCTCGATTGCATGATCTTACATCCTCGATCCATCAAGCCTTGTTCAGGGTTCTGCTAATGAAAGCTCTACTGAATGTTAATTTTTGTAGGCCCTGTTTCTCTTTTGAGTGATTCTCATTCCTCTGTTCATGCCCATCGTCTGCTTTTCCAGCAGGAAATTGAGAGTAGTTAGTGAACACGAAGCTGTTGGTACATGTACTTTTGATAGCCTTCTTTTTCTCTTGGAATCCTATTAAACCCATATTTTGACTTGGATGCATACTTCTAGTCTCTAGATTTCTCAATCAGACCATGTTATGTGTATATTGGGTAATTGTTGGAGGGGGTAAATCTTTGTCAATGATTGGAACTATTCATTTGTTGGTCCCCCACTTGTGAGAGATTGGCAAAGGGAGAGACCTAAAGAGGGTGAGAGTGAGGAGAGCATGAAAAGCCCCTGAGAATTCAGTGAAAGCAAACCAATTTGAAGGTATTTTTTTTGCCTTTGGTCCCATTTATTATAGGCTCCAACAGATGAATGGTTTGGATAACATCACTGACACAGTTTTGTTTTCAGTATTTCTCCTCAGAAAAATACACACCAAATTGCTACCAATTTGGTATCTCTAGATAAGATAGGGGAAGTCTATAAGCGATTGTAATTGCTTCTATATTTCATTTAATAGTGGTAGGGGTCCTACCATTCCCTCAACAATGTGTTATTCACAGCCTTCAATGGCAGAGAAATAGGTAAATCACCAGAAGAAAAATTTCTCTAATGCATTTATTTCTGAGTGAACCTTGAACAATCTATTATTCCCTTCTAAATACAATAGCCCAATGGATCCAGATGATAGGGTGAGTTTAGGCAAGTTGCCTATATAAAGTTTGTCTAAGTGAAATATTAATTTTCTTCTTCTCTTGAATTTGAATTTCAAGGAAAAGATTGTGATAAAAATCCCGGCCATGAACAATGTTCAGAAGAGTGAGGAAGCGAGAGAGGCAATCGTATCGAATTTTTTCCCCTTCTGTTGTGATGTTTATTTTAAGGAAAAAAGAAAATTGGCATGCTAGTTATTTGAAATTGAAAAATAGTAGCATGGATTGCTCAGGCCGAAGAGACCATCTATTGCCATGTTTTCTACTACAATTGGCATGTATGTATGGTGTGATCGTGACCGGGAATCATGATAATTGGAAGGGAGATGATTTTTTCGCCCTCCTCCCTGTAGGATTATGCGCCCCTCTTGTCACGTGAATTGTGGCAGACTTTTTGACGTCAAGTCATGTGAGGGGGTGAATAATGCTTATGGGGGGTGAAAAAATCATCACCCGTTCACTATCCATCCAAATGAAAATTTATTGAAGGGAGATGATAAATTCACACGCCCGTAGGATGATTCGCACCCTGTCACAAACGCTTTTTGACATCAAATCACGTTATCAGGGGTGCGAATAATCCTGCAGGGGTCTGATTTATCATCACTCTTTATTGAATTTCGTCATTTCATAGTACTAATTGTATTTAGGGAATTGCTAGCATCCACCGCAAAAGGCATGTCTTCATTCATGAGGTGGCTGGTCTGACATGCGACAGACCAGCCACGAAATGCCTTCTGCGATGGACGCTAGCAATTCCCATTTTAGAAACATTTTTTTCTAAACTTTTCCAAGAAATTTGATGCAATCCAAATTGGGCTGAAGTGAAATTATATTTCCACCATCCTCAGCTGCATCTAATAAAATGGTGGTAATATTTATTTGATCATTAAGAAAGCGGACTGCGTAAATCCGAGATCGAGAAAATGTTGAAAAAATTTAGAGAAATACATATAATATCATTTGAACCATCTCAAGTCAGAATAGGAGTAGAAAGATGAGTAAAAATAAGAGATGAAAAACGAGAAAAATAGCAGAATAAACAAAGGCTTTTGATGTTTCCTAATATTCCAATAGTTAAAGTAAGAAATCTACCATTTTATTTTGTAACATTTTTTGCTTCTAAGTTTAAGCAATTTGCTTGTTCTCATATTGCTACTGATATTGGCACCACCATATTTTGACAATGAGACAAACTTACCTCGTCTTTAAGTATTAAACTTCCTGTCAAAAGCTATTATAATTCGAGAAAAACTATCAGCTTCCTATTAAAAATGAAAGGACAATGCGAGATCGTCTTATTATCAAAATGACATAGGTAATAGTTGAACCCTTGGGCTAACAGACTTAGAAGTGTCTAAGTCAAGGAAAGAAGCTTGGGAGAAATATCCCAGCTGTGTAATTCATCGAGCATGTGAGCTTGATGGGACTTAGAAGAGTCTGAGTCAAGGAAAGGTGTTTGAGAGAAATACTCCTTATATGAATGATCGAATAGATCAGTAAACTTATCAGTGTATTTTGGAATCTCCCAAAGAGGTTACCACTTACCGTGTAGGCGGGCCCCCACTCAGGACCGTAACATCGAACCATCGAGAGGAGAAAAAGAAACAGGAGAGAAATGTTTTTGGGTTTAGTAAGGATTAGTGTTTTGAGAAGGTTAGGTTTAGGGTTTCTTCTTTTTCCTTATCTTTGTTTTCGGGTTCTGATTTTAGCTGAAGAATCTCTCTCGTATTTTAAATGTAGCAGTATATGGTGCGATGAAGCAAGTTATGACACGTGGCGAGAAGTGATTGGAGAAGAGGTTCTATCCTTTATCTTTGTATCTTGGGCTTTTTCGTTATAAAGCCTTACCGATGACCATAATTAGCCGTCGGCCCCAAAGTGAGCCTTCTAATTGGGCTCACACATGCTATCATGATCTTAACCGTTCACTAAGTGGGCCCCAAAGTAATACACATTCACAGTCATTTGATCATCTAGACCTATGTTACGTGTCTCATTGGTTCGTCTGGTTTGGGTTTAGTTTTTCAATTTGAAAATTTTGTACAAACCCAGTTCATTATTTTATTTTATTTTGTAGGTAAGGCGGAGACCCTTACAGGTTTATTCAAATGAGAAAGATGAAACAGTCTGCATACAAACTCACCATAAGACAACAACATCAAGACCTATCCTTAGAAGCAGAGTCTAAGGAGAGGGAAGTACAAAGAGTCACGAAAACTTCTAATAACTACAAGCATCTATCTTCTGACTGAACTTCCTAGCTCTGTGGCTCTTCCACGGGCACGGAATTGGGGCTTTGATAATTTTTTTTCTATTGGAACAGAGGGTTGTTCAACACTGTCCCCAATGAACCTAGTTCGTTATGGGTGGCCTTCTTCGGTTAACTTCAACTTGCTAGTTTTGTACACTATTGAATTGACATTGTGTCTAATAATCAGTTTGGACTCAATTCTGAACATCCAAAACCAACAGGGCCTTAGTCTTAACTCAGCTCGAGAGCTCAACTATGCCTAAGCCATCGGGTGAAACTCTAAATTGGCTTGGGCTTGAATGATCTGTTATATAGATATTTTCTATGGTGTAAGCCCGTATAGTCCAGTATTTTTTTAAAGAACGGACCACAACGTAGGATGATCCAAACCGTCCATTTGATAGGCCACAATGATACTACCCCTTGGATAAAAGTAAAAATAAGAGAGAGAGAGAGAGAGAGAGAGAGAGAGAGAGAGAGAGAGAGAGAGAATGTAGGCCTATTCGAGATGGCCAAATCTCCTAAAAGAGTCCTTGCTTTTCCATTCATACGTTAAAAAGAAAGAGATTACATACTTATAAAATTAGCATTTCTACTATTTAGGAAACAATCCAAACTTTCCAAATCCTAAGGGATACTTAGGAAACAAGATAAAAATAAAAGGAAACTAATATTAAGGGGATTATCCTAGCTATAGCAAGAAATAAGGAAATATACTACTAAGGAAACCAAGAAGATCTTCCAGCTAGTCTTGGGTACATAACCTTCCTTTCCTCTTAAGAGTCCTTTTTCTCAAGGACTAAGATCCTTCTAGTTGTATTATTTCTTCTTCCTCGCTTTCAAATCCAAATCCATCTAATATCGCCAACTGTCCTCGACATTGATGGAGTGAGCTATACTTCTCACCGCAATTATAGCATAACCCTTTCTTGCGCTGCATGATCAATTTGGTAGGAGTTAATTTATTTTGCTGGTAATGGTCCTTCCTTCATGAGGGCGACTGATTGTGATATTAAATAACCGCAAGTGCACGGATCGTGTAAATACGGGTCGAACTCAGGAAAGAGAAATCTAGTTGTCAATCATATTCTTGTACCGATTAGAATACTAGCTATGATATAATGTTGCCTGGAATGGACTCAGGATTTCCGTGGACTTGACCTCAGAGCCAACACTATATATAAGCGTATATTCTAATCAATCTAAGAATCAAATTTAACTAAGATCTTTTTGATTTAAAATCCTAATTTAGGCAAAGTGTATCAAGGTTCTAATGATCTCTTTTAACTACTTATCTAATTTAATTAGAAAACCAAAATTCTAAGGGCTTAAGTAAATTGAAAAATTGCAAAAGTAATTTGGAATAGTGTAAAAACCTTAATTCAATATAAAAGATTACTTAGGGTTAGAATCCACCATGGGCTTGGATTAGATTAATTAATCAAAATAATTTTTGTGTATTGAATTAAATATTTGATAATTAGTCTATGGGAAATAAGATCAATGGATGTCATTGCCCATGAGTAATTTATCAAAGACACACTCCAATTTTAAAGGCTATATAAATATTTATAATGTTCATAGCAATCATTCATACGAAAGGGGAAAGCCAATGACATGAATGATTGGTATGCAACAATTATAAACCATTAATTCCATACGATTAAATTTAATTAAAAACCTTTCTCCTTCTCCATGGTTTCATCTAAACCTTAAGTATATAGGATTTAGTTACTCATGAAACAAAAATAAAAAGTAGAAAGAAGAGAATTGCCATTAAGAACTTGAGAAGGAAAAAGAGAACAAAAAGAACTCTTCTTTAATTGAAATTGAAAGCAAAAATACATCAAATTGTAATTTAAAATAAAGAGCAAAATAATAAACTTATTCTTTTTCTCCTTCAATGGTTGAATCATTGTCCTCCTTCAAGCCTTGATCAGATTCCTCTCGTCGATACGAGTCCAACGGATCCGACCACGCGCGAATCGGAGCTAAAACGAAGAAGTTATGGTTCGTTGAAGTTTTAGAAAAAAACAAAAAAAAACTGCTGAAGACGCGACGAGACGAGACGAGACTAAAAATTTAAGAAGATGGGAGAGAGTTCAAGAGAGATTGATATATAGATTTTGGGTGATAAAGGTTGTTAAATTAAGGGATTGAAAAAGATGTAAGGTGGAGATTAAAAAGCTAATCTTAGAAAACAAATGAAAGGACAAGATTAAGGCTTGAATGGGCTTTCTATATCTCTTCTAAAAAACACATGGGTTACTTTCCTATTTTTTTCTTTCCAAAGGTTTGTCTAAAACCTTCTAATTATTTTGTCAAGCAACTTTCTAAATGGTAGAAAAATAATGAAAAGTTTCCAAATTGAAGAATATGTGCATGAAAGGACCAAATTGTCCCTATCTTTCGAATGAATTGCAATCATGCCATATACTTTCGCAAATGGCAAATCTACCCTTCCTTTGTAATGCACATAAACAATAAATAATTCCCTTCTCCTCTCTTGATCATTTCAATCTCAACCATTGGAATAAAGATCATTTCTCTTCTCTTGTTTTTCATCATCCATCCTTGAAATTTCATCTTTCAAAGCAAAATAAGGGGGTGTGGCATTATCAATTTGATCCTACTAAAGCATCATGCCAATTCGGCCAACTAAGGAATCTTGGAACTTTGGATTCTCATGGCAATTGGTCATTTCTTCACTATTTTCACATGTTAAGCTCAATTTCCTTCATAATTCCAATAAAAATCCTGAAACAACAAAAATACCTTAGTAGCACCGCTTAAAACATAAAATATGCATGCATCCTGCCACTACCATTCACACATAAATGTGTTCATCAGCGACCGCACTAGGAGTAGACATAGATGGATTTGGTAGTGGGGGGCGGGGGAGTATTGACCACTAGCTAGAGATAATTCCTCATGTAACAAGGCTAGTTGGGAAGCATGTTGGAGAGTAATTGGTTGAAACATTTTAACGCCGGCCCGGATATCGTCACGAAGGCCCGAAACAAAACATTCGATTAAGAATGATTCGGGTAATCGTACGGTTTGGTTGACCAATGGCTCAAACTGTGACTGATATTCCCGAACAGATTCCTTTTGTTGTAATTTTGATAGTGCTACTCCTGGATCGTCACTTCCGAACGGCCCAAACCAAGCACATAAAGCATGCTTGAATTGTGATCATGCCATTACACCCATGGTCTTCTCCATCCAACAAAACCATGGTATTGCATCCCCAGTAAGGTGGATCGATGCCAAATCTACCATACACTCATCGGGTATTTTATTGAACCTTTGAAATTGTTCAGCACTAAAAACCCATCCGGCTGGATCGGATCCGTCAAATCTAAGAAATTCTAGACAGAGGGTACGGAGATGTGTGTGCACATCTTCAAGATTTCCTTGATTTACTTGTGGTGCTATGGGGGCATCATCCACTTCGTCATGAACCTTTGATGCGACTAAACTTTGGCATGTTGCATCTAAGGCCGTCAATTTCTTTAGAATATCTTCAAGAATATGTCAGTACGCTTCGTAGCCTTCCTTAAGAGATTGAATCTCTGCCTCCATCCGCTGGTTTTGGGTAGCATGACTTTCATTAGCCATAGCTCTGATACCAGATGATACGACCCCTTCGATAAAAGTAAAAATAAGAGAGAGAGAGAGAGAGAGAGAGAGAGAGAGAAACAATGTAGGCCTATTCGAGATGGCCAAATCTCCTAAAACAGTCCTTGCTTTTCCATTCATACGTTAAAAAGAAAGAGATCACATACTTATAGAATTAGCATTTCTACTATTTAGGAAACAATCCAAACTTCTCAAATCCTAAGGGATACTTAGGAAACAAGATAAAAATAAAAGGAAACTAATATTAAGGGAAATATCCTAGCGATAGTAAGAAATAAGGAAATATACTACTAAGGAAACCAAGAAGATCTTCCAGCTAATCTTGGGTACATAACACACAATGCAAATAGTTTGTGTCCCAAAAATCATTTCCTTAGGATGATCCCAAAAATCAGTTGTTTTATAGATCGGAGGGCTAGGATCATCCTATGAAATGATTTATTGAGCACAACCTATTTATATTAGGGTTTGGATCATCATGTGGGCCGTATTGTACTTTTTGAAAAATACTGAACATTACAGGCTAACACTAAATAAAATCTCCATCAATAGATGCATTAATGAGCTATGCTGGCACTTAAGATGATCCACTTTCCACCATTGTTGAGGCGAGGGACGTTAGTACAGATCCCCTGTAGATGGTTTCTTCCAACTGAGGAGTGATCAAGCAGTAAACAAAGCACCCTGCTTTGGCAATGGGGCCTTAGAAGCATTCTCCAAACCAGAGAACAAGCCATTGAACATGTGTGTTACATCATAGTAGATGGCAAGGGGATTGATTTCTGGACCCAGCGGTGGCATCCTGAGGGTCCCTTCTTATCACGGATCTCAAGAAGTTCGATTGACTTAGCCATGGCTTGAATTACAAGCGCCCAAGTCTTTTCCAAGGGGAAATGGGATCCCCTATTCGATGAGCCATCTCTTCCTGATGCAAAAGAAATTCTTCAAAGATCCTTAGTCATTGCAGATCAAACAAATCAAGTAATTTGGAAGCCAAATGCCGATGGGAGATTGAAATCCCTGGGTATGGTGGCAACCCAAGAGGAGGGATGAATTGGGTTTCAAAAACTTTGCCAAATACAAGTGCGGAATTCAAAAATTAAATGGCAAGTTAAACCACAAAAAAGTAAAAATCATATGCACAAACCAAAAGAGATAAGGAGATATAGAAAGAGTGCACCGTGATTTTTAAGTGGTTCGGTCCAAGCCTAGGACCTACTCCACTCCACCAAGACTATTGATGGCTTCACTAAACCGTTCCCTTAACGGAGGGGAATCAACCCAAAGATGAAGCTCTACCTCGCAAGACTTGCTAACTCGGAGAAAGCTATGCGTCTCCAACACTTGCTCTTGAGATGGCTCCACGTCTCTCCACTCTCACCCAAATACTGCTCTTGATGATGGAAGAAGAAAATCAAGATCCCTTCTCAAAGGGTTACAATGTGATGAAGAAGATATACAAAGTAAAGCCTATGATTCAATCTTTAATCTTGGGTTAAGAGAGGCATAAACAAGTTTAAGTAACTCTAATGATGTTCCAAATAGGCTTAAGAGTGTTAGAATCATGTTTGGGGAAGTTTGGAACCCATATATATAGGCAACATCCCAAAACTAGCCGTTATAGAGGTCCAACGGTCAAGACGAACGAATTCTCGGACGTCCACGGCACTAGCCGTTGGCCATATATATAAAAATGTCAATTCCAGGGCCGGATGTCCGCATTACCCAGGACGTCCGCAACCAGCTCGTTTATCTTTTTACTTCCGGACAAAATCTTAGACGGACAACTGCTCCTATTCAGCGCAATTTTGTAGTTTTTTAGGGTCTATTTGTAAAATTCATATCTCTTTCGTTTCTTATCGGATTTCGTCGTTCTTGGGCTCTACATATATGAGAAGAAGGAGATCTATCTGTTAAAAATATATAAAAAATAATTTGAAGATTTTTTAGTTCAATTATCCCTAAGGGAATGGCCAAGGGTCAGCTAAGTGAGTGCCTATTTGGATATTTTTCAATTCTAAGTTATCTTTGGCACTTGGACTTCTGTCCATGGGTCTTTACCTTATGTTTTAATATTATTAGGGACATTATTAATTACTTATTGTAGGGGAGTGATAAATCGACTCCCGTATATCTTAAATCGACTCCCCATGTGTCTTTCTCTCTCCTCTGGGTTAGAGAAAGACACATGGGGCGTCGATTTAAGATATTTGGGAGTCGATTTATCACTGCCCTTATTATATTGCCCAACATCGTTGATATTTGCCATCATCACATTCTAGCCGCTAGCCGCGAATTGGTTCCCTTTGCTTTCTCTTTCAGCTTCTTTCTTCTTTTTCTCAAATCTATCATTCTCTTAAGTCTATTTCGATTGAGTCTCCCCACTTGAGGTGTGTGCTTGAAATATTGAGACGTGCCTTGTTTCTTTTGAAGTGCGTGCCCAAGAGTGCAAATCCCGTTTCAATGAGGATCGAAAAATCGACTCATGATGTCTTTCCCATCAAGTCTGTTTTTTCGCATTGAGGCATTGGTCATCTTTTTAGAATCATTATTCCAAAACCGGTCATGACTCGCCCATCAAGACTTGAGTTCTATTCAGCCCATTGAGGCAGTTTTTCGTTGAGGTTCGTAAGCCCACTTCATGGCTTATCTTCCAAGTGATACATTCTTAAGCAACATGCAAGAATCACCATCTTCTTCGCAATCAATATCTTCAGCGGACATTTGGCAATAACATCAAGAGATATTCATCATTAGATTTCAACAGTGCTATTCAAATCAAAGGATTTTATTTTATTATAGGGAATTCTAGTGGAAATTTCTATTTTCATATTGGGGAATTGCATTGTAATGAAACATATATTGATTTTCAATCCACGTACGTTTGATGGGGCATGTTAGAGTGTGTAGATCTCACGATTGGATTATCTTGGTGGTAGATTAAGCATGTTGGTTGGATGAGGTAACTAGGTATATTAGGCAACCCGATTAGATTAGCAATTAGGTTAGATGAGTGTATTTCCATATTTATGTCTTTTCACAATCAATTTTTATCTTTCTATGTTTATCCTTTGAGTGTTCTATATAAACACTCATTAGGCTCTTTGTAATTAACCTAAGATTAATATAAAATCTCTTAACTTTGTCACGAACACATGGCGAGCACCCAACCAATAGGAAGTAAGGGCTCTAATCCCCCATATAAATAGAGGCACAATCTCCAAGGTCTAAAGCTCAATTACTTTTGCATTCATTCAATTCAAGAGTTGTCATTAGAGAGCTCAACCTATTATTGCCGGTCCTGACTTAAGCATCAGAGATCCTCCCTGGAGTCCAAACTCCATGTGATTTTCTTAACTACCGGAGAGCCTCTCCGGAGTCCAAACTCCAAGTGATTTTCTGACCGTTTGCTCATGCTTCTAGCTGGGACCCATTAAACCTTAGGTCAGATTTCCACAGCAACATCACTCAATTTTGGACTCACAACCGGTTCTTAAAATCCAAAACAAGCAAGGCCTTAGAAAAATACATAAACTCATTTCATAAAATGTGGAATGCTTACGTTATTGCTATAATAATGGATCCAACCTTTGATTGACCTAAACCCTCCATTTGATAGGCCTTACATTGAGTGTCTTATGGCCCAAAAATCATGCCGATTGTTCGATTCTAATCATTCTATAGCAATGCCTACATGGGCCTTGCTATTTAAGGGGCCCATACAGAATCACATTGGCCTATCGTACTTTGGCGGGAAAGTAAATAGAAAAGAGCCCCTCTTTCGCACCAGAGAAGCCCTTCACCTTTTCGCACTTCTCTTGGCCTTTTCTTTGTAACAGAACACATGAATTCTTTTCTTTCTTTTTTTTCTTTTCATTTTATTTTTTGCTACATCATATCCCAGGAATTCCTACTCAAGGAAAGCAACAGAACACACCCTAAAAGGAATGGAAAATCTCTGGCAGGAAGCTATCCATGGGTCCTTTTTTTTTTTTGAAAGGTAATTATTTTATTGATGAACTATAATAGGATTACATCATGGGGACAAGGTGTCCCACTGTCGTAACAACAATTACATGTTGTAACAACCCTCTCATTCCTCCTTATGTGCCTTGCCTGGTCCACCTAGATGCTATCCATGGGTCCTGTAAAGCATGGAATTTGGAGGGAGAGACAATCTGGCAATCTGCCTTCCGAAAAATTCATGAGATTGTCCATGTTTTAGCCTTATTTGGAGGAAGGGAAAGACATTCTACTAGGGTTGCAGCTTGGGTCGGGTCATCACCCGAAAATAACATGGGTCGGGTTTAGAAATCATGGGTCTCTAGTAGGGTCGGGTTTTAAATTGAAAAACCCGACTCAATCTTGGGTAGGGCCGGGTTTAAAGAAAAAAATACCCGAAACCAGAAACCCAACCCGGCTCATATCATATGGGTGCACTGTGACTTTCTTAAACATCTCTTGAATAATATAGAAAATTATTTTCCAATGTATTGATACAATTGTTTTGATTGAGATGATCATGTCTGTTATGTGAAAATATAGCGTCCTTCTTAAAGTTATACACTTGATGACATAAATTTAGAAATTTTTGGTGTGAAGAATTGTTTTTTCTTCTACGATCTTTAAAATTAGTCACTATCCTAAGCTAAAAAAAAAATGAAAACCCGACCCGACCAACCCAAGTTGCACCCCTACATTCTACCATCCAAAAAGTTCATCAGTTCGTCTATGTTTTAGCCTTGGCTCTGCTAATCGTTTCGTAAGCACCATGGAGTACATACCTTCGCTGAATTTAGCAGAGCTTTTGGCTAATTCATCACAAACCAGAAAGTCACAGGATGGCAATCGAGGACCTGTATTCGGCTCTATAGTTTCAAATTATTTTGGAGTTAATGTAGCAATAAAATCCTTGTTTCAGATCATCTCGCCATTTTCTTCTTTTGCTGACTACTGTGTTTCTTTCTTTTTTTTTTGGAGGTAAACTGCATACTTAAAACATCTAAGTAGACAGAGGAAAAGAAAGCAAAAGTGAATCCTGTAATAGTGGTTGAGTGAAATGGGAGCAGCCTAAATTGTGAAAACGAAGTTGCGGTACAATCTCCTGGTCCCTGTGGAAAGGAAAAAGAAGTTGTCCTTCCTTTTGGCCCTGTTTGGTTTGCAGGAAAAACATTTCTCGTGGAAATTTTATTCCTAGAATTTTTTCGTTCCACAATTTATAGGGAAATGAAATGGTTACTAGATGTCATTGTAAATTAAAGGTCTCTGTTGGTATAACTTGAATTGCCGCGGTCCAAGTTACTTTTTTCATGTGTAATCGGAATGGAAAACTTGGATCAGGTGCAACACCAAGGTCCTTGGTTTGTTCCCAGCTAAAACCCACCAAAAGAAAAATCTTAAACTTGATTGGTCCCAATCATATGAAAGGTCCAGATCAACCAATATTGTATGGGTGGGCCCAATCATGGGATGTCTAACAAACATCTCATCTAAGAAAATTGCATCTTCTTCAAGCATATGGATTCACAGTAACTATAATAAGATAGGGAGATGATATATAAAATATTTTTAAAAGAAAATTGTAAAATAAAGAAAATAAAAGATGATACCTGCACTCCCTTTTGATATTGGCACCCACCCTTTCTTTTTTTTCATTTTCCATTCTTGGCCTTTCATATGCTTTTAAGCTAACATTGTTGCCAGTAGAATCACTGCATTATACACAGAATGGATGGCAAAGGAAGATTCTAACTTTCCAGTCCAGCAATAGGTGCACCCAAGAACACACCCAATGATGACAAGTTGCAGAGAATTCTCGGCGGAGAAATGGACTACGCTGAAAACACAGGCGCTTAAGATGACCGCTCTCCACCATTCCATTGTTGAGGCGAGGGAAGTTAACAGAAATCCTCTGTAGATGATTTCTTCCCACAGAGGAGTGATGAAACAGTAAACAAAGAAGCATGCTGCTTTGGCAACTGGGCCAGATGAAAGGATCTCCTTCAACATTGAGTTATTGACAGCCTGCAATGGCAGAAAAGTAGCTGAATCACTAGAAGAAAATTTTACTTCATGCATTTTTATCTGAGTGAGCCATAAAGCATCTCAATTTTCGATAAATGCAATAGCCCAATCGATCTGGATGGTTGAGTAGATATGGCACTTCTTGAAATTATCGTCAGACCGATGGGCTTTCTTGTGGAGCTTGTCCATGCTACGCAACTGATTAGATGGTTAACATACATTTGTAATTTAAAGGCAATGGTTCATCCAAGAAGTGTCCATCAGTTGGAAGATCCAGACCAAGTACCCCAAAAAGACACAGAGATGGCTCAACTTGGTCAAGAACAGTGTCAAGTTTGTCCTATGAAAACAGAGAAAACTTGGATCGGGTGCTAAGGAAACTAGATTGAGTACAGAAAAACAAATCAAGTACTCAACCAAGTCTCCAGTTGGCTATGGATGACTTAGACTCCAATAGAGTCCAAATCGAAAACCAAGTTTTTAAACCTTGATTAGTTTTTTTTTTTTTTGAATCGTAAAAACCTTGATGTTCATATGGTATACAATGCTTGGCTGAGCAAGACAATTTCTTTGCTTCGGCCATCAAACTTTACAGGTGATCCGTTCTATGATCCTCCACTCCTTGTGTTCCATGCCCCGAAAGCCTCCCCCAATAGATGATCCCAGCCATCCAATCACTGGACTTTCTAAATGGAATGTGGACAATTTGTCTAAGTCTTTAACCATTCATTTGCATGCCACAATTCAGCAGACAAGCATCAGCAAATGGCAGAGATCTTGGGGAGTGGCCCATGTGCGGTAGGGCTCACGAGAACGATGGGCCCTGTCTGTTAGCCAAACCGGCAATGCCATTTTGCTCGAGCCAAGCTTTATAATTCTTCAAATGCACGCATACCAGATGGGATGGAAAAAAATGACATGAAAAGAAATTTTTGAAAAATCAACAGGCACATTAACTGACCTTTGGACCGATTATTTTGTCTGCAATTAGAGATGTAAGCAAAACCAGTAACATCAAAAATCCAAAACCTATTGCGGCTCCCTGTATCCAATTCCTTCCTTCTGAAAACTTGTTACCCTGGAAGAAGTTGGCTAGCTTATGCTGATGTTTGGCAGTATGTAGCAACAGGGCAAGTGTTCCTACGAGCTCTGTACTTTGAAGTATAATAAGCGACAAGGCCTGTTCAATTGCAAATAAAGTTAGTGTCCTGATATCAATATGCAACTAATCACAAACTGTTGAGAAAATCTGCTAGGCAAATCAATCCGATCGTGCACAAATTAAACAGAAAAGTAAAAGTAACAAACGAGCCACAAGATTAACACCAAGAGATTTTACGTGCTTTGGCCAAGCCTACTCCACGGGCAAGAAACACGATCTTCACTATGAGAAAAACAAAATACAAGGATTACAATGGATTAAACTCAAACCCACAAACCCGCAACCCTTTCCTTGCTTCTCAAACCGAAGACCGTACACCAAGAGAAAACCAAGAAGAAAGTCTACAAAAGGAACCCAAGAGCAAACCCGAGATTCTCTCTCTCTCTCTCTCTCTCTCTCTCTCTCTCTCTCTCTCTCTCTCTCTCTCTCTCTCTAGAGGTAGCCGACACACCTCTCACAAAGAGAAAACCCTCACTTGCAGCCCACGCAAGATAGGAACCGAGAGACTTTCTTTCTTTTTTTTGTATGCCTTAGGTTTTTAGAAAACCTAAAAACATTGCTATTTTGGTTCCCACCAGCCTCTCAAAGCATAGTGGGAAAATAAGGCAACTTTCCCAACAATCTCCACGCTGGCTTATTTTCCAGCCACCTGAAGATTTTCCGTTGATGTCGCCACCGGTCCGCTGTCGCTGCAAACCACCATTGGCCTCCCGAAGTACCAGCTACACAACATCGAATCATCCTGGTTCTAACTCCTACTCGATCAACACGGCTAATGCACATGTATAGCTGTCAACCCGTTGACTCACCCAGTCAACCTTGGAGATTGGAGAGGGATCTCGATCCATCCTCCCAAACGCAGGTATTGTCACTCTCACCATCGTCTGCAACACAAACACTAGTTTCTGCCCCAACTGCGAAAGAGACCCTACACGTGCACGCCCTACCACTCTGTTTCCATCTAACCATCGAGATCTTAGGAACACTAGCCACTGTGTCCCCGACCAGACGATATAATCCACCACACTCCTCTCCTTTCATCAGAACCATACAGCCTCGTGTGATTTTCATGGTTCCACCTGCAGCTGAAATCCTGCAACCTTTGGTGTTCAACCGGCCAAGTGATACTATATTCCTTCGCACCTTTGGGACATACGCCACACCAGCCAAAGTATGAACCACTCCATCGAACATCTTGATCTTCACCGTCTCAACTCCAATGACGTCACAAGTAGACCCATCACCCAAGGACACTACACCCGCCCTTGTCTCCTTGAACGTATCAAAATATTCCCCCCTGGAGCATACATGAACAGAGCACCTGCTCATCCGTTACCGCCACCACAGAATTCGTAGCATCATTGTCCACTGGTCAGCTCGCTTTGGACAATCCCGCTTAATGTGGTCATATCCCTTGCAACGGTAACATTGCACGCCATTTCCGCCAACCCTGGATCTTTACCTGCCTTTTCCTGATCCCCTGTCAGACGACCTTCCTCTTTGATTCCCACCATGAACAACCAACCCATGCTCTTCACTTCCACCAAGAAGAGGTTTCTTCCGCATCTCATTCGATAAGAGTGACGCCGTGACTTCTTCCAACTTCATCGTAACCTTACCATACAATAAAGTTGTTGCGAAGTTGTCATACGAATCAGGAAGCAAAGTAAGAAGCATATGGGCCTTGTCGTCCTGCATCTTCAACCCGTATAACTGTCGCTTCAGATACAACCGGTTGGCCAAGCTTTTTGACATGTAAAGCTTTTCCAACTTCTCTCATAATTTAGGCGCATCTTCTTCTTCCATAACGTTCAACATAACGCTATCTGCCAGATATAGTCGAATCGTGCTGACCGCCTTCGACTCTATGTCTTCCCACTCGACACCCGTCATCTTCTTCGTCTTTCCATCATTTCCCTTCAACACCTTAGCCAAGCCCTGTTGAACTAGGATGTCCTTCACCCTCATCTGCCATAAGGTGAAACTACCCTTTTCTGTCAAATCTGTCGATGTTGAACAGAGTAGAACTTGATTTTACCGCCATCTCAGATTACTTCATAATTATCGGTGTATCGCTCCACCTCGAACAAGATTTTTTCTTGGACAATCTTTCTACTCCTAAAGATCCAACCACAACACCCACGATCACTCCGTCCGACCTCGATGATTGCTCAAACCACGGCTCTGATACCACTTGTTGGGAAAATCTGCCGGGCAAATCAATCCAATCATGCACAAATTAAACGGAAAAGTAAAAGAACAAACAAGGCGCAAGATTAACACCAAGAGATTTTACGTGGTTCGGCCAAGCCTACTCCACGGGCGAGAAACATGATCTTCACTATGAGAAAAACAAAATACAAGGATTACAATGGATTAAACTCAAACCTACAAACCCGCAACCCTTTCCTTGCTTCTCAAACCGAAGAAAACCAAGAAAAAATTTACAAGAGGAACCCAAGAGCAAACCTGCGATAACCAAGAAGAACTCTCTCTCTCTCTCTCTCTCTCTCTCTCTCTCTCTCTCTCTCTCTCTCTCTCTCTCCCTTACTCTTTCTCTCTCTTCCTCTCCCCTCTTTTCTCTCTCTCCCTTCTCTCTAGAGGTAGCCGACACACCTCTCACAAAGAGAAAACCCTCACTTGCAGCCCATGCAAGATAGGAACCGAGAGACTTTTTTTTTTTCTTATACCTACAAAATATTGTTATTTTGGTTCCCACCAACCTCTCACAACATAGTGGGAAAATAAGGCAACTTTCCCAACACAAACCATAGCTCTCAAACCCGTACAAAATTTGCCTAACATTAGAGAAATGACTAGAACATATATGACTCTAAAGTCTAAACAAATAAAAAGAATGCCATGGTAATCAAATGTAACTAAAGTAACCCAGATTTCTTTAGAGAATACATAGAAGATTATCTATAAAGAGCAAATAAAAAAAAGAACTGCTAAAAACATAAAACTTAGTCTACATATGCATGTGGATACACATACATAAGCATATCAAAACTAATGAAAGTACAGCAGTTCAAAAAAAAAAACAACAGCTATACATTATTCAGTATGGAAACAATAGTGGACATACGGTGAAGAATAAAATGCATTAAGGTTTGGACACATGGAAATCCATTTGTGTATCTAGACCCTTGTATGAGTCACTAGTTAGATTTAGAGTGAAAAAGGGAGAGAAAACAAGATTTTGGGAAGACCTTTGGTTTGGAGAGTTGTTTATGCCATCTTTTAGCAACCAATAGAGAAGCTAGAGTCTATTATTATTTGGATAGTGTGAGGGATAAGAGTGTGGCTTGGGATAAGAGGCATAGGCAAAACCTTAAGGATAGTGAAATTGCCAATTTATCTTCTTTGCTTGGGCTCCTTAATTCCTATTATTGCTCTCCCAATTTACCAGATTGCAAAGTGCGGGTCCCTGACTCTCAAGGCGTTCAATCTGTCGACAGATTGAACTCTATGAAAAGGAAGGCATCACGCTGGATTAGGGTCTGGAAATCAGTTGCCCCAGGGTTGTGGCATTCGCATGGAGAATGACGAGTAAGAAGATCAACACCTGTGATTGCCTCAAAAGAAGAAAGCTACATCTCACAAGCAGTTGCATTTTTGCAAAAAGAATGTAGTCATTGGATTGTTTGATGGTGCAATGTCCTTTCTCTCATCAACTATCAAATGTTTTGGTCTCTTGTGGGTGTTCCAAAGATCTATAAAGGATATATTCTTAAGTTGGTGTGGAAGTAGTCCCTTTTGTACTAACTTGGCACACAATGTTACCGGGACGCCCTCCGACCCGCGATCCGGGGTCGCCGACCCCAAACGTGGGTCGTTTTCGACCCGGATCGCCAAAATGGTGACCCAGGTAACCCGCGGGAAAAGGAGTGATGCATAGAGGGGGAGAGAGAGAAGAAAGGGGAAATATAACAAAAATGAACTATCATTCCCAGCTTTAATCTAATCATACCTCATTGGAGGCAGAAAAAAGAAGAAACTGAGAAGACACAAAGAGAATAACCTGAAATAGATGTTGTTCCGATAAAAACTTCCATTGAAGATTGCCAATCGAAATACAATCCATGTACAGTATTGTAAAACCTCATTCCCTGCTTGCTTTTGTAGAGAGAGAAGGGGGGGTTGTAAATGGCATAGGAAAGGAGGGAAAAGAGAAATCGTGGAAGGCACGCGGCCACTTAAAAACCCTAAACAAAAAATCCAACCACAAGCCTACTGATATTGACACTACAAGTTTTAACCTCTTTTTTAAACATTTGTCAGATGTTATTGCCTTTCCCAAAAACTGATATTGGCACTACAAGTTTTAATCTCTTTTTTAAATATCTGTCAAATGTGATTACATTTCCCAAAAACTATCAGTAGCCACTAGTTGATATGCTTGACCGTCACATTTAAAGTAAGGCCTAACAATGCTTTAGTATCTCTTGACATAATATTAAACTAGAGAGAGCACCAGAGCGATCCAGATTAGTGCTCCAAACCAACCCACGACCCCATATAGCGAACCAACTTAGCCTACCCTCATCGTACCGCGTACCGGGCTACCATCGTACCGCGTACCCATTCCCTAACCCGTCCCGGAATGAACCGCGTTCCAGGTAACCTTGTTGGCGCATTTAGAAGGAAAGAAACAATCGTACTCTCAAAGAGAAAAATAATAGTTAAGGAAGAACTCTATTAGAAATCAAAATCGACCTTATCTCGTGAGGAAGAAACGATAAGTTGGCATCAAACTACAATTTGGGAAACATCTTTAGAAACAGGCAAACGGTAATATCAGTGAAAAAGGAATGAAGATCAAAGTTGCACCAAGATGGAAATCTCCACCAGCTGGTTGGATGAAACTAAATTTCTACAAGAGAAAGGCAATCTGAGATGTGCAGAAATTAGTGGTATCCTTTGGAATTCTAGTGGCAAGTCATTGCTATCCCTATTAGGATCAGCTGGGGTATGTGATTCTAACGATGCTGAAGCAAGAACAATACTATGGGGCTTAAGATGGCATGCAAATACTAGATCGGTCCCTTATCGAAGGTGATTCAGCAAGCGTGTTGTCATATAAAGCAAATGGACCATGGAAGCTAGCTACCATCATTTTAGAAATTACAAACCTTGTTCGGGAATTTTGGCCTCAATTCCAAAACACGGGGAGATAAGCAAATGAACCAGCTGATAAATTGGCAAAAGATGGGATGAATAAGGAAGGCGTGGAGATTGTTAATTCAGTCATAGAGGTAGCGAGGATGGAGATGGAAGACTACATGGATGGACTGTTTATGTTTCTGTTTTAGTTTGTTTAATGATGTACATACTCCGGGGCCGTCTAACCTAACGAAAACATTTCGAAGGAAACTCCAATGATAATTAAGGGCCTCTTTGGATACTCATAAAAATTATTTGAATAAAATCTTGTATGCTTATAGTTCTAGTTAATGCATTATGCGTATAGCTATAACCATTATAAAGAAACAACTGTCATGAAACCTCCAAATCTATCCAAGTTAGTGGCACCCAAAGTAACCTTGATTTCCCATTCGCAAATAAGATTAACTAAAAATAATCTAATCTGCACATAATGTCCGATTTTGGTGGTATCCAAAGAAGCCTTAAAATAGAAATACAAAAATCTTTTGAGGACCTGGCATGATGGAGGGCAGAAAGAAACAAGGAACCATTTTCAACCTCAAATAAATCCACAAGGAAAAAACTAAGAAAAACTCAAAACTATATTCCAGAATAATTGAATTTGTGCTTGTTATAATACCATATATAAGGACTTACGACTCCCACAACCCTAATGTACATGAATAGTTAAAATATCAAAATAGTAAAACACTCTAATTCACTTAAAACTTGTCATACCGTAATTCACTTAAACTCAACCTCCTAAACAAATCCAAGCACTAAAGCCATAAAGCTGACTAAATAAAAACTTACTAATAGGAGTTTTTATTGGAAAATTGAGAGTTGACCATCGTCACAATCATTTTTCGGCAATCCCTTTAAGGCCCAATGGACTTCTGTCAATTAGGTCTGTTATGGTGATGGTTGAGCTGATTCCAATGAGTACATCTGGGCCCCAATCAGATGCCTAGATCAAAAGTAATGGCCATTTGAAGTTTTGTTTTTTTGGGTTGACTTTTTTTTATCTTGGCCCATGGAAATTATTCTGCAACCATACCTATATCAGTATCCATCATTACTTAAGCTGGAGAGGCCATTTAGTCATTTCAAATTTTAACATAAATTTCAGCCCCCCTTCCATTTAGTCATTTCATGTTTCGACATAAATTTCAGCCCCCATTCCTCTTCTCCTTAGCAATCAAAAACTCTCCCAACTCCCAAAACCTTCTATATGGTGAATTTTCCAATAAGATCCTCGCAAACGAGGGGTCTCGTAGCCACTGCAAAATGACGACTGTGATGGTGAAAATTTTAATTATAAATCTTTAGTGTGAATCAAGATATTCAAGCACCAAAATTCAAAAGAGAAACAAATAGAATCGGCTTCTGCTTTCTTCTCTTGCTGGAAAATATGATAACCACAGCTCAGATCTCATACCATCCTCTCCGTAAACATAAGTACATAACAACCTCACGAGATACCCTCATTTATCTGATTAAACCATACTCATTTCCATCAATTCCTTAGATCCTATAAGAAATATTATATCTTTCATCATTATTATATAAGTATATAACTATCTGCGCGGATCTGTTAGTGGGTTTTCGGGTTTTCCATTTGAATCTGAAGCTCCATGTCCCATGCCTAACATCTACAAATTGTAGCTACATTATATACAACTCCATGGCATTCAACTAAATTTTAATTTACGGGTTTTATTTTTCTCATATTTCCCCCTTTCTTTAGTTGGTATCAGAAACATCTACCCAAAAAAGATGGATTGTTTTACTTACCTCTGTCTGCAAATCGAGAACAGGTTGATGCAGGATTTGAGCAACAATAGAAAGCCCTCCAAAGCTTAGAGGAATGTGTAAACTGAAAAGATGCACTGCCATAGTGCTCCATGTACTCCCAATGTCCCATGGAATATCTGATGAGAGCACCGAGAATCCCTAATAAAATCCAAACAATTTGAGAATAAGATCCGAAAGTCCAAACAAACAACTTGCAGAAATTGGAAACATCATAAAGCCCAATTCTTTCCGGGACAAAGAATTGCAATAAGAAAGCTAAAAATTCTAACTCCCATTAAGCGAAAAAAAAAAAAATATATATATATATATATATATATATGAGAAATATGGTGGTGCGCTTAAGCGCACCATTTTTTTGGTGCGCTTAAGCGCACCATTTTTTTGGTGCGCTTAAGTGGTTATAACACCTCCCATTCGTTTAAATATTTGGGTCCCGCTTAAGCGAACCAATGGGAGGCGTTATAACCACTTAAACGCACCAAAAAAATGTTCTCTCCCCGCTTAAGCGAACCAATGGGAGGTGTTATAACCACTTAAGCACACCAAAAAAATGTTCTCTCTCTCTCTCTCTCTCTCTCTCTCTCTCTCTCTCTCTCTCTATATATATATATATATATATATATATATATATATATATATATGGAATTCTCTAACTTCATAAAGCCTAATCTATATAAGAAAACATTAGAATATTCATTGATAGATCAATGTTCATAGACCATAACTTTACCCTATACATTTCTCAAAACACTATCAATAGACTCTCCAGTTTTTCAATGCGAATAATTCCACCCCTGTTTGGATTGCAGGAAAAAAATTTCCAAAATTACCTACTTTATTTAGACATGAAAAAGGATAAGTTAAACCAATCCCATTCAAATTTTTTTACATAGAGGGAGCTTCAAACTATGATGATATCCCTCTAAATTAACCATAATCATATTATTTCCCTCAGAATTAAAAAAAAAAATCAGTCGGAAATGTTGTTCTTGCAATCCAAACGGGGCCTAAACTTCCAGAGAGAAAAAATCAAACAGAAAATAAAACATCAGAATTTTCTATTCGAACAGATATCATTATTGACTCAAGGGTTTAGGGTTTAGGTTAACCTGAAAGACGCTCGGTGCGTCTTGTTTGTGAGAACAACAAAACTTGAAAGAAGAAGGGTTAGGGTTAAATTTGGAAGATAAAATGGAGACGAGATTCGGAGACGAAAATAGAGAATTGCTAAAACCCCCTCTAAATTTAGCGGGAGAATAACTCCTCACACTCATCTCTCTCTCTCTCTCTCTCTCGCATAATGATTGGTGTAAATTCCACGAATATACGTATCATCCTAGTCGAGTGGCCCCACTTTGAATTGGATGATCATAACCGTCCGATGAATATTTGAATCAAAATGGATCTTGGACAATAATTTTAGTTCTATCCATTTTCATGGATCTATATTATTCCAATACTACTAAAAAAAAACCCCGTGCGATGCACGGGCCTGCAAAGAACTGTACATACCATAGGTTGACCCAAACCGTCCATGTGATGGAACACAACATAAATAGGTTGTACCCCAAAAATCATTTCCATTGGCTGATCATAACCCTCCAATCTATAGAGGTTTCCATAATATGTTGTTCCTCTTAAATCCGGTTTTTTATTAAAAAAGCATAAAGGAGTGGGGTAAGATTGAAATTATGTGGCTTTAATGAGTGCATTGTTAAAAAGCTTAAAGGAGGGAGTAGGATTGAAAATATGTGGGTTGATTGGGTGCCTTTGTTAAAAAAAAAATCAAAAAAAGTTATGTGTAATTCTCATACAATTTTCAAAAAATCCTCTCCTTTTCTCTTCTGCTATATAGTAGTAGATTCCATATTCAAGATCCGTGGACAGCTGGAAGTTTGAAAAGGAAAAGTATTTCTAAAATTTTCTATTAACTTGAACCACCCTATTTAATTATTGGGATTATTTAGAGGGAACTTCAATTTATGATGATGTCATCCTAAATTAAAAATAATAATCATATCATTTCCTTTAAAATCGTGGAAAGAAAAAAAATCTCCTATGCTCCATTAATTTAGACACAAAATGGGCGTGAAACAAATTTTATGCCTCCTTTTTTCAACTTAAAACTGCGGATAAAATTTGTTTTACGCCCATTTTACATCCGAAAGAAACAGAGCCTTAGCAAACTGATTCATTTCATAGAAGGGTGGCAAGGTTTAATAAACGGCTGCCAACATGACGCCAAGGTTTTACTTTTCCATTATCACCTTTTTTTATTTTTTACCCTGCTAGTCATCTTCCTCCTTGTTCAGCCACCATTGTTGTCTTGAAAACTTGAATGTTGAGTTCTTACCATCTATCTCTTTGTATTTAGGTTTTGTTTTTCTTTTCTTTTTTATGGTTTTGCACTATTTTTCATTTATTTGTTTCTGATTTATCTTGTTTAGGGTTTAAGCAATTTGTTTTTTAGGGTGAGTTCTGGAGATAATGCATGGATGACTTCACTCACTTTTTTAGAAGACAAGTGGTTGTATAAGAAAACGTTGATGTAATACATGAATGGATGACTACACATTTTTTGATTAACTTAAACTTTTTTTTGTAATACACAAATTGGGATGTAATACATGAAGCACATTTAATGAAAATAACATCCATTTCTTTTGTTATTTCTATCATGAGCAGAATTATAATGCCATTAGAAGAGTTGCTATAAGCAAGGGGTTTTGTAGCAGAAGGGATTTATCAACTCTCTGGAAGGGGGTTAGTAACTCTCAAAAGTAGGGTTACCAATTTTTGAATGGGCTTATCAAGTGCTTGAAAATTGGCCGAGGGTACTGGAGTTTTGGAAAAAGGTTTTCAAGTCTCTAGGATTGGGGTTATCTAGTATAAAAAATGGGGTCACCAATTTCCGAATGGGGTGATCAAGTCCCTAAAAATTAGCCAAGGGTACTAGAGTTTTGGAAGGGGGTTTTCAAGTCTCTAGGATAAAAAATGGGGTTGTCAATTTCTGAATGGGCTTATCAAGTCTTTGAAAATTGGCCGAGGGTACTAGAGTTTTGGAAGGGGGTTTTCAAGTCTCTAGGATTGGGGTTATCAAGTATCAAAATGGGGTTACCAATTTCCGAATGGGCTTATCAAGTCCCTGAAAATTGGCCGAGGGTACTAGAGTTTTGGAAGGGGGTTTTCAAGTATTTGGGATTGGGGTTATCTAGTATCAAAATGGGGTAACCAATTTACGAATGAGCTTATCAAGTCCCTTAAAATTGCACAAGGGTACTGGAGTTTTGGAAGGGGGTTTTCAAGTCTCTGGGGTTGGGGTTATCCAGTATCAAAATGGGGTTACCAAATTCTGAATGGGCTAATCAAGTCCCTTATGAACACGTTTTTCCTTCCTGTTTTTTTCACTTGTTCATTTTCATTTTTTTTTCTTTCTACCGTACGATTCATCTTCTTCATCCTCCATTGAAAGGGAGAAGGAGAAGGAGAAATGCAAAACCCTAAAATAAATGAAAAACAAAACCTAGATATTGAGAGAGAGATGGGAATGAACTCACGTTTCAAATTTTCGAGTTTTCCCACCTCCAATGGTGGCTAAATGATGAAGAAGATGACTGGTAAGGTTAAAAAAAAAAAACAAAGTTGAAAATGAAAAAGGAAAAAAAAAAAAAGGGGAAAGAAGAGAGAAGAGGGAAAAGTGGAGAAGCAAAACATGTTGCTTAAGAAAAGGGCATTTTCATCCAGCTTTTAATGACAAGACCACTTTTGTCCCTCGTTGATAATTTCTTAAAAGCATGGGTCTTGTTGATAATTCCACCTAATTTTTGTCCCTCATTGGTAATTGATCCTTTCTAGAATGGTGAGACTGACGTAGTGAAGGAGAGAGGAGAGGGCTTAAACGGGGAGAGAGTGAAAAGTGGGTAAGAAGTGGGAAAAACTAAATCAAAATTATGTTGAAAAAAAAATTTCCTCTGTTTTTTTAGCCTTCTTTAGCATCTCATTACTCAGTCCATCTTAGGCCTCTGCTCCTTCTCACCCTGACCATTGAGTAAGAGCTAATATTCTATGGGAAAAAATATCATGGTTGAAACATGTTTGATATTTTGGCCAACTGCCCATCTGAGAGCTAGTTGGCAGATGGGACTAAGCTCATGACTCAGTTTCATCTTAGGCTTCTCCTCCTCCTCATCCTCACCATGGGCTTTAGCTAATATTCCATGGAAAAATAATTCGTGTTTGATATTTTACCCTCTCAGTACTCAGTCCATCTTTGGTTTTCCCTCTAGCCCTCACCATTGGATAAGCTAATATTCCATGGAAAACAAATTCATGGTTGAAACATGTTTGATATTTTGGGCAACTGCTAATCTGAGAGCTGGTGGGCCCAACTGCGCAGGGTCGAAAGCCATGCTCATATTTAAGGTTACCCTAACAAATGGTTTTGCCTTGTGCATAGTTTTAAATAATGCTACTATCACTACCTAGGATTGTTTGAATAATTCCGGGGTGGGTATGCAATTCCCTTGAAAGCAAGGAAATTTTTTCAATCTTGGACAAAAAAATATATGGAAAATGTGCTTACCAAGCACTGGAAATCCAGTCTCCAATGTAAAAAAAAAAATGTCCACACATCTGCCGGGCTTTTCATCTACTTCTCATAGGATAATTTACTTTATCTTACACACCATCACTGCCCAATGATCATTTCAAATCAGTGTAAAATGGTGGGCCTCACTCTAAGCACAGTCTTGGCTGGAGACGAAAAAAAAATGGAAAATGTCTTTACCAAGAATTGGAAATGCAGTTTCCAATGGAAAAAGTTTTCCATACATCTGCGGGGCTTTTCATCTACTTCTCATAGGATCATTACTTTATCTTACACATTATTAATCCCAAATAATCAATTCAAATCAGTGTAAAATGGTGGGCCTCAGCCTGTTCATGGGCTTGGCTGGAGATAATGGGCCACACCCCATGCTTTTAATGATGGGCCAAGCCCCATGCATTGATTCGGGTGGAGATGGTGGGCACACACTTGAGTGTAAAATGGGGAGACCCATTAAAAGTATGGGTTTGGCCACATGGTGGGTCAGAAATCAAAACATGAGGTGTAATATGGCGGGCACAAAAATGCTATGCATGTGTAAATGAGAGGCCTCACCTTATTAAAACATGTGTCAACTAAAATGATGGGCCCCACCCATGCTACTAGTAAAAAATTTCATGGAAAAAGCTTTCCATTAAGGCCATGTTTCGAGGCCTTGGAATTTTTTCTCCGCGGAATATTGGTTTATCAAGTAGTGGGGGAGAGGTGGGCAGGGCGGGAGGAGAGACAAATGAGGGCTCGAGTGAGGAGATGTAGAGAAGTGGATAAAAACATGGGAAAAATAAGTTATACTTTGTGTAGAGATTTTATTTTCCTTGTTTTTCAGCCTTTTCGGTCCCTTTTAGATCTCTCCATCTCCGCCTTCTCTTGCCATTGGGTACAGTAATATTTCATGGAAAAAGATCATGTGTACCAAACATGGCCTAAAAGTTTTCCATGGAAAGAAAATGAATCACAATGGAATGACACACTTATTATATAGTTTAGATGTCAATAAAATGCATTTAGCATACAAATCTTAGAGCCTGCATCTTTAAACATCCCTTTTCTTTAGATTAGTGACAACATAGGACTTTGAAAGAAGGCTATTTTCTTGATGTTTTATGCCACATTAGTGATAACTTACCAGCTTAAGAAATTCTTCGAGCTCAAATCTTTGCATTGTACAAACTCTCCATCTCCTCCAGCTTACAACAACTACCATCTTTCCTGCAGCACATTGAAAAACTCATCGATAACAACAGTAAGAACAGTACTTTTCTACTGAAACCAACACAAAACGAAATGTTTTCATTTCCATCTCCAGTGAAACAGAAAACAACAGAAATGCAAAAATCAAAACCGTGAGGTAGGGGTATTTCTAGTCATTTTACCTAATATGGCATATTTTTATCATTTTTATCTCATGATAGTATTTTTAGTCATTTTAGTCATTTTTTATGAACCATGGGTCATTTTTACTTGATCTAGGGATATTTTAGTAATTTTTCATGATATTGGGGTATTCTAGTCATTTTACCCTACATGAGGTTATTTTGATCATTTTTATGTCATAAGGGTATTTTAGTCATTTTGCACGACTCGGGGGTATTTTGTCATTTTTACCTGGTATAGGGGTATTTCGGTCATTTTGCCTGACTCAGGGGTTTTCTAGTCATTTTACCTAATACGATGTATTTTGATCAGTTTTTAATGTCATGTGGTTACTTAAGTCATTTAACACTTTTTTGGTATATTTTGGTCATTTTAACCCCTTACAGGTCAGATTTAGATTTATAAATAACCTCTCGCAGAAACGATTTATAAATCCAAAAAATTACACTAACATGAGGAATTTGTAAATCTTGTGGATTTCACTCAAATCCAAATCCAGATGTCATAAAGGCTTGCCAAACGCCGAATTTGGATTTAAAAATCCAAATTCACCTCCAAATCCAAATCCAAGGGGTATCCAAACCGGCCCTAAATGTAATAGTATACTATAGGGATTTGCTAAGGAACATAGCAAAAGGCATTTTGCGGACTGGCGGTGGCATGAGAGAGGAGACACCTCAAATGAATTAAACGAAAATGTCAAAATCTATTGAAAAGTGAATCTATGTGGCTGCTCTCTCATGCAACAGCTGGTCCGTGAAATTCCTTCTGCGATGGTCCCTAACAAATTCCATATCAGTATGAATCACTCGTGTATTGGTCTTTGGGAAAGTGTAAGACGCCATTGCTCGCAACTAGTGTGTTCGATGTTTTTAAACTACTATGGATGGTTGTCTTGCTTATGTGAGAGCTTCTACGTGTGTATTTGTACTTATTCTGGAATTTCCTGAAGTTTTAACTTTAAATTCTATCATTTGCATATGTTTCCATATGTTTTTATATTTTATAGAATTTTCATTGAAATTTCCAACTGAAACTGAAACATTTCCATTTTTGTGGCGACGAAATCTGAAATTTAAAACTTTGATACCAATTTGATAATAACGGTGAGAAAGTTTAAGTACAATAGTAATATCTAAAGTCAAAGACAAGAAAATTGTATTCACACCACATCTTTACATGTTGACATCTAGGAAGCATCCTAGGGGGGTAGGATCTATAATATTATGGTGGTGTAGCTCTTATTGCACGCCCATCTCCTCCATTAACGACCTAAACCAACCATGTGATGGCACCAAACTTAGATTGTGAATGTCCAAAGACTAATCTCATTGAAGGATCCTAAGCATCTCATCAATCAATTTTTGGCAGCAGAATGTGGAGTATTATGTGTATGTTATTTTATTTTCCATTTTCTTACTCCTCTAGATCAGACTCAGAGAGGGTGTGGAGAAGTGAGATCAATCGAGGTAGGTCTCACATGTAGCCATAAGCATTAGAGCTAGGCTCCACCATAATATAGTGGAGCCAGGCTATATAAATCCATTCCATGTATAACACCTATATAAAATATTTTAGGGTTTAGGGTTTAGAGTTTAGGGGCTCCATCATAATATAGTGGAGCCAGGCACCATAAAATCATTTCCTGTATAATATCAACACACAATATTTTATTTCTAAGTCCACATGCATATAAAGTGAAAACATAAATGAAACAAGGGAAGAGATAAACATCGAGATTTTTCATGATTGATTGTCGACTTAACATTCTCCATTATATCATTCTAAAGACGGTGTGTCAATTTATTAAAACAACACCTATTTTCTCCATTAAATTACCCAGTTGAAGCAGAACAACAAAGCAAATTGTCCAAGATTATTTCATTCTTTACAACATATAGTACTTAGGAAAGATGAGGCATTCCGCAAGTCGCATAAATTTGACTCAGTTTCACAATAATTATACTGATAAATAGAAGAGTACATAGAACACTGAAATGAAAAACACACCTTGCAAAAGAGTACAGTAGTGGTTGCAAGAAAGATGAACTCAAATTTTTGCCTGATTTGCAAGTGAAGCTATGTCCCATTCTGCCATCATTTGGGAAAGCACAAATGAGTTTCTAAGATCAGCTAAAAGTTAGTTCTTTATGTTAATGTTCTCATAAAACAATAATTCCAGTGATTTGTGCAACAAACACCTAACACGGCTGAGCTGCGGTTTGGGTCTCGTAAGTGGGGTGTATCAAAGATCCACTTATCACAAAATTATATTATATATTCAAAATAAGCCATAAATTGGATAGAATGTGCTAAAATGTCATCAACAAGTTTGCGTACCATTTCTGACGGCGGAGAAAGTCTCGCATGTCCTGGTGTGATTCTCCACGAACAATTAGACGCATTTTCTTTGAATCTTCCCACAACAACCCACCGATCTCTCTTGCAAAGTCACTCGCAGCTTCAAAAACTTCCTGTGAGAGGAACATAAACATGTCATGTAATCAATTGAGTTGGGAAAAATGAGCAAGGGAAGAAATAGAAAAGTGTAAGTATGTCAATGTAAGGATGTTTGAAATGTCTACCTTAGATGGGAAATCTTCATAGAGATGAGAAGGAATCATCTCAACCCTATTCCGATCAGCTTCCCATAGTCTAATCTGTAGGAGAAAATCTATCTTATTAGATGACAAGTAAGAAGCATATTTCCTAAATGGGAATTACTAGCCAATTTTGTGGAAAGCCATTTGACGGCTGGCTTTTGAATGTGAGAGCAGCCACCTCAGATGAAGTAAATGAATAAGAAAATATGCCAAAAAGTCAATCTGTGTGGCTGCTCTCACATGCAAAAGCCAGCCATGAAATGGCTTTCCGTGAAATTGGCTAGCAAATCCCTTCCTAAATTAGTGTAGCATTAATAGAGAAAAGTCAATGTTTCATAATCCTGAATAAGATCTGCTGGTTCAACTGGAACGAGAAAGTCTGTAGATCTGCTAGCCTCCAAGGACTTTCCTAAAATGACTTCGTGGTTTCTAAAACAAAATTTCTTTAAATGCCAATTTCTTACTGAGTTTTAACTTTTTATACCCACTAATTTATCTTCTTTTTTTTTTTGCCTCCGGTATAAAAGTTACTAGTTACACTTAGAAATTGATATAAAATCATGACACGGGAAATGGGGAAAATTAAGAAAAAAACTAAAAGAAGAAAGAGGCAATTACATTCTACAACCCTCAAAATAATCTCTCTCTACACCTTTTACTCAATTATCGAATTTCTGATTTGTTCATAAAATTTTGTTTAACTAATCAGGATCAATCTAATTGAGGCCAGTCTGACCAGACTACATTTCTGCTAGTCCAATTTTTAGAAAAATGAAAGGGGGCCTGATCTGTAACATTCTCTGGTACTGCAGGTGTTCTTTCTGCAACGCGAGGATGTGCATTCTGCTGAAGGAAAGAAATTATCTGCAAATATAATATTTTACAAACATGTAGGTCAGTTTAACTGCTTAAGTAAAAATATATTTTACAAGAAGTCATGAAAGAAGATATTTGGAAAATAAAGAATCAAGAAATTCCCAATTTCTTCAGAGCTGAATATAAATTGCATGGTCTTGGAGACCAGTTTGAGTACATACTGGCAAGGTTTTAAATTTCAGTTTTGACTATAATTTCGGTCCTCACCGAAACCGAAATTTCGGTCGAAATTTGGTAGAAGATATCGAAATCCCATATTTTTCTCCTTCTGTAAAGGAATAAAAAATTAATATTTTATCAAATATTTCGCCAAAATTTCCGAAATTTAGACCAAAATTTGGTACATTTCGGCAATTTCGGTTTTGGAACGTTTCGATTTCGGTCCTCACCAAAATCTGAAATTTCGGATTTCAACCGTAATTTAAAACCTTGCATAGTGGATGATATGATGAGAAATTTCTAGGGGTTTAAAAAACTCCAAAAAGGGAAAAGAGACTTGTAAGATAAATAAATGTGCATTAAATTTATACTACATATAAAGGGAAAACTCAGTTTCACCCATGAAGGCTTCGATTTCATGCTTTAAATTTTTGTTTACTTATCTATAACTTGGATGCAACTTAATCCAAATGATACGTTTGTGCTCGTATGGGATTCGCTACGCAATTTTCGCAAAAGCCATTTTGCGGCTCACTACTCAGGAGAGAAAAGACACCTTGTAGCAGATTTTGTCTTATTCATTTAATTCATCTGATATGGCTGTTTTGTCCTAAAAAAACTGAGCCGCGAAATTGCCTAGCAAATCCCCTATTATATAATATCACCTAAAAGGTAGGTAAAGAGAATTAAAAAAGAAACTGTCCACATAGTTGTGCATATCCAAAAGGAGTTTGCAACCAAAAAATATAGAAATTGAGCCAAGTCATAGTGATCATTTAAAAAAGTATCCGATATTAGTATAGATCATGTCAGACATCATAAGTTGGGCCTAGACAAGTATCAGGATATCCTAGTTGAGAAGTAGAAAGATGCTTTGTTGGATATCCGAAAACGCAAATAAAACAATAAGAGAAATTTTCCCTCCAGACCATTAGCTCTTACCTGCTCTGCCGTAATTCCTTTCTCAAAAGCAGTATATAAGCTTTCTTTTGTTATTGCTCCAACAATAAGGTTTGGAAGTTGATACTCAATCCTGCAATTTACCAATGTGGAAACTGAAACTTCAATAACTGATTAAAAGATGCTCAAAAAACAATAAGGGAAAAGAATTAAAGACAATAAGGGAACACATTTTCACAGTTTATAGTTTATACAGTCTATGAACATAAAAGGACCACATTTTTATAGTTTATACAGTCTATGAACATAAAAGGACCACATTTTTGTAACAGATTCAACTAAATAAAAAACCTCAAGAAAGCACCAGTGATGTTGAAGTCCTATGACATCCCATTCCTATAGAAAATTATGCACGATTCAACTTAAATCCTGTTTGACAAAAATGCATTCAAAAAGACAAAATGGTGTATGGTTATGTGTTCCTTAATGTGTTTGAAGTTATGTGAATCTAAGGCTAAGGAAATGGAACTGCAGGTAATAAAACTTCTACCATGTCTAACTGGTCCAGACATGTGATTCCTGATATGCAGACCATTACGATATAGCCATAATTTAATTTCCATCTGTTTGAGAACTTTTTACACATCAATAATTGTTCTAATTAACAGAATTCGATCCAATCTATCCTATTATAATTTTATGAAATGATTCAGTTGTCGGGCCACTGCTTATAAACAGTGAACAAAGATAATTTAATAAGTATTGAAAAGAAAATTCTTATATAAGAGAGCTTTAATTTTTTTAAATCTGATTAATTTCAAAGAGCAACTCATCATATGCTAGCCAATATTTACATGAACAAATGACACAAAACCGCTGCATAAGTTCAAAGTGACCCAAAAATAGAAAATAATATTTGATCATCATAAGATGCTCACATCATAGGAACTTATTAAAAGGGATGCATACCTTGAGAAAAGACGTAAAATCTCGCAATGTAATTTAGATGATGAGTATGCATACAGCCTAAAGTTTGTTTCTACAACTACAATTCCCTGTGCAGAAAATCATACATAGAAGATATCACTAAATTGCTAACTTGAAGTCTGAAAATATGAACAATTTAACGCACGTTGAACTATTACAAACTGAAAAAAAGAAAAAAAAAGTCTCAAACTAATTGGTAGAATACTAATTGACAAGAACAAAGAAAGCTTGATATGAATATTAGCTTATCGATATCATCTAACCTGATGGGATAAACGGGCAACTCACAATTATGTTCTCAAGAAAATATTGGATGAAGAAGTCATATACGACAAGGAAACAATAAAATAAATTCTTGACCCAATTGTAAATGCAAATCATTTCATAGTGCATAATAAATGGATAACAACCAGTTAACTATATTGACAACTCGCCATTCCCCAAAAAAAAGAAAAAAACTATATTGACAACTCGCAATTGATAATAAAGCACCACAATCCACTAATATGTTGAAGTTGACATATTCTAACAGGCAATTGGACTAAAATTCCCTGCCAATTACGCGATTGAAGTTGACATATTCTAACAGGCAATTGAAGTTGACATATTCATAATCAAACTTACAGAAAGTCACAATCTGAGATATTCACTATAATTCCCTGCCAATTAGGTGATCTAGAGCTCTAATAAGCTGGTTCGTGGCCAATTACGCGATCTAGAGCTCTCATGAACTGGTTAGTACGTCAAAAGGGATTCACAATCTTTAAATGGAGTCGGGAAAGAATTCAAAATGTAGCTCAATATAATTCTCCACGTAATGTTGAATCCATCAAAGTAGTCTTTAGTGCAAATTAATAATAACCCCCACTTGCATGTCAAGTTATCAATCATGGCAATTGGATCTGGTGTAGATCAAAGGCGTGATTTTTGCCCATAGGTACTCGAAGAAATGATGAAGAGAAAACACAAAAATTAACTACAGAAACATACATGTGTGGATGAAAATAATAACTAAAGCTCACTAAGCATTGAAAGTTGGACAAGAATAGGCATACAATGGCAGCTCTCAAACAAAGAAATTTGTAATAACAAATCATCTAATAAGAAAAGGGACAAGTGGATTCACCATTCAGCTTGATTTAAAGTAAATTCATGTGGAAAAATTGAAACCTGCTTGCGTGATGATGAATCTGACAAGCTCACGGAAAGATTGGTAGCCAATTTGGTAGGAATAAACCAACTTTCTTTCCTACCCTAAGGGAAAAAAGAGAAGAGTTCAGTATTCCAATAACTGACGTAGAGAAATACTCTTCATATTACCAATAAAAAGATTTTGCATTCATATACAAGTACAGTAGGGGTGGTAGTATCAACCTGTTGAAGTTTGACTAATCCCAGGTCTGCCAGGTCCTTGATAGCCTTGCTCTGAACCTCAGTCAGGGAATTCAGATTATATGCCTATAACATATGGACGCAGGGATAAGCCAAACATGAAATGAATACAGAGAACTATACATGACTGGTATGTTTTTTTTAATCAGCCAAAATATGCATTTGCTAGTGAAAAGCAATCATGAATACAGAGAACTCATCTACTACCTCACCCATAGCATGAAAACTGAGCTCCAGCAAAAATGAAATCAAATCTGTCGGATCCAACCCTCTTTCCTGCACCATATTGAAAGAAAAATCCAGAATAAGTATATCTAATATAAGGAATCAGTACATGCTCCCTCAAGTACTACTTAGAAACCAGAGCCATGGTACGAGTAACACAAATTTGTCTCCATCGACACTCCAAAAGTGACTGGACTCAGTTACAAGCACAATAAAGGCGTGCAGAAAGGTAAATCCAATGAAGAATATAAATTTCAAAAGCCAATACCTGGGCAGTAGAGATGTATTCTCTGATAATGTACCAAAGTTGGGCATTGGTATCCATCAACTGTTGTTTAAACATTCAACAAGATATGATACTATAAGACGCAACACATCAAGGTAACAGCCCAGAGTTCAAAATGATAAGCACCAAAAACTGGAACCCACTTCAGTTAATCTTGGAGTTTCATTGTCCCTGTATCAATGGCATATCAGCACATATGAGCAACCCGGATACTCATCCTACATCCCCAATTTTAGCAAAGGACCATAAGATAATGCCTAAAGCAAGGTTCGAAATTTCGGCCGAAATCCAGAAAAGAAAAAAAGAATTACTTTTCATTCGAAATATATTTTTGGAAAAAAAATCATTTTCCCCAAATTTCGGCCAAAGTTTCCGAAATTCCAGGTTCGGGAGATTTCAATTTCGGTCGCAACCAAAATCCGAAATTTCGGTATTTCGGACGAAATTTAAAACCTTGGCCTAAAGAACAATCATCTTAACAAAGGAATATTAGAAATCGATGACCTTGCACTCAAAAGGCCTCGCTGGAAAACCTTCATCATTGAAGAGCTAAAGTTTGCCGGCCTTTCCACTTGAGCTGAGCTAATAAGTTGCAGCAAGAAGCACTGGTTTACCACAATTTCAAGTCATAAAAAAGGAACAAACTGAAAATTAATGGAAGTTCACATTGACCACAGGAAGAAACCAATTTTTTAATCCCATAAAGCGTGGGATGAGATAATAAAGTTAGTACTGGAAATATGCAATGAAGTGCCTGCAAACATACATAAACAGGCTATGAAATCATAAGAACGGAGATGGCAACCTCCCATTGGTCATGTGCGTAAGCTTCTAGATCATCCAAGGTTGGCAGCCTCATGGTGATACTCAAAGGCATTGGCTCTCTAGGTAAAGCTCCACTGCAAATTCCATGTTTATACATCAATATCAAAAAGTCTTAAATTCTCTTCAACAAAAAATATTAATTAAGCCCAAAACAAATTATTATTTTCAGGCGGATAAAGGGTATGGTCAGACATGCACCCTGAGGGTGTAAAGAATGTTGTCACCCAACAAAATCAAAATGTGTATTACACTATAGGAAAATGTAAAATAGTTGACAGTGTGATAAAAGGTAATGATTGTTATTGTTAGGAGGGATATGTGGATTGTTTGGTCACCAAAAGTCCAAAAGTATCTAAAAATGAGCAGATAACAAATTTCACATCAAAGTGTAGATGCAAGTCTGCAGCAACTGAAACCTCTTCGCATTTGTTGAAGGTGAAATGCAAAATTATGGGGAATTACAAATTACCCTCATTCAAGCATTAAATAAATCCCAACCTTAGAAACCTAAACAGACAATCATCCAAATAAATCCTCACAACTCAGACTGAATTTAGTGATTCGCCAGGCAAGATAGGCAGGTGAGCCACAGAACATGAAAAAGAAGGAATGCATCTAACAATAACAAAACCCTCTCTTTACGTGGATAAACATAGATGATACTTATGTTGATTTTAGATGGATGTTTACATGATTATAATAAGTGGAAGGTCTAATAAAAATATATATATATATATATATATAGAGGAAAGTGTCTCTAGTCTCTCCCCTAGATAAGCTTATCTACTCCTCCCTTTAAAAAAACACAGTGGGCCCACGCTGTTTGGATGATCCAAAGCATTCATTTGATAGGTCCTAACATAGATAGGGTGTGCCCAAAAAATCAGCACCAAAGGGTCATCCTAGAACTTCGTTTTGTGGTGCCTTGTGGTACCCAGAATGGACACATATAAACGTCCACGTTTATATGCGTCCATTTTGGACACGGTGTGCCCAACAAAATGAAGTTCTAGGATGACCCTTTGGTGCTGATTTTTTGGGCACACCCTATCTATGTTAGGACCTATCAAATGAATGCTTTAGATCATCCAAACAGTGTGGGCCCACTGTGTTTTTTTAAAGGGAGGAGTAGATAAGCTTATCTAGGGGAGAGACTAGAGACACTTTCCTCATATATATATATATATATATATATATATGTTTTACATTAGTTTTTTTTTCTAGTGTTCTTCACAGGGAAGCAGGAATCTCTACTCATAATGGGGAATCACTATTCCCCAAAACGCGATTCGGAAACGGGAATCTCGTTTCAGAAACGTGGGAAACGTGATTCCCACTCTAAGGCTCTGTTCACTTGTTTTCCCGGCAAAGGAAAAGAAAAGGTTTCCCGGGATTTTGACGTGGCATTAGGAAAAGAAATCCAGGGAAACTGTGTAGGAAAAGGTTTCCCGCGCCTGTTCACGTGCGCAGGATCTATGCAGGAAAATGTTTCCCGAGAAACCGCTTGCCCACCTTTTATCACTAGTTTTCCCGGGAAAGCAAATCCGACCAAAATAATGGGATTTGGTTTCCCACACTAGTGAGAAAAGAGACATTTCCACGTCATTTTTGGCAATTCCATGTCATTATTTGACATATTCCACCCAGGCTTGTTATTTTCTCAGGAAAGCAAGTGAACACCAGAATTATGTCTTGTCAAGGTCTTGTCAAGAAAAAAGGAGTCTGTTTCCAAGGATTTGCTTTCCCGGGAACGCAAGTGAACAGAGCCTAAGGGAAACGCGTATCCCACTCTATGGGAAGTGTGTTTCCTATCTACTCAGTTCTCTTGCTAGTCCTCTTCTCTTCTGGGTGGTTCTCTTCTCTTCCTCTTCTTAGTATTTACACGTAAAGACATTTAAGTAAATGTCTTTACTATTTTTATTGTCAATTTACTTACCATTCAAAAAAAATTGTTGATTTACTTAAGATTTACATGTAAAAAAGGGCATACGTCGATTAAAAATAGTTTCGAGATCCAAATCTAAAAGGATAAAAAGTCAACTTTCCAGTTCTAATACAAAATTCGAAAAAATGGGTTTGGTTAAAATCTTAACTTCCAAAAGATGGAGTATCCTTCCAATTTTAAAAATTCATAAATTATATCATGTCCAAACATTATTAAATCTCAAAAGTCCGGTAAAAAAATCACATAATTTGGTTTCTAAAGTTTTTTCATCTTGTCAGGCACTGGTCGACAGAATGGTCAACACAGGCATTCCAGCTGATAGTGATTTTCCTTTAAGTAAATGTTGGATCTTTTAATAAAAAGTGCTTTTTAATATTTGGTTCATATAATTATTTCTTATATTTTTTAGTAGTTTTTATTTTATTTTTAAATTTTTGTAAATATTTAACTATTAAAAAAATTCTCCAACCTTTCACGCTTCCCGCTCTGGCAACCTTGGTTCTTCATATCTTTTTTTAGTGACAAAAATTTCGCTTATCTTTTCCTATCTTTTGTTCTAGCTTTAGCTTCTTAATTTTTTTGTCGCAACTTTATCGAATCAAAAAACAGAAATGAGGGCAAATGCGGAAATGTTTCATTCCAGAAAAAAAAAAAAAAAAAAGCACAATGCCTGTCGAAACGGAATTGACAACTATTTTCAGACTTTATCTAAAAATTCAATAACTCTAGTATTTTGTCAATACGATATTTCATAAATTCGAGAAAAAAATCATTCGAACTTTTCTTACTGAAGGTAATTCAAAGTCATATAGGTGCGATCATACCATCACAAATGCACTGGATCCCATCAGAACTCCGAAGTTAAGCATGCTTGGGCGAGAGTAGTACTAGGATGGGTGACCTCCTGAGAAGTTCTCGTATGTCACCCCTCCCTGTCACTTTGGGATGATTGCTGGATTTGGATCCCTGATTCCCAAGGCGGATTCTCGGTACACTCCTTCTTCCGCCTACTTACCGGAAACCAAGGGCAGTTATCCGAGCATGCAAGAATATGGGGCTCCAATGCTCCCCCGAGTGTATCTGCGTTCGCATGGACTGTAGGGCACAGGTGTATTAATACTTGTGATAGATTGAAGCAAAAGGGCTTTCACTTGCCCAATTGGTGTGTGTTATGCCACGAAGAAGAGGAGACTCTGGATCATCTGTTTGTACTCTGTCGTTATGCACATAGGGTATGGATGGCCATTATCAAATCATTTGGAATCTCATGGGTGCTACCAAATTGCATTTCTAGCATTATTCTCAATTGGACTGGTGCTTTCTCTGGATGCATCGGGCAAGCTATGTGGAAAGCTCTTCCCTTGGCGGTTATTTGGCATATATGGTGCGAGCGTAATAGATGCATTTTTAAGAGCAAGTCAAGGTCGTGGCAGCACACTGTCCTGGACATCCGCATATCCCTCATTTCATGGACCCACTAGAGAAACGGGATCCCGTATTCTATAAGGACTGCTCTCTGCGACTGCTCTCTGCAACTGGAACACCATCGTCTCGGAAAAACGGCATGCTTGTATCCCAACCCCGCGATGGATCCCTCCTCCGGATGGTTGGCATAAGTTAAACTTCGACGGAAGCTCACTTGGGAACCCCGGAAGAGCCGGGATTGGGGGGCTTATTAGAGACTCGGACTGTCGGACCATCATGTCTTTCTCGGGCACCATTTGTGTATGCGATGCTAACGAAGCCGAGGCAAAAGCAGTCCTTTTTGGCCTTCAATGGTATGATGCTAACAATCTTGGTCCCTTAACGGTTGAAGGGGACTCAGCCAATGTGATAGCCTGGGCTTTAAATCGATCTCCTGGCCCGTGGAAACTCTGTCACACGCTGGAAGCTATTCGAGACCTCGTTCGGGTCATCAAGCCTCATATCGAGCATAGGCGAATATCAGCGAATTCATGTGCTGATGCCCTTGCTAAGGAAGGGGTAGACATCACTCCGACGCGCATTCTCTTACCAGAAGGCAGGATTTCTCTGTAATTGGGCCACTGTGCCCTATATTTTCTCTTGTACTCACTGTAGGACATCTTGTCCCCTATTCTATCATGGAATAAAATTATCGTTAAATTTCCAAAAATTAAAAAAAAAATTCAAAGTCATATTCGCTGAGAAACTCTTTTCAGGTCATCATACCCACTTCCTGAAAAATAGCATCCTTAAGCGTTTCCCTAGCGTTTCCTAAAAAAATAGAAATTTGTTCCTAGAATTAGGAAAATAATTTCTTATTTCATGTGAAATCAGTATGACTTTTAAGTTCCAACCTCTTATGCCATGATGTGACAAATTTTGTGGGTTTTTATTCTGAACTATGCTAGTGCAATTTAAAGAATTAGCAAAATGTTCTGTCACTCTAGTTTCTATTACAAACTTCCGTAACAGGTTATTGTTCAATCTTGATTGTTCAGAATAAGAAGTTACACTGGAGTTATCCTGGATTATTAACTGGATTTCAAGATTTACTTGCGAATACTAGATTTCAGCTGTAGTGATCTGATATTGTTAGTTTAAGATATTAAGATTTAGGACTACCAAGAGAACAAGAAGCCCAAAAAAAAATAGAAGTTGAACCAATAATAACACATGCATAATTGTAAGAACAAATGTAGTTTGATCTTGTATGCACGAGTCGCACGACTATGCTTCTCTCAAAAAAAGACACGAAAATAATTATATACAGAAAATTCTCACTTCCACGTTTCAGGTAACCATGTTTTACATGCATCAAGAGATGCTACAAAGTAACTAAAATTCATGGAAATTATTATTATGACACTCCAAAAGAAAATTCATGCAGACATAATATAATCGCAAAGCCAATCTCGTGGAACTAACCTAGCACCAATTTGCACCCCTTTAAGGGGCTTAACTCATCTTACCCAGAGCTCAAAATAACAAAATGTTTTCTGTCTACATGACAAAGTATGATGCCGACAACCTAACACAAATTTCGCATCCAGGAACATAGTGGGACATAAACGAAACTATTTGATGTGAGATGAAAAAATTCCACATCCAGGAACATAGTGAGACATAAACGAAAGTACTTGATGTGAGATGAACCAAAAGATGGCAACTCATGACAATTTTCTAAACTCTAGAAAAACTGCATCGATAAATATGAAGATCAGATTTTTGAGTGATAGGGCAGCTAGAAAACCAATTGATATGAGATCATGATTTATGCTTAATATGTGTGCCAGTGGTCTGCTTTCTTCTCTTTTCAATAATTTATAGGCAAGTTACATGCGCATCATCATAGCAACTATGATTCATGAACTCATTCTACCACACAACATTTTCATTCTAGGATGCGCAATACAAATTTATTGCATGGAAAATTAGTAAACGTAAATGGGGATATCAGTATTACATTAGAATATGCATGGAATGGAACTGCCTTGTAACTGACCAATAACAAGCTATCGAGGAGCAAGGGGGTGGAAAGATTCACATTGCACCAAAAAATTGAAGTGGCATTCGGTACCAAAGGAATATTAATTTATTGTAGATAATGAAACTAAAGATTGGTTTGAAAATCAATAATATCAACCAATAGCTTTTAATGGACATAGGTAATAAATGGATTGGTTTGAAAATCAATAATATCAACCATTAGCTTTTAATGGACATAGGTAATAAATAGAGCATAAATACAGTTCTTATATTCACCTCGTTTCATAAAACACATTGGAGCTGCAAACACGTACCCATATATCAAGTATGTCTGAAGATTACGTTGAAACTTGGGATTTAGTTTAATACTAGTTTCCCTTTTCCTGGCAGTATAACAAGAAGAGTTTTAGCAGAAAGACAAAGCCACAGAGATTGCAACACTAGCAGAAAATTTTCTCAATCTCGGGATCTTCTCTAGGAGATTGAAGCATCCATTTGGCCATTTGGAAAGAATAAACAGTTAAGACAAATAAAATCATTACCGTTATGCTAAAAGAAAGAATGCAAAAGAGTAACACTGCTATACCAGAGGTAGCATTAGAAAGACCCGAGCATCTATATGAATTGAAAATTTGGAGGATACATGAATGAACATCTTAGTGATGTAAACAATATATTTTTAACACAATTACCATTCAAAAAAACACAATTATACAATAGTGTGAACTATTTATCGTGTTGGAACTACCAGGGTAGCCCATAACCACGCCTAACACCTCATGCACCTATGTGAGTTTACAAAATCACGGTATGTGTGGTCTTCAAAACAATGCTCACAAGTCACTGCTCGTTTTATTTCAGCAAAGCATAGCAGGCTGTTTGTGTGAACCCCTGAAACATCTTGCAGTTCTTTATGCAAAGAAAATGCTATAATTGACAGAAATTTCCGATAGATAAAACAACAAATCAAATGGGAAAGAACAACACCCATGCTAACATTCAGCAATGTGCGTAAAATATATTCTATTTTGAAGCAAAATAGGTAACCCCACATAGAAGGTAAGATAAGATGTTAACATCTTGCTACACTTCAAACATAATATGAATCACCTTGCAGGGTTTTCGTTAGCTCCTACTATCCAATCTAGAATATAAATAAAATGCACCAATCACATTAGAAATTGTTGTAGAGATAACTCAAATTATAGAGCCGTGCTAGCATTCACCAATGTATGCAAGGCATATTTTTGTGTTAAAGAAATATAAGTACTCCATACAGAAGATAAGATGTTACATTATGCTACACATCGAACATAAAATGAATCACCTTGCATGTCTTTAGCTTCTAAGATCCTATCTAGAATATAAACAACTTACACAGGTACTATAATATCTTATACTATCAACAACTTGCACAGATAATAATTTTTTTTTAAAAAAAAAAAAAAAACTTACACAGATATCATTAGAAATTTTTTGTATAGTAATTTATTTTAAAGAAAAAGATAAATATTTCATACCTGTCAGTAGCTTCAAGGAATATTCTTAATTGCAATAACCTATCAATCGCAACTTTATGCTTGGAGAACCCATCTGAAAGCACCCATTCCTCCATTGACTTGGCAGTGACTGGGGCGTCAACATATAACATCTGCAAAACATAATTCTTTGCCAAAGGAGGCAAAGACCTGGGCACAAGAAACAACAGTATATAGTAATATTAATGTGATATTTATTTTGAAAAAAAAGTAATATCAATATGATATCTATTCCTTCTTCTTTTTTTCTTTTCCTCTCTCTCTCTCTCTCTCTCTCTCTCTCTCTCTCTCTCTCTCTCTCTCTCTCTCTCTCAAGATACAATTCCCCAAAATTCATTGGAACAAATTCTAAGTATGCATTCAGTCTTTGCCATAGATTACACAATTTCTCTTACATAGTTACCTGGTTATGTGGTAACCCTTGTTTGAGCACAGGTCTGCGGTTCGTAATATGCTAGTCATTCAATGAACCCAGTACAATCAGGTAGGATTAATTGGTTCGATGCTGGATTGACTTGTTCATTAGTCTGGTTTGCTTAGTTCATTAATTTAGTATATGCCCAAGTATAACTTCTTTAATATACTTTAAATTTAGTGAAATTGTGTGATCTATCTCATTAGGTAATAATTTAATAGAATTTTTATCGCACAAATAAATCTATGCGTCTTCTTGTCTCTCTACCAAGGCAAGAGCGGTAGAAAATTGCATGCGGTAGAGATCCATGGATATGAGAATGGATCAAAATTAAACGGAGAAACCCGAGACTTATGAACCAAGATGAACCATACTCCAAACCCGTGCATTTTGTACCAGTTCAGAATCCAGTATCGATATTATTGAACCAGGTAAGGTTGTTGGTCGAAAAGACTGAACACTCTACCAAAACCTACAAGATTCCATTAAATGGACCAAATTTACATAAAAACAAAATTCTAAAATTAAAAGGCATCATCTTCTCATTCTTTTGGCACAAATTTAAAAACAAAAATAAATCTTACAGAATCTTTTTAAAAAAATCAATTAACTACCAAAAGTTTGAAAAAGAATTCCAGGTTTAACAATGACATTTGTCAATATGCAAGCTGATCTCAACGACCCATCTGTTCAAATCATTGAGTGTGTTTTCCATTCAAAATCAACTTCGTCAAACCATAATATGGTTTCCCTATTGTACTTGGAATTGAACAGAGAACAAAAATAAGCCATCATTCGACCAAAACATATAAATCTCATTTATTGCCACAAATTTGATAAAGAACATCTAAAGAATAACATCAAATGCTCATTCTTTAATGAAAACTTCTTTTAGGAAAAAGGACAATGTATGAAAACATAAAAACAATATGAGCATCAAATTAAAGTATACATCACATCTATTGTACTAAAAATTCAGGAAAAAATGAAAGAGAAGAAATGCCACTCTAACAATACCTTGAACAATCCATTAACGGCCGCATGTTCGAAATTGACATTTTGAAATTAAAATTCCCTGGTTGTACCGATGAATTTATCGACAGAATAATGCAAAATTCAATGTAAATACGATCCAATCCAATTTTAGATAATAAAACCTAAAGGAATGCAATAGAGAATGAGAAATCAATCAAGAACACGTTTAAGTGTCTGAATTTAACAATTGGAGACTGTTCTGCACTCTAAATGGATCAATTTACACATTTTTAACATAGAATGAGAAATCAAACAATGCCTTTTAGGGTTTGAATTTAACAATTGGAGGCTGTTCTGCGCTCTAAATGGATCATTTTACACAATTTGAACGTAGAATGATGATACGTGTCTAATGTTAGTGAACTTAGTGGGGAGAGTGGGGTGTATATGTTGTGTGTTGTGGGCTGCCACGTTAGAGAATTTAGGGGTGTTATTATCAAATTAGGTTTGTGTCAGTTAAGAGTCCTTGGTATTGTGAATAGTGGAGTTACGGGTCTAGTGATGGAAAGTCATGGGATGTATGGTTATTGTAACTGTTGGATATGCTTTGTATATTTTGGGCATGAATGAATGAAGAAGACATAGATTTGCACAACCAAATTCCTGGTAAAGGATAGGAGGCTTCGGATTTCCCTCGAAGTAAATCCAAATCACTCTCTTCTTCTCTTCTTCTCTTCTTCAACATCTCACCATAGGTGGTAAGAGGAGCGGACGTAACAAACGAGAAATCAAACAACGCCTTTTAGGGTTTGAATTTAACAATTGGAGACTGCTGTGCACTCTAAATGGATCATTTTACACAATTTGAACGTAGAATAAGAAATCAAACAACGCCTTTTAGGGTTTGAATTTAAAAATTCGAGGCTGTTCTGCATTCTGAATGGATCATTTTACACGTTTTGAACGCAGATAACTCTCAAAACCAGACAGAAAACAGAACAGAAGAACAAATAAAATTTAAGATCAAACGAACGCGAAAATGTAAAGATCTGAAAGTGAGAATAAAAGAAGAGAGTGGCAAAGAAAAACCTTAAAACGGCTTCGCAAATGAAAGCATTCTCGTAGAGCTTGTCGAGTTTCATCGCCGGTAGAGCACCAACCATGTCCATGAAATTCTTCGCGATGATTCTTACTTGTGGCATCTCTGTTAATCCAAGATCTGAAGAAAATTAGGGTTTTACAGAAAGATCTGAAGAAAATTAGGGTTTTGCAGATAGATGGAGCGAGAGAGACGCGATGTTCAGTAAGCAGGGTTTAGTGGAGGGGAAAAAACTCATTCTCTTCATTCTCATACGAGAAACGGAATGTTTTTTGTTTTTTTTGAGACCTCATACTGCTAGAATCGCGTTCCGAAGACAAAATCCCTCTCTTAGACTGCTAGTGCCATGGTTTCAAATTTCGGTTTCGGAATGCGTTTCGGTCCTCACCGAAACCGAAATTTCAGCTGAAATCCGAGGACCCCATTAAATTTAATATTTTATTCCATACCAAATTTCGACCGAAAATTATGAGAAAATAGTGGATTTTAGAATCCAGGTTTTTAGTTTGAAAACAGTGATAAAAGGTGATTCATGATCAACCTGCTGCTTCTGTCCTGGCAGTGTTTCTTGGATTTAAGTAATAAAACCTGGTTTTATAAACCTCTCCTCAATCATTAGATTTCTAAAACCTTATTTTCTTACTTAAAATCCAAGAAACGCTGCCACGACAGCATTCAACAAGTTGATTACGAACCCTTTTTACATTGTTTCCAAACTAAAAATCTGGATTCAAAAATCCAAGTATTCAAACCGGCCCATAAATAATAAAAAAGGGAAATGATTTCGGCGCTCCAATGTTTTGATAAACATGCGCTCACTTGTTTGCCGTGTAGTATTTAAAGGGCTTTAAGAGCTTTTTGAGAACCGTAATATCCTCTGACATCCCTTTAAATACTACACGACAAATGAGTAGAGCGCATGTTTATCAAAACATTGGAACACAAAAATCATTTCCATTAAAAAAATCTAGAATTTTGGATAAATTTCCTTAAATTTCATATGAAATTTTGGTCGAAATAATGTAACGATTTGGATATTCCCAGTTTCGGTTTCAGGTTGCCAAAACCCGAAATTTCAGTCATTTCGGTAGAAATTGAAAACCTTGCTCCTAGACTCCCCTCACCACATGAAGAAGCTAATTTATCATGAAAATAAATTCATGGTAGCAATTAGCAAACATGCCCTTAGTAATTTATCACCAAAGTAAGGGTATTTTTGTAATTGGACTAGGATTTTTTGCCAGACCATTAAGCTCTTATTTCTTGCCTTCTTGTGCTCCTATAGCAAAACCAAGAACTCTGTCTTTGTGTATTAGCAAAATGGGTTTCAATTTTATTTTTTCAAAAAATACTTTACGGCCTACAACATATATGATCGAAACCGTCCATTTGATGGGCCACATTTGATGGGCCACAGCATAAATAAGTTGTGCCCATACAATCATTTCTATAGGACGATCCTAGCCCTCCTATAGGTTGGAGGGTTGGGATCATGGAAATGATTTTTTAGGCACAACATATTTATGTTGTGGCCCATCAAATCAACGTTTTGGATCATCATATAGTGTAGGCCATACAGTATTTGTTTTAAAAAATATATTGGGCCATAGGGGCTTATACCATATAAAATTTGGAGAGAAAATAAGCCTAATTATTGAATTACTCTTATGCATGAGCTTGTTCTTATGGATAGGGGTATCAATGGACCTAGACAGTCCAATGGACCATCCGAATCTGAACTTAAAACGAATAGGATCAAGTCACATTACTGGGATCCATGGACACATTTCGGGACCCTATCATAGGTTCTGAAAATTATTAGTTTATTACTGATCGGACTTAGACAACCAACAAAAGCCCGAGGGAAAGTCCTAACTCCAATTTTATTATACTATTTTGCAAAAATAACCTCTATATGCAAGGGCCCTCTTTATGCAAGACCGGAGAAGGGCCCTTGAATAGATCCACGTCAATTTTAAAGTCGGCTGAGAAGATTAATTCGGTTGCAATTCATGATGTGGATCTATTCAAGGGCCCTGGTCACATTTTGCACTCACCCTAATTCTAACAGCGTAAAATGTAAGTAGGACCTACATAATTCCGATGGACGGTCTGATTTGAAATAGACCATGACCGAAACATATTGTGAGTAGGAATGTAAGTAGGCCTACTGGGACCACTCCGATGGACGGTCCAATTTGAAATGGACCGTGACCGAAACATTATAAGTAGGATCCGAAGAACACTCCGGATCTAATCTGACCCATTAGAGATTTGAATGGATCATGGCTAACACATAGGTGGATCCGTTGACACCCTTTCCCTCGTCTTTTGATGGGCTTCTCTTGCTGCATCTACGTCTTTTCTTCTTCGTCACTCCTTTTACCCAAAATATCGCTAAAACATGCTTCCTCAGCAATGGTATTCTCCCTGTGGAAATCAATGCACCAACAAATACTCTGCCCTAATGCAGATTCCATGTATGCATCTCTCCAGACCCTTTTTTTTTCTTTCATTTTCCTTTTTTTATGTGTGACATCTTTCTTTCTTTCTTTTTTTTTTACTTTTTTTTGATGGGTAATTTATTTAACTTGAGCTCGAATAAGAGAAAAAGGAGAAATTGGGAAATGGGTTTTGGCAGATTCTGGTTTGGGGGTTGTTTTTTCGATTCAATTATTTGGAAATTCTTGGTTTTTTTGTTTTTCTTTTGATGTTGTTAAGGAAAGGGGAAATGGTAAGTTAGGGATTTTTTTAGATTTTGATTTGTTGAAATTTCATGATTTTATTATAAGTCTACAACCCATTAAAGACTAAGGAATTTTTTGCTGAATATTAGAATTATCTTGTGATACATTACAACCCGAATCGATTTGCAAGGTGATTGATCTTCTTAGAGGGAAGACCAGCCTCTTGACCCACTTTGAGGGAAGGGTCAGTCCTCTTTTATGTGAAAAAATACAATTTTGGGGATACATTTCTTCATTTAAAAAAAGAAAAGAAAAAGGAATACTTACATGTTATTTATACCAAATGGGTTTTAATTATCCTGTGATACATTACAACCCGAATTGGTTCGCAACGTGATTGATCTTCTTAGAGGGAAGATCAGCCTCTTGACCCACTTTTAGGGAAGGGTCAGTCCTCTTTTATGTGCAAAAATACAATTTTGGGGATAAATTTCTTCATTTAAAAAAAAGAAGAAGGAATATTTACTTGTTATTTATACCAAATGGAAAACCCACTTGGTGGCCACTTGACCACTTCCTCTAAAATTCCTACCCTAGCTAATCTGGAAACCCTAACCCTTATCTTTAAGAAGGTAAATCTCACAAAGTACGAAATCTAATATAATTTATTACACCCAAGTGGGACCCATTGAGGCACGTAACATTCCGCCTGCCTTGAAATCAACCCTGTCCTCACAAGGTTGGAGATTAAGCATCGGCCAGTTGGCGAAAAATGAGATCTTGCGTATGACTTTCCGAAAATTGACGGCGAAAACGAAGCCGATCACGCACAAAGAAGAAAAAAAAGAAAAACCACAAGATGCACACACCGAGATTTTACGTGGTTTGTCCAAGATGCCTACTTCCACAGGCGTGAACACGACCTTCCACTACGAGAAAGCAAGAAAAGACGATTACAATGGTTTTATACTAAAATTGCAAACCACAACCCCTTTCCACTACGAGAAAAAAAGATCCGCTCTCAATTTCACACCACAAGAGAAAAACCCCAAGAAGAAAACTCTTGGTCACATATGTACGAGATTTGCCCTTATCAGGGGTTGTCCCCATTTTGGATGATTCATAGCATGAAATTCAGGCCAAGCGGATAATCCAAAGTGTCTAATTGGAGGACTCTTGCCCTTTGGATGTTGACTATTGGTCATTCTTTAACCATCTATTTGTGATTCTTAAAATCCACTAATTGGTAAGTTTGGATCGTTCAGCTGGTATACTTTCCAGCTGTGGTCCATCTATGGTAATTTCTGGGGCACAACAGGCAAACGTTCTGGATATTTTATTATTTTTACATTTTTTCACATGTACAAAAATAGATTTTGTGACAGGAAGAAGAAAGAAAAATTGTCCCATTTCCATTTTTTCCTCCTATTCAGTATTTTTTTCTTACTCTCAACTTCATAAATTCAAAATGTTATACATATATGCATATATTTATCAATATGCACATTTGTTGTATTGTAACTTGATTTACACTATACGGTACGGTTTAAAGTTGAAATATAATTTTTTTCATGATATAACTATGATATATTTGATGGGCATTGCATGATTTTGTGTGGCTGCAAAGAAGATGATGCAAGTGCTTTTACTTTACTGCAAAAACCTGGGACTGGGTTTTACATTTGATCACTATTGGTAGTGCATCTTTTGTTGTTGAAGGATTTCTTGATTCAAATATTATGTTTCAAATTTGGTCTTTACCACAAGATTGCTGTAATAATCCATGCTAGGCACTTGTAGGGAGAGTTTTTTGCAAGAAAGGCTGTGATACCGATGGAGAGACCTGGGAGGAATGTAAGCATTATTCTTTCAACATCTTTTGTTTTATGTCTTCCCTTTCTAACAAAAAATTCAAACACGATATATTACCATGTGATAATTTGGACATTTTTTGAATTGCTGATTTTGATTATTCTATATGAATATTTAATATCACCTTTCCTTTGAGTTAATTCTGAGATTTTGTCTTCCACTCAGCATTGTTATTGTAAAAAAAAAAAAGCCAATAGATCCCAACTGGGAACTGCATTGTTATGTACCTGAACAATGAACAATGGAAACTTGACTCTAGTAAATATAGTTTAGGTTTAAAAACTTGATTGAGTATTTGAAAATCTTGCAGAGTCAATTTGACTCAAGCAAGACTCTGGTAGCAAAGGAGTTCTAGTTTCTGTAAAACCCAAGTAACTTGAGCAAGCGCTTGAGAAACTCGACAGAGTGCTCGAAAAACTCATAAAATCGGACTGATGTTTTTCGTCTTGAGGAAGTCGATCTGGTATTTGATCGAGTTTGAAGTTGCCTTGGACTTGGACAATTATAGGTTGAATTTTGAATATTTAACCGACATATATGATGGGAACAAAAATATTATGTAAGCAGCATGGAACCTGACTCAACCACATGAAAGACATGGATAGTAACACCAAGCTTGGTTATTCCACATTTCAGTGCATTTTAAATACTTCAGAAGCAGCAATTACTTTTTATTATTTGATCTCCTTTATACGGGTTCTATTCAACGAACTCACTTTGAAGAATTTAGTTTTCTTGAAGAATCTGAGTGAAATCATGATTAGAGCACTATGGTTCATAAACTCATACTCAACTCAACTCAACTCAACAAAGCCTTTGTCCCAAACTTGTTGGGGTCGGCTAAATGAATCCTTTAGAAAAATTTCATGAAGAAGGTGAAAGGAATCTACGCTGTTCTAATCCTGGCTCTAGTTGGGTTCGCCTACATGGACCATTTTCTTCCATTCTATCCTATCAAAGGTCATGTTCTTTGTTGTGTTCCTAGCTATCAAGTCTTTCCTCACTGTTTCTACTCAAGTTGTTTTCGGTTTGCCCCTACCTCTTTTATGTTCCTAGCACTTTCCAAGCATTGCAGATCAAGTAAGACTGAACTTTTGAATTAAGAATCCAGTAAATTGGCTCTAGACTATTTTAGGAGGGTCAGCGTAATGCATGGATGAATTAGGGATCAAGGATATGCAGGTTCTTAGGGTTACCTATCCTAGGTGTCTGCTTTTGTTTATGTTTGGAATAAACAGAGGCTGTACAGGCACAAATACCTCATTCACTTGAAGATTTTTATTTGTGTCTGCGTGGTAACTTAATCTAACAACTTAGGGTGCCACTTCCATATGAAATCTCACAATTTCTAAGATTCTTTGAAGTCCTGAAATAATTTATTTACCTTTTGTGGTCATTTCTGCTTCAGCACTCTCTCCTATTTCCTGCCGCTTCTGGTTATTGTTTATATATTGTTAATTTTAACGTAAGATGTTTGCATTTCTGAAAAAATCACTTCCCCTGTTATGTTTCATATGTAATGTTTGATTTTGTGGTATTTAGTTTGGGTGGTCTTATGCTAAAGAGAAAGCCCTATGATTGCATTGTATTGGTTTAGATTTGTCTTGGAGTGCAAAAATATTCATAATATTATCATTATGTGGATGCTTGTATAATTTTCTACTTAATATTAATATTGCTATTATTCTTTAATCATCAGGCCTTGGAGAATGCGATGAGATATGCTACAAGGATCCAGTTCTGAAGGACCATCAGTGGAGTGCTTACATTGACCGCTCTCCAGGAGCTGACGATTATTCTGCGGTTCATCTCTTTACCTATAGATCTGTGTTTTTTTTTTGTTTTCATTGATTCACTGTATTTGCAACACAGCTATATTGAGCTTTATGAGGGTTTCTCAGAAGGATTTTTATATCTTCGTTGAAATTTTACAAACTCCATGAGTGATTCTTTTTATATCCTTGTTGAAGTTTTACAAACTCCACGACTACAACTTAGTCTTAGATTTCAACTGAGCTGAGCATGTTCTCTGAATTCAAATAATTCCATATAGAGAGAATTTATATGGTGGCCGACCGTCAAACAACAAGGGCGGAGAGAGAGAAAACTCTCCCCCTTGATTTTTGATCCGGGTCAAACCCCCTTTTTTGACTTTCCCCTTGATCAAAAATCAAGGGGGCTGATATTTTCTCTCTCCGCCCTTTATATGTAAAGGGCGGCCACCATATAATTTCTCCCATATAGATAAGATAGGGACAATCAGTAGAATGATATGTTGGACCATCACTTATTTTAAAATGCCTGGTGTATTGATCTAGGTGGAGTTTAAAATTTCGGCTGAAATCCAAAATTTCGGCCGAAATATTTAGGTTTCAGCCGAACCGAAAGTACATTGAATCGGATTTTTACATGATTTCAAACGAAATTTCATTTTCACCCTTACAAAATTTCTACCAAAATGTTAAAGATTTCCACTGAAATTACCAAAATCTCCACCGAAACCGAAATATTTTGGTTTCGGTGGTGGCCGAAACTGGCACCAAAACCGACATTTAAAACCTTGATGGATCGTGACCATGGTTTTTGACACCCTGGGATGCAGTGTGTGTTTTACGTGTAGGACCCATATGGTTATGACATCATTGGGAATGGTTAATACTTCTATAAGCCAAGAGGCACAGGCGGATCTAGATCATGAGAACATGCCATGTGGCACTTATGTGGCTTGCATGACATGGCCATTTGCATGCATGGTTACGTACTGTACATGGTTTCCACATGAAACCATAGTTTATTCATGAATAATCCTAGTGCAACTAGTATTGAAGGAAGGAAAAACCTCCAATAGATGGTTGGAGATGAGGAGGCATCAAGTGCAATTCCTACTGGACTCCTGTTAGATGTGGTTTTAAACTACATATGGGAGCAGTAACTATTTTGGAGATAAATTGGCAACTGTGTCATCAAAGGAAAGGACTCTAGATGCTAGGTTTTTATCTTATCCTACTAGTAGAAGAAGATTTGTTTTAGGAGTTATCTTTTGGAAATTCGATATAAAAGGGCATTACACCCACGTCCATTGTTAATGAGATTTAGGTTTTCATGGAGTCAATGAAAAACAACAAGGAAGAAGGGGAACGTATCCAATTCGATATAAAGGGCATTACACCCCACGCCCATTGTTAATGAGGTTTAGGTTTTCTTGGAGTTGATAAAAAAACTACAAGGATGAAGGGGGGTGACTCCATATTCTGCCGCAGTTGTGAGCTATTGGTTGGGTGAAAAAATCTAAATATTGTGGACTGGCTTTTCTTTTACGATTGTTGCTGAGTTGTCTAGGATGGCTGGATTGCGAAACCGTGACACGGTTTTAATTGCAAATCATGCACCTTTGAGTGGCCGGTTACGATCAAGATCAGTGTATGCAATATTATGAGCCGACGCCCAAAACTGCATAACACATACCATTGCTGGTTCATAGAGTTTACCGTTAAATTTTAGTTCAAGTGGTATCAGAGTTACTGGATTATACGGCATCCAAATACGATCTTGGATCAATTGGTATCGGAGCCTCTTTTTCAACAACAATCCGGGATCCTAAATAGTGGTGAACAGATGCGTTTTGCAACAACAAGAACTTGAAGAATCAGACGTAGTACCTGTGCCCATTGACCGAAGAGATATGGTGGAAAACAACACAGTTGATCAAAGACTTTCTCGTATGGAGAGCCAGATAGCAACCCACATGTCGATGACGTCACATTTAATGTCTGCCAGGGACACATCGAGAGTGACCGTGAGGAGGAAAAAAGAGATTGGGCTCCGCAGACATTTGTCTTAGGAGAGAACACCCAGGCTCGACCCTTTAAGGTGGAGGCAAGGATTGTCATGCGGTTGCATGACAGGGAAGTCAACGCGAAAAAAAAAACTGGGCGATAGCTTGACGAGCTCGAGACATATTTCTTGATCTACCAGTACCAAGGTTTTAAATTTCGGTTTCGGTACCTATTTCGGATCCCACCGAAATCCGAAATTTCGGTCCGAAATTTGGTATTAAGCTTCAAAATTTGGGACTGAAATCTCGAAATTTCGGATTCCGAAATTTTGTAACATTTATTTTTTTAAAATGCCATTTTCTCGAAATTTCGGACCGAAATTCCAAAATTTCTGCCAAAATATCAAATTTCGGGAAATTTCGGTTTTGGTCCCCACCGAAATCCAAAATTTCAGATTTCGGTCGAAATTTAAAACCATGACCAGTACACAGATACTCAGAAGGTGAATTTCGCAAGCTTCACTAGATGCGCCCTCATATGGTGGAATTCCCTAAGCAAGGAATAAGGGATCGGCTGATATGACATGGAAGCATTTCCGGGAAATGATTCAGAAAAAGTTCTAACCCCTTGGATATGAAACAGAACAATGAGTATGGTGGCAATACCTACAGTAGTGGTTAGAGCAAACGGTGCGGGAGTACACTACAGAAGTACAGATTTCCACAAGCAAGCTATAGTACCTAGAATCTCAGTTGAGGAATAGGGTACCTTCACGAAGTGCCTGAGAGGATTACATGACAATATCCGAGTTGAATCTCTTTCCCATCGACGCCATCGGGGAGGCCAACAGCAAAGTCACAGCTACCGGAAACCAAGATTGAAGACACAAGAAGAAAGATGGTAGACAAGAGACAAATCTAAGTTCGATCCGAAGCCTACACCAACACAGTTCGTAAGGCGTGGTATGATCATTGCAAATGGACTGAGCATACGGCTGATAAGTGTTGGAAGTTTCACCTTGAGCTACAACCGAAGAGATCCGGCAATACCGACACTAAAGAAAACACCAAGGCAACTCTACATGCCCGTCGAAACCGAGGAATTACCGGAGTTACTTGCGGCAGACTAGAAGCTGGCACTCATGACTAGATCTGCCAAAGCATCCTCAGAGCAAGACGAACGTGCGGATCTTTTCAATGTCCGGATCCAAGTGAAACAAAGCCTGGTGGGAGCCATCATCGATCCAGCGTGCCAGAAAAACTTGATCTCTTAAGGAATGATGTCCAAGATGGGGCTCACAACTGCCCCTCATTCGCAACCATATCTAATGGGCAAGATCAAGAAGGATGATATGAAGATCACTCAACAATGTACCTTCAAGTTTGCCATCACTGATTGATACATGGACTATGTGACATGTGAGGTGGTGCCGATGGATGATTGCCAAGTGATTCTCGGTAACTTGCATCTGTTGGATATAGATGCAATTTTCGATCGAAGGGAGAAAGAAGCACTGTCTCATGAAAGATGGAAAGGAATACATCATTAAAGCGAACCGATTGATGGGAGATGCGACATCCCTTATCTTGGCAACCCAGGCTAAGATGGTGGTCAATGTGATGCAAGAGGAGGCGTAGAGTGGTGGTCGGGTTCGCAAAGACCAGCCTTGGTACAAATTTAAAAGCAAGATGGCAAGCACGAGGATAGCAAGAACATGCAATTATCTGCCGAGCAATAAGCTTGATAAGAAAAGGAGAGAAGTTAATTGGAATATCATTTCCCTCAATTAAACATAGCAGCAAGATGCTCTATGGGTCAGTAATTCTCGCCTTCTCTTAACAGCAACTCGTCAATGGTGAACTTTCCCAAAACCATAACAGAGGGAAGCATAGGCGTAGCGTGGTGGTCGGGTTCACAAAGACCGGCCATTGTACAAATCTACAAGCAAGATGGCAGGCACGAGGATAGCAAGAACATGCAATTATCAGCCGAGCAGTAAGATTGATAAGACAAGGTGAGAATTTAATTGGGATTTTCTTAGTACACCAACTTTCACACTAAGGTTGAGAGAAGAAAAATAAAAGTATTTTTTGTTTCAAAATAAAATTATTAGTTTTGTTTAGGGAAATGATTTCAGCACTCCAATGTTTTGATAAACATGCGCTCACTTGTTTGTCGTGTAGTATTTAAAGGGCTTTTAGAGCTTTTTGAGAACCGTAATATCCTCTGACATCCCTTTAAATACTACACGACAAACAAGTGGAGCGCATGCTTATCAGAACACTAGAGCACAGAAATCATTTCCCTTTTGTTTATTGAGATGACATAATTTGAAAATCTCTAACAATGAATTAGAAACATTGGGCATTGCTTTAAAACTTTTATGGTGTCTTATCAAGATTTTAAAAATTGACCGAGTGCTTGAAGAACTCACCACACTTGACTCAATGTGATCAAGCTTGTTTTAGTTAATGTGATAACTGATAAGTTCATTTTCATAAACTGAGCAAAACTCAACAAGGTAATTGAAATACCTGATATATTTTTAGGTTTGACTTAGACTTGGGTTGCCATTGAGTCTAAATCAAGTTTAAGTTTTTAAGCATTGATCAGATAGTACATGTTTCAAATACCATATTAAATGCACAAATATTCAATTTTTTTTTATAATCAGGACATTACAAAACGCTATTATTGCTATTATTTTATTCACTGGATATTTTAAATCGACAATATCTAAAAAAAGGGATTTGCTAGGGACCAGCACAGAAGGTATTTCGTGTAAGGGCTGTTGCACGAGAGAGCAGCCACCTATGTTGCATCAGTACAGATATGAGTGTCGGAATCCGATACGGGGATCGAGTGTCAGATTCGTCAAGCCTCAAAAAGAACGATTCGTGGATTCGCCAAAATATTTTAATCAATTCTCAAATTTTATTTTTTTACATAATAATATGGTTATAACAAGTAAGATATTGAATATTTTAATAACTTGAGTAGATATAATATTTTTTCCATTTAAGAAACTTAATATTAGAATGGGTAAAACTCAAAACATATGGTAATTGTAAAGTTGTGGTAGTAGCACTCGGAACAATAGATAAAAGAGATCTAGAAGTGTCTCAGAGATTCTTCAAGTATTGGAATCCGAGATGTGTCCGACACGGATTCTTCGCCCATTTAGAAGAATCCATGTAACGGTGGCAGCCACACAGGCTCACTTTTTGTCTTATTCATCTGAGGTGGCTGCAGGGCTGTTGCATGAGAGGCAGCCACCTCAGATGAATTAGACGAAAAGTGACCCTGTGTGGCTGCTCTCTCATGCAACAGCCCTTACGCGAAATACCTTCTGTGATGCTCCCTAGCAAATTCCCTAAAAAATGCAGCCTCAATGTTCATTTAATAACTGAAACTGTGAGTTTCTGACATAGATTGTACAGTATGGAGTCAAACATATGCTTTTGATGTATATGTTTGGTGCCAGATCTTTGGCAGATTTGCCTACAATTTCAATTATTCTATTTACTTTTTATACCAATTTAACTATTATCGCTTATTTTCTGAGTGCAGGAGTGCTTCCATGCTTGCGTTGCCGGCTGTGGTTACAAGGTTAGAATGCATGCAGTGAATGAATTATTGTTGCATATATTCACTTTCACGGATGGTTGTTGTGGAAATTTTGAAACATTAAAATCTATGGTTCTCTATAGTTATCATCTGATGAGAAACTTGACTGTGAATCTGTGATTGATGCCTTGGTAAGTGATCCTTAAATCTGGTTCGAGTTTTCTATCCAAAGAACTATTGGTTAAACTGTTCAAAACAAATAAATATCTGTTTTTGCAAAGGATATTTGCTATGACTAACAGTTAAGTGGTTTAGAAATTAGAAACGAATAATATTAGCAACAAGCATTGGCAAAAAAATGTTTACTTCATTAACAAATAATAGCTACGAAGATACCAAGCTATAATATGTGGAAAGAAAATTGGTGTTCTTGTGGTTGAATAGGATGCCATTTTTTTTTCTTTGATAAACCAAAATTCTTCTAAAGATAAAGAACATACTACAATCCCATTGTTTCCCTGCAATAGACGACCAATTGCTGATCTAAGAAGCATACTTTTTTTTTATTTCTAAATTACTTTGATTTGTAATTTATAATTATTTTTACTTTCTATATTTAAAAAATAAAAATAAAATTATAGTTATTTTAAGGTGGCAATTACCACGTCTGTGGTGCGCAAATCTTCTACTTACGGCGTTCAGCTCCTGCTTCTAATCTTGAAATTCATAGATGCTTTGGTCGTAGAGTTGCTTATTTCTACCTCTGTCGCCGCTTCCCGTTCTTTACTTGTTGCCCTTTACTGCCTCTTGTTCTTACCGCACACACACATACATATGCATGTTAAATATGCTACTTTCCATAAGGTGGGTCGTTTGGGCTTGGGACACCAGAAGGTACTTCTCTTTGCTTGGGAAGTTTCCCTCAATATTGGCTGACACCCAGATATGCATTTGGAATGCGTATCTAATAGCAGGATGTTCACCCATAAGCTGAATTAGTTCATATTATCCCCAATATGAAATAATGCATTCATTTATATATCAAACTTTCCAATATATCATTAAATTGTTTGCATGCATTTTTTGGGCGCTGTGTTGGGCACCTCTTATCCGTGTCTGCTACCAATAAACATGCTTCTACCTAAGTTACATGGGGCATAACTTATCACCTGTAGTTAATCGTGGGTGTGTTTGTGTGTAAGTTAGAGGGGGCATAAGTATGCTGCTTCAAGTAACAGTTGGGTATGTTAGAGGGGGTATATTTGTGTCTAAGTTACGTAGGGCATAACTTATTGAACTATGATCATTTAAGTAAGGGTGGCGTGTGTTGAGACTGGGAAGAACAGGTCATTGATGGGGCTCTCCTTGGGATCCAAATTAGCATGATCATCGATCTTGGTTTTCATTTTTTACTCTCATCTTTCTCAAAAAGAAATCATCCATCTTGCTTGAACAGTGTTCCTAACATTGGTCAACACTGGTTGATGCAAATTGAATAAAACTAAAATATTGTTTTTTAATGGTAAAACTAAAATATTATTAATAATAATGAATTATTGTTATCAATTGGTTGCCTTAGGTTGTCTTCAGTTCATCTACCAATAAGGAAAATGATATCATCCAAACAAGTATATTATGTAAATCTATTGATGTGGCTATTTGTTGGTGATGCAGTTCAATGTTCCCTCCAAGACTGTTGATCAAGTTCATCCAAAGCGACCGACTAAACCTTGCATTGTGAGTAAACCACCCTCGTCTCCTGTTGAACCCATCGTTAATGCCGAGGATTTGCCTTGCACATCTGCATAGACAGTTCTAGAATATATGTCATTCACCAATTCGGTACGCATGATAGTTGTAGGAATCTCCTACTTGGGTGACACTCTTGTTCCGGAATCTTGCAATTCCTAGGCAATTTGGACCCTAAAATAGCCTACATGTTGCTTGTAGTTGTTGCTCTTGCTCCCACCTTTTTTTTGAATGGCAAAGCTCCTACTACTGCTCTTACTTCCCTACAATTCTGGTAACATATATCTGCTTTGATTAGATTTTGGACGACAGGCCTTGAAAATTTGCTGTTGATGCATGAACTTTTTGTATTTTTGACATGGATTTTGCTTCCTTTTGTTTCTTTTTCTTTTTCTTTTTCTTTTTTTGTATTTTTGACATGGGTTATAGAAAAGATATATTTGCCGCCCCCCCTCGTTTGCTTGTCGAAAAGATCTACATTGTGCCTTGCTGGGCTTACATGCGCGCTATATCGATCTGGCCGTTCACATGATATGAAAATGATTTGTCCTATTATCCAGTTCACAGAGTGAGGACTTTTGCCTGTTGAATTTGAACCTCAGCTCCATTTTTTAGCCATCTATTTGCAGGCAAATGATCAAATGGCTGAGACTGTTCAGTTAGAGTAGTTTTTGATCTACATCTCCAACTGTGCTGAAATTTGTGGCAGGACCCACTGCGTGAACAATCAGCAACATGATGTTTCATTTCATGGACCTAATCTTTGCATCTAATGGAAATCTTATACAATTCCTCTTAAGTTTTTTTAACATTCCAATATGTGAAATCAATCCATGAGGCTTTTTTAGTAGTTTTTGTTCATGTTTGGCTCTGGCCATGCTTTTATTGAAAATTTTCCCCTTATCATAAATTGAAGGTCTATGGATTGCAGGAAAAACATTTTTGGCAGAATTTTTTTCCTCTCCATGATTTAGAGGGAAACGATAAGGTTGTATTTTAATTTAGAGGGACATTATCATAAATTGAAGGTCCCTCTAGATAAAACTTGAACAACACTGGTTAAAGTAGAAATTTTTTTGAAAAGTTTTTCCTTTTCAAACTTTTCCTGAAAACTCTTGCAATCCAAATAAGGCCTTAGAAAAGTGAACTTTTCAGTAAAATATTTTCTCAGGAAAAAAAGAAAACACACAACTAGTTTTCCAAGTAAAATAAATTTCAGATGGTTTACCAGAGTTTTTATACGGTGCCCGACCGTCAAGTACCGTCATACGGTACTACCCTTGATATTTGATCCAAAGCAGCCCACTTTTTAAGAAGCTGCTGTTGGATCAAATATCAAGCGTGGTACTTTTGAAGTACCACCTTCACGGGGCTTGAGGGCCGGGGCACCATATAATTTCTCAGTTTACCAAACCTCAGAAAATTAGTTTTCCAAGTAAAATAAATTTCAAGAATGGTGCTTGCCATCTTGTGTATGGCTCATGTAAAATGCAATTAATTGCTCATACAAAGTATACCCAAAAGAAAATGTTAAAGTTAGGATGAAAAACGAATAGGCAAATAGTCCATTGTTGGATTAAAAATGAAAGAGTAATTTGGTTGAAGTTTTAGGTGTCAGAATATTGGGCCACCAAGAAGCAGCATGTGCAGAAGATGAGTGTAGCGAAGATGTGTATGCTTAGATGGATGTGCGGCCACGCAAGGTTAGATAGAATTAAAAATGAAGGCATTCGTAAAAAGGTGGGGTGGCATCAATTGAGGAGAAGATGAGAAAGCACCGCTTAAGATGATTTGGGCATGTCCAAGGTAAACCTTTGGATGCTCCAGTGAGATGAAGTGATTCGTGCGAAGTTGATGGAGTAAAAAGATGTAGCGGCATACTGAACACAACTCGGGTAGAAACAGTGAGGAACGACTTGAGGGCTAGGAACATAATAGAGAACATGACCTTCGATAGGATAAAATGAAAGAAAATGATCCATGTAGACGAACCCAACTAGTGTCAAGATTAGACTTGGTCAATTTAAGCGGGGTAGATCCCTTCACCTTCTTCATGAAAATTTTCTCCGTTTGGTTGCTGGAATTTTTTTGGTTCTTGGGACTTTTGTGGAATTTCCGTAGGAAACTCACATTTGGTTGCTGAGCCCAAAATAATCCCAGGAATCAAAATAACCCCGTATGAAAACCCAGGAAGGAAAAAAAATACTCCCGGGAACCTAAATAATCCTAGGAACCAAAAATAAGCTTGTAGAAGATTTTTTTCTTTCCAACAGTTCAAGCAAGCAAACAATTTTTTTTCCCACCATAGTCCGGTCAACCAAACATGGGATTTTTATTTTACCGGGATACTTCCAGGTTGTTTTTTTTCCCACCAATCTCCCAGGAAGTTTTTTGTCTCACAAAAATCCCAAGAACCAAAAAAATTCCGGCAGCCAAACGGTAAAGGATTCATTAGCACCACAACTACTTTGGGACAAAGGATTAATCGAGTTGAGTTGTAATTGGACGATTGGGATGATTTTTGGGCTTTAAGTTCTAAACAAAGGTCTATTAAGTGGACGGTTCAGATCAATCGAAGAGATTTTTCTCGAGATTCTTACTTCTCTCTCTATACGATAATAAGCGAGATATACGAGTTTTCGCTAGCCTAGAATCCAAGCAAGGTTGAATTTTGGCGTGAATTTTGAACCAGGAAAAAGAAAAGTAACAATTAAAAAGGAAATGATAAATTCGCACCCCATGTAGGATAATTCGCACCACTTTACCTTGAATTGACGTCAAAAAGCGTAAAAAAGACGGTATTTGTGGCAGAATTTAACGTTTTGTTGACGTCAATTCACTCTAAAGTGGGGCGAATTATCCTGGGGGTGCGAATTTATCATCTCCCATTAAAAATTACCATGAATTCCCATTCTCCAAATCCTATAAATTGCTTAAAACCGATAAATTTCAAATTCAATTACTGCTAAAAAAAAGCCTAGTTTTCATCGACCCATGTGGGAATAAATCCACGGATTTTCATATTTTTGGTCTCTTTTCTGGGTCATTTCCCAAATCATTTTGCTTGTTTAAAACCCTCAAATTTCAGAAAAAAAGCTCCTTTTTATGACAAACGAGGTTGTTCTTATCTTTTCTATTAGGGTGATATTTATGTGGGTTCATTTCATGCATTAATTGCTTGTTGAACCTAAATTTCCAATCCTTTTTTACTGGTAAATAAATATCCCTAAATTTCATCAGCCTCTTGTGGTTTTGGGAGGCTTAATCAATGGGGAGAATCATAAGGAGTTGTCTTCAATCTCTCCTGAAATTGGTGGATTTGGGTATAGGAATGGTTGGGATTGCTATGATTTTATATTCTTCTTGGATGCTTAGGGTTTGGCAGAAAAACATTGGTGATTCAGATTTTCAGCCCCCATGGTAAATTTCTTTAACAACATTATTTTCTGGGTTTTTTTTTTTCTTTTGTTAATCTTGAATTTAATTGTTTATTAATCTTGGATTGAGATTGTTTTTTCAATTTATAAATGGAACTTTTCTTTTGAACTGACATAAATGGGACTGTTTGATTGGGATGATTTAATTTTGGAGGTATTGTTCCAAGGAGGTGAAATTATTTTTTGATATTACTTTGTGTGTGGGTTGTTTTTTTTTCACTTTTTGTCTCTCTTTTAGATGTGTAATATTATCTTTTATTGAAGGTAAAATGATATTACTTGGTGGGTTGCTTTTTGTCTCTCTTTTACTAAAGTTGCTTTCTCTATGAAAAGGTTGATAACTTATATTAGTTGCAACTTATATTGGGACTACTTTTTCATTCCTTCTCATTTGATGGAGTAGACACTGAAGTTTTAGAAATCAGTTACCATCTTTTTGAAATGGGTTTTGTTGCACAAGACTAAGGGAACTGAGTACTTTAAGTTGATTTGCTTGAGTTTTTTCTTCCTTCCAAGTTGTCCTTGACATTCTTTAGGGTAAGAAGGTTTACTGTTTTTGCTTTGGTCTTATTTTTATTTGATGGAAGGGAAATTGGTGTTTAGCTTCTGTTGGTGTGATGTGCTATAGTGTTTCATTGGGTGACTGGTTGTTTCTGATTACTCTTTGATGAAGGAGAAATGAGATTTTGAATATACTTGGTTGAGGTGTCATGGGCATTTTAATTTAGCTACTGTTTGGATGAGTGAGATCGTGATTCTGTTGCTTGTTGGCAGAATGGATAGCGGATAGTTGGTGATTGCCTTTTGATGAAGAGCAAATGACTTTTATGACCATTTCCTTTTCGAAAGAAAAAATTGTTTTTTGAATGGTAAGAAAAAATTGGTGTTTGTTAGAGAATTTGCATAGTATTATTTGATTTTCAATAGGCAGGAGCTTTCTCTTTTTTATTCCTTACCTTTCACACTGCTTCTATCATGAAATGGTAAACTGCCAAAGAGGTTTTTAGTTTAGTGTTTTTGGTAATATGTGGAAGAGTTGAGTATGATTTATATATATCTAATATGGATCTCTTATTTGAACTGGCTAGGATGGCAAGTATTTTTGTACAGAGGATTTGTTCTTAAAATTTGCAGTAATTTTATACCCCCTTTGTTCAAAATCTGTTTTTTCCTGATGAAAATATTGATGTTCTTGACTTCTTAAAATTGGCAGTCATTTTCTTTTCACAATGTGTTTTTCTGGATGAAAGTATTTATGTTCTTGTTTTCTTTATCTATCCTTTTCCGGTAGAAATTTAATGTCTCTTTTGAAGATTTCAATATGTACGTGCACTAATCTCTTATTCTCTCTAGCAAGATAGATATTTTTGGCTAATTATGCACTCTAAGGTTGTTTAAATCGTTTCTATTGCTTGGAATACATTTATTTTAATCACTGCAACTCAAATTTTATTTATGTTGATGATTTTCCTGTTAGTTTAATGAGAAGTGCCAGCAGGATGCTGCAGTGACGATGCCACCTGGAATGGACCCCGCCTGCATTCCCTGCGTGTGGGCCAGACCACCAGTGCAATCTGACTCACAATGAGGGTCGTGCAGGCAATGGCCTTCTCGGCCTGGTGTCTTCAAATCATTTTCCTAGTTTAATTTGTGTAGGGGAACCCTTGGGAAAGCAATTTACTTTCTTCTTATGTGAAGATCTTTTTAACAGTGAACTATATATTCTACATGGTTACTTTATTTTAAAAGTAAACTAAACTGCTTCCATCTCCAACTGCAGGTTTATTTACACTTTTCTTGGTTTGGGAATCACCTTATGTGTGATAACATGCTCTGGACATATTGCTGCGGATACTGCTAATGGTCACTGCCTTTCTTGTGTATCCTTTTCTGAAGAAATTAGATAGAAAATGGTTTCTTCATTCCATTTTCCCTTCATCAGTTTCCTGGCTCGGGTTTACTTTTAGAAAGTCTGTTTCTGTTGTTCTTCAAAACCACTGGCTTACTATTTAGGGTGGGCATATTCGGCATTGCTTTCTAGTGGAATTAATAGTTGAAATATTATGATGAATGTTATGATGATTTTACAGAATTACCACTGTCAAGCTTGTGGTTTGAAAACCCAAAACTCGAGTCTGAATAAAGGAAGACCTGAGTTGGAGATGACTCAAGGCATAGTTGAGCATTGATAAACTAGAAACTTCAAGTTGTACTATGCTTTTTGTGTTTTTTGGTGTTTTAGAACCATCTTGATCAGGTCAATTCTACCCAGTCTTATATTTTCAATAGAAATTTTCAAAACATCGTTGAAATAGAAGAGTTAAGAATGCAAAAGGGGATCACTATGTGCTCTCTGAGCAGGTTACCAAACATTTGTTATAAAAGTGTCACCAAGATTATTATTATTATTACCCATAAAAAAAGATTATTATTATTTATTAGAATAAGCTTATGTTGACCTTGCTTTTATGCTTGAACATGGAGCATGCAATTGTGTTATTTGAGTAGTGTATGGTTGCTACATAGATGCTTGCTAAACTGGGAGAATATGAATTTCAACCCTGAAGACAACCTCATGTCTTGTCACAGCCACTCCTAAAATGGTAATTTTGTTCTGAACAGAAGACAACTTGAAATGAATTGGTTTCTAGGAAATATTCTTGGTGAAAACTCAGCAGCTAACCGAGGAGTGGTGAAAACTCAGCACCTAGCCAAGGAGTATTTTGAAGCTAAATGAAGTTTTTTTTTTTGAATGATTGAAGCTAAATGAAGTTAATTACCAATGCCTAAGCAAGTTTTGAATTTTATCTATTTTTTCTTGGTGCTTTCAATTTTTTGCGGTTGTTTATAATCTAAAAATGCTACAACTTTGTATGATCTGGCTCTGTCCATGTTTCTGTTGGTAAATGTATGATATAATAAAATATTGATCGTAAATGGTTCAAGTGGAATAGATAAAAAGTAATACACGGAGTCTGAATAGATGCATCCATCTTACAAGTGAATGCCATAAATCATCAAGGTTTCTGCTCATGCTCCTGAGTTTTATTATCTATGATAATCCAACTGTTCGATTTAATTGTCACTGAAAATAAGTCATGAGTCATTTTCAATCTTAGATGAAAAAATCTTACAATTCATGAGAGAACAGCCACACAGGCTCACTTTTCAGAAGATTGTCTTATTCATTTATTTCATCTTAGGTGGCTGTTCTCTCAGCAAAAGTCATCTGCAAAATGGCTTTCTATGAAATTTCCTAGTAAATCCCTATATATAAAGTGTTTCTGAGCTCGAGCTTAGATAGTTTATCTGAGCTCGAGTGTCAACAAATCATGTGGGCCCACATTTTTGAGGTGATCCGAAGCATTCATTTGAAAGGCCCTTACATGGATTGGGTGTGTACCAAAAATCGGGTCCATAGGATCATCCTAACCCATCCAAAAGTGGAGGCAAAAATGGACAGATGGTGTTTCTCCAACTGTTTCTCCACATATCTGCCCATTTTTCCCTCCACAAATGGAAGGGTTAGGATGATCCCTGATTTTTGTAGGCACCCTATCCACGTAAGGGCCTCTCAAATGAATGCTTTGGATAACCCCAAAAATGTGGGCCAGCATGAGTTTTTGAGCTCGAGCTCAGAAACACTTTCCTCACACACATATACAGTGGCGGAGCCAGGATTTATGAATAAGGGGGGCAAGCTTATACAGGGTTATACATAACGGGGGCAGGCCTTCAAATTTTAAAGAGGGCTGGGCCCAATTGAGTTGGGCCTATTAAGGATTTGGCCCAACTCAACAGGGGCAATTGCCCCCCTTATGCTACATGTAGCTCCACACACACACACACACACACACACACACACACACACACACACATATATATATATATATATGAGCATGCATTTGCTGAGCTTAGCTGCGCTTGAGCACAGAAACAGCGTGGGGCCACATTTTGGGTGGGATCCAAAGCATTCATTTGATGGGCCCTTTCATGCGTAGGGTGTCCACCAAAAAATTAGCTCCATTGGATCACCTTAGGGTGTCCATTTGTGGGGCCAAAAATGGACAGATTTGTGGACAAACAGTATCTTTCCATTTTTGGCCCCACAAATAGACACCCATTGGTGATCCAATGGAGCTGATTTTTGGTAGGCCCCCCATCCATGATGGGGCCTTCTAAATGAATGCTTAGGACACCCCCCCAATGTCCCCACCCCCCTGTTTCTGTGCTCGAGCGCAGCTAAGCCTAGCTGCGCTCGAGAGCAACAACCCTTCTCTCTCTCTCTCTCTCTCTCTCTCTCTCTCTCTCTCTCTTTATATATATATATATATATATATATATATATATATATATATATATATATATATATATATATATAGGAAACTGTTGGTGCGCTTAAGCTCACCAAGCTTATGGTGCGCTTAAGCGCCCAATCACATGGGGGCCCACTTTGTTAGGATGATCCAAAGCATTCATTTGAAAGGCCCTTACATAGATGGGGGGTGTACCAAAAATCAGCTCCATAGAATCATCCTAACCCATCCATTTGTGGAGGTCAAAATGGACAGACATTGTTTGTCCACAAATCTGCCCATTTTTGTCCTCCACAAATGGAGGGGTTAGGATGATCCTATGGAGCTGATTTTTGGTACACCCCCTATCTACAATAGGGCCTTGCAAATGAATGGTTTGGATCACCACAGAAAATTTGGCACCCATGTGATTGGGCGCTTAAGCGCACCATAAGCTTGGTGAGCTTAAGCGCACCAACAGTTTCCTCATATATATATATATATATAGAGAGAGAGAGAGAGAGAGAGAGAAAAGAGAAGGTACTCCCTGGAGTAGATAACTTATCTACTCCCTACCTTAAAATAACAGTTGGGGCCACATTGTTTGGATGATCCAAAGCATTCATTTGATACGCCCTCACATAGATAGGGTGTGACCAAAAAATCAGCTCGATAAGATCATCCTAACCCTATGAACTGTGGGGGCAAAAAATGGACAGATTTGTGCAGGTTTATACACGTCCATTTTTGCCTCCATAGTTCATAGGGTTAGGATGATCCTATCGAGCTGATTTTTTGGGCACACCCTATCTATGTGAGGGCCCATCAAATGAATGCTTTGGATCACCCAAACAATGTGGCCCCAACTGTTATTTTAAGGTAGGGAGTAGATAAGTTATCTACTCCAGGGAGTACCTTCTCTTTTCTCATATATATATATATATATATAATGCCATTGCTTACATTTAAATCAAATAAATTTCGGTGCGGAATATTAGAATATGGTTCATTTGTCCTTGTCTGTTTCTTTTGACAGTTTTTTCATTAATTTTATGGAAAAAATGAAAGATTACATACAATTTCTTATATGATTTGATTTTCAGAAAATCGGATAATATAACATTTGTTGTACAAACAACTTGCATGATTCTTACCTTCATGCTGTAAACTCTGTTGTTTAAGTGGAGAATTAAATATGAGATTGTTCATTGTCAACCTTAAATGGACACAGTATATGACATTTGTCTTTTTGCTTGTCCTGCTGGAGGCTGCGGTCACTGCAGACGTGTTTCTGAACAACAACTGGGAAGAGGTGTGCTGTCTTCTTAGTGCCCTTGTGTCATGCTCTCTCTCTCTCTCTCTCTCTCTCACACACACACACACACACATTTTTGCATACATGGCTTTCCTTTTTAACTTGGTTTTGATTCTGCCTCAGGATTTCCCCGAAGATCGAACAGGGAGATTTGACGAGTTTAAGGATTTCGTCAATTCAAACTTCAAAATCTGCAAATGGATAGCTTCATCGATTGTAGCTGCACAGGTTAGTTTGTGAAACCCAACTTTTTCTGTTGCAGTTGTTGTTTTGGGTAGCTTTGTAAATTGCATGCTAGTGTCCTGTGAGTGTAAAAATGAAGCTTCCATACACTTGAAACTGTGTATATGCTTTCAATTTTATAGTACTACTCATTCACTGTCTTAAAAAATGACAAATGCATTTCATAAGAGAACTAAGGGCCTCTTTGGTTGTTATCACCAAAATGAGTCCTCATTTGCAAATAAGGCTGTTTTAAGTTAATCTTACAAGAGAACAGCACGCTGGATAAGTTTTAAATAGCCTCTTTATATATCTAATACATAGAGAGATTTACATTTACATGGTTTTAAATGACCTAGGGGTTTTTGTGCGTGACAGCTCAAGAACTATTTATTTGATCTCCATTGGCATGAAAGATTTTGGGGTTGCTCACTGCAACCTCAGGATTCTAGTTATATTTAACATAAATATAGATTTAGGCCTTGTTCGGCACCAGCATTAAACAATCCAGGGATGGCTGGATTCTCGCTGGTTTTTCCGGTCACACAAAGATAGCAGAGAAACATGGCAATACAAAGAAGTTTTTCATGAAATCTAATCTTCGCTAAGCTTTGTGTGACCGGCGAGAATCCAGTTATTCTTGACTTTTGGTGACAAACAGGACCACCTATGACTATTAATAATGAATACTATTCTAATGTTTTAAATGGCGTTAGGGTGGGTGGGGCCGTGGGGGCATGACACCCCATGTTTTCCAATTGTATAGATTTGCAAATGGGACATTACTCTCTCAAGAAGCCATTAAATATTTCATTTCTAAAACTCTTAGTAACCATTATTTGCAAATAATCATATTTAACTTCAAAACCATTTGCATATAAGATTATATGCAAAAATTGTTTAGAGGTATCCAAATAGGCCCTAAGTAGTCATTGCCATTTGCTAATGGATTGATTTCTCTACATTTCACTTCTAACTCCAATGCTTACTTTTCTCTGAGATGGTTTATAGTTTAGAGTTTAGACACTAGGGTATTTTGACTTTCTTTTCAATTCATACTTCATAGCAGGTCCCGTGTGCGATTTTTGCAGGCATTGTCTATCTTCTTGGCCATGATCCTCAGAGCTCTTGGGCCGGATCATGGAAGCTACTATGATAGCGATGATGATTATACTCCTGCAAGAGTTCCACTCTTGAGAAACCAAATTACGCACCCTCCATATGTTGCCTACCCCCACTACGCCTTGCAGAACAATGCCTGGAATGCAAGTGCTTCTGAAAAGGTGACCCATTGCTCAATGTCAGCTGTTTGCTCACATTGCAGCCTTTTTAGATTTCTTTGTAAGGTATCTGATTTCACGTCTCCATTTTTACAGATAAACAGTTAATGAGAACTATATTGAAGGAACCATTCCAGGAACGGTACCATTCCAAAAAGAAAGAAAACCATTCCAGGCAGGGTTCGTGGCTGCGGGCGGACAGCATTTTTGTTGATGAAAGGCCTGTTATTCAACTGGGCATGTAAAATTTAAAAGCAGAATGGGGTTGATGGGATCATTAAGATCTCATACTTGATGATAAACATAGCTGCAGAAAATTCTACCTTTGAAACTTTATCTAAGATCTATAGCAGTAAATGTATCTCTCTGTGCTTTGTACAGTTGATTTGTTCTTCATCTGTTCATGCTTGCAATGCATATGACCGTCATATATTCAGGGAGCTAATACTATTTCCACCCCCTTGTTAGGGTATTTTCCAACCCCTTCTCACCCTTTTGAATTTATGGGTTTGCTGATAGTAGGTCATCTTACCCTGGTTTTCGCATACCGCCAGTAAATATAAATATATATACCAGCAGTTATAATAGTGGATATTTTACCGACGGTTTTGACCGCCGGCATTCAGCGGTGAATTTATGTCCACCGATAATCCACCAGTATAATATTTACCAACTATTAAGGCCACCGGTATAATATTTACCTTTGCCAGCAACCCTGCCCTCAAAATCCACCCCCACCCTTGCATCAGAAAATCCAAACCTAACCTCCTCTACCCCATCATCCAAGGAAAAAAGAAAAGCTCCATTAAAAGTCCCGAGTCCCATGCGGAGTGTCCCTCCCTCGAATTCCCTTGTTTCCAAGGTCTTGGAAAGTCATCTGAGAATCGGGAAATCTCCTTGACCTCTTTTGCTGATTCCCAATCTGAAGCCACCCCAGCCACTCCCCAATCTGATCCCCAACCATTGCCAGCAACCCTGCACTCAAAATCCACCCCCACCCCTGCATCAGAAAATCCAAACCTAACCTCCTCTACCCCATCATCCAAAAAAAAGGGAAAAAAGAAAAACTCCCTTAAAAGCCCCGAGTCCCATGCGGAACAACACTCTAGAAGTGGCACCCCCTCCCCTTCTCTGTTGGGCCAGAACCTTCCCTCAATAACCCCTGGGAGCCCACAACTCCCCCAACCTCCTGATCTGGCTAACCAGAAGAAGATTCCTCCTCACCATTCTGAAAGTATCTCCATGAGCCCTCCTTCCCACGCCATTATTCCTAATGAAGATTGTTAATTCCTAGAATATCAGAGGTCTCTGTACCAGCAACAAGAGAAAAGAAATTGCTGAGCTCATCAGAAAGACTCGGGCTCCAATATGCTGCATTATTGAAACAAAAGCAAAGGTGCACAAGCACAAGCTAAATGACTATGCTTCCCAGATCTGTGAAGGATGGAGAGTTCATGGAAACTATTCTGCTGTCATAAAGGGCATAATTTGGATCCTCTGGAACCCAAACCTTGTTGACATCAATATTCTTGAAGAGACCAGCCAAAATGTACATTCAGAGGTGCAGATTATTCAAACAAATCAATGTTTCAACCTTACTGCAGTCTACGCCCATAACTACTATATTTCCCATAGAGCCCTGTGGTCTAATTTAGAAAGCTTGGAACCTGGAATTACTCTCCCTTGGTTATTGGTGGGGGACTTTAATGTGGTCAGATATGCTAGTGAGAGACTTGGCAACACAAACCACCACCTCAATGAGATGGAAGAATTCAATGAATGCCTCACCAATTGCTCCTTATCTGATCTTCGTTCAAACAGCCAAAACTGGACCTGGCACAACAGATCCTCTACTAATAGAAAGGTAGCCAAGCTTGATAGATCCCTGGTCAATGAGCTATGGCTTCACTAATTCCCCCTAGCCTTCATTGAATTCCTTCCCCCTGGCATCTCGGACCATTGCCCCCTTTCCATTTCCATTCACCCTCAGGAAAACCTTGGTCCAAAGCCTTTCAGATTCATGAACATGTGGATTGAGGACATGTCACTTTTTCCTATTGTTGAAAGAGCTTGGAACTTTAAATTCAAAGGCAACCCAATGTACCAACTCTGTCGCAAACTATAGGAAGTCAAAACCCATTTGAAGGCTTGGAACAAAGACATCTTTGGAAGAGTGGACATCACTACCCCTCTTATTCGAAACAAGCTATCTGAAACCCAAACCCATCTTCAATCTGACCCTCTCAACCCTGCTCTCATATCTCTTGAAGACAAGCTCAGGTCTGACCTTATAATAGCCTCATCCCTTGAAGAATCCCTATACAAGCAGAAATCTAGAGTGCAATGGCTCCAACTTGGTGACTCCAACACCAAATTCTTCCACACCTCCATGAAATCCATACAACACCAAAATAGCATCCTTGCCATCAATGGTCCTAATAATTCCCAAACCTCAAACCCCAAGGAAATTGCTGACATCTTTCTCAATCACTTCAAAAGGGTGCTGAACAATGGTAAATCCCAAAGCCTCCCCCCTCCAAACCCCATTAAAAGACTAACTGTTGATCAAGCCTCCTCCTGTCAAAACAAGTCACAAAAGATGAGATTAGAGAGGTGGTGTTCAAGGCAAACAGGGACAAGGCCCCAGGCCCCGATGGTTTTAATGCAGCCTTCTTCCAAACTTTCTGGTACCTCATAGAGCATGACTTCACCAAAGCCATCCAAAACTTCTTCATTAAAGGCACTTTGCTCTCTGAGATCAACTCCACCTTCATTGCCCTGATCCCAAAATGCATTGAGGCCACCACCCCTGAAAATTTTCGCCCAATCTCTCTTTGTAATTTTGTTTATAAAACTATAGCAAAATTTTTGGCAACAAGATTAAAGTCTGTGATGGATTCTCTCATTCACCCTGCTCAGTCAGCCTTCATTCATGGTAGGCTAATCCAGGAGAATATCCTTCTTTCACATGATCTCCTTCACAAGTTTCACACCCACTCATTCACTAGAACTATGTGTCTCAAGTTGGGTTTAGCAAAAGCTTTTGACAATGTGAATAGGAATGCTCTTCTGGAGTTTATGGAGAAGCAAGGATTTGATCATAAGTGGTTAGCTTGGATTTCTGAATGCATAAACAAACCATCTTTCTCTATCATTATCAATGGCTCTCCCCAAGGTCACTTTACCTCCTCAAATGGCCTAAGACAAGGAGATCCCTTATCCCCTCTTCTCTTCTACATCACCATGGAGATGTTATCTGTCTTCTTTGAAGAAGCTCTGAATCAAAAAAGGATTACTACCCCTTTTTCTAGAGGTAGCACCACCATAACCCATCTAATGTTTGCTGATGATCTAATGGTTTTTGCAGATGGGAATACTCCTTGTGCCTCAGAAGTGCTTGACTGCTTGAATAAATTCTCTATGACAACTGGGTTAGAAGTGACCAAGGTCAAAAGTGAAGTCTTTTTTGCAGGTCTGAGTGTTTCTCAAAAAAGAAGAATTTCTCATATGCTTCAAATAAACGAAGGAAAGCTTCCAATCTCCTACCTGGGCCTCCCACTCATCTCTTCTAGGCTCTCTGCAAATGACTGCACTCCTCTCATATCGAAGATCAGAAAGCGAATGCAATTATGGTGCTGCAAGAACTTAGCTCAAGCTGGAAGAATTGAGCTTGTAAAATCAGTCCTTAGCTCATTCCATATTTACTGAGCTTCCTCTTTTGCTCTCCCCAAAGGTATCCTCAATCAAATTGAAATTTTTTTCAGAGACTTCATTTGGGCGGGCCCAGATTGCATAAAAAAAATTCACTCAATCAGCTGGTCTGAAATGTGCAAGCCGAAAAATGAAGGGGGTGTAGGCATCAAAACCCTGGAAGATATTAGCAGGGCTCTGCAAGTTAAGCTGCTATGGCACCTTCTTCAAAAGAAAAAAATCACTGTGGACAAACTGGGTTCAAAACAAATAAGTCAAAAGGAAAAACATTTGGACCGTCCCAATGCCGTCAAAACCTTCCTGGGGAATCAGAAACATCTTCAAAGCAAGGGAACTGGCAAAACCTTTTATTTGCTATCAGATTGGGAAAGAAGAAGAAGTTGATCTTTGGGATCAGCCATGGCTTCCAGTTGGGACCCTGAGCTCTCTCTTCTGCAGAAATCATTCAAATTACTCCCTTAGTTCTCTAAATCTCCTTTCTGACATATGTATGGATGGAATTTGGAAACCTCAGATCCACATTCCATCCCTCATAGATGAAAAGGCTGAACTCAACAAGATTATTCTAAGTGATGACGAATGCAATCATCCCATTTGGAAACCAGCCACAGATGGAGCATACAGCACTAAAAGTGGATGGGACACGCTTAGAAATAAGTCTCCTAAGCCCTTGGTCGGCAACCATTTGGTACCCGGGCCACATTCCCCGTTTCACCTTCATTGCATGGAAAGCCATGCACAACAAGCTCCTCACAAAAGACAGAATCAGGTCTTATGGCATCATGATTGACCCAACCAGTACTCTCTGCAAATTTGAGCCTGAATCTTGGAACATTTATTCTTTAGATGTAGTTACTCAGCTTGGATTTGGAAAAATCTTCTCGGGAGAGCTGGTTATAGAAGAAGGCTGAGACACACCCTACTAGAAGAGGAAGAATGGGTGAGACTTCACAGCAAGGGGAAAGGTCAGGTGGCAACTACCCTAAAGCATTGTTTCACCTCCCTAATCCATCATCTCTGGATAGAGCGCAATCGAAGAATCTTCCAATCATCGAGCACCCACAAGAAATACAGCCTTAGATCCATCCTCATGGAAACAAGCATCAAGATTAATGGAATGAATCTCTATGACATTCCCTCTGAAATGAACCAAAAAGTTGCAATGCACTTTAACTTCAAACTCTCCCCAAAAATAGCTGAGCCAAGAATCTGTTATTGGATCCCTCCAAATAACATGGAATTCAAGCTCAACACAGACGCATCCTTAGAGCCTGAAGGTGGGGGTATCGGAGGCCTTCTCCGTGGCTCTCATGGACTGTCCCTTGCAATGTTCTCGGAAAATGTAGCTAAGCAAGAAATCTTTGAGCTTGAATTCGATGCAGTTGCTAAAGGATTGGAGCTCTCCATTGCCATGGGCATCCAATCACTGTGGATAGAATCTGATTCAAATTTCGTTGTTGATATTATTAAGGGTACTGCCACTGTGCCATGGACAAAGAGACCCCTGTTGCGCAAGATAAGAAATCAGCTCCCCCTCCTCCATAGTTGGAGAATCTCCCATACATTGAGAGAAGCAAATTCAGCCGCGGACTTTCTCTTCAAAAGAAGCTGCCCCTGCAAAGGGATCTTCACTACTGACCCCTCTTTGGCCCCCCATCCCTCCTCAAGATCATTGATGAAGACCGAAATGGACCCCCCTACACAAGGCTGTAATCTTCTTTTGTTTCTTATTTGTACTTTTGGTTCCCAACGGGATCCTTGCATCCCATTGAGACTGTTGGCTTCTAAGCCCCCCTAGATGTTCCTTTTTTTCTTTTTTATCAATGATATTTGGTAGGGGTCTTGCCTAACCCCAGCTTACCCATCCAAAAAAAAAAGCGTCACATTTTTATTTCAAAATATGCATTTTATTTCTGTTTACTTATTCAAAAAAAAAATTTACTGCCACTTTTGAAATAAAACTTAAAAGCCTCAAAAGTTTGAAAATTTTAGAATCAATTTTTCAAAAAAAAAAAAAAAAAAAAAAAAAAAAAAAACTCCAGAACGAATGAATATCTCTCCTGTAAGGATTTGTTTTTCTATAACTTTTGCTATTTTCCAGTCAATTAGGTTTTTTAAAATTGATGAAACTCATGATCAAAGGAAATAAGGTTTTTGTTTTCATACTTGGTGAAATCTACGATGTGTTGAACATAAATCTAGTATTAGAAGTAAAAAAATAAAATGTTAGAATATCTGAATTATTATCTGCTTAATATCTGATCCAATTTATTTATATGTCAATAAACTCCAAGTACTTTATAGGGACTATAAAAATAGAATTTGTTCTCAGTCTCCGGTGGTGAAGGGCCAATGCAAAGACCCTTTTATCCATGTAAACACTTCTGTAAGTCTTAAAACGTTTTAGTTTGTTTTATTTATATTTTAGTTAGTAAATTATGAAGAGAAAATGGATGAATCACGGGATATTATTTTTTATTTTATAGTTTCACCAATAATAAAACCGGAAAAGTGTTGCTACTCGGTCTTGTAGCTAAGCTTATCTACTCGGTCAGGTTAAATACAGTGTGGGCCCACATTGTTTGGGTGATCCAAACCACTCATTTGAAAGCCCCTTACCTAGATAGGGTGTCCACAAAAAATCAGACCCATTGGATGATCCTAATCCATCCAACAGTGGAGGGAAAAATGGGCAGATTTTTGGACAAACTGTGTCTGTCCATTTTTTCCCATTTTCCCTCCACTGTTGGATGAGTTAGGATGATCCTATGGATCTAAATTTTTGTGGACACCCTATCTAGGTAAGGGGCATTCAAATAAATGGTTTGGATCACCCAAACAATGTGGGTCCCCACTGTATTTAACCCAACCGAGTAGATAAGCTTAGCTACAAGACCGAGTAGCAACACTTTTCCCATATAGATCTTCCATATATAAACAAGGTTTGTATCGAGTTTTATTATCACAATGATGCTATATTAAACCTGTTCTTTTCATCCGTCGTGGAAATTATTTCAGCGCTCGCCTGTTTGATAAAGATGCGCGAGGCATCTTGTTAGGTAGCATTTAGAGGGCTGTAAGTAGAATATTATGGTTCTCAAAAAGCTTTTTAAGCCCTTTAAATACTACGCGACAAGATGCTTCCCCATCTTTATCAAAACATTGGAGCAGGGAAATCATTTCCTTTTTCTATTCGATCAGTTTTTTAGCTGAAAATTTTATATACCCGTCATTGTGGCTTGATGTCTGTCTTTTGTTGTCATATGTTTTGCTAGCTATGGGCTAGACTTGTGCCCCTCCGAACATTGTTTACTAAATTAACTTGCTCTGTTTGGATACCACATGCCTGGCATCCTCCAGGATTTTCCAAGCAAAAAAATTGCAATTTTCTTCAACTTTATGGTGCTTCATTGCCAATGTACCCTGGAAACTATAGACAATTTTCTGAGGTAGTAACCCCCCTTGTGACGTGATTTGTGGGCAGACTTTTAATGCTTTTTGACATCAAATTATGTTAAAGGCGCGGGGGTGGGGGGGTTGGATCATTATGCTTTATCCCTCTCTCTCTCCTCTCTTTCTATGTTGGTAATTACACCCCCAACAACTGCTGTGTGAGATTGGCAACCAAACACTACATGTCTCTATTCTACAAGGTTAATTCCAGGTAAATCAAATGTTTCTCTCCTCCCAATTGAGTACTTATTCAACTAATCTACAAGGTAACTACCTTAGAGATACTATCTATTCAACTTAGCGTTCCAAACCCAACCATTGAAAATATGGGTGTAACTTGGTTCGGGTTGAGCTTTTTTCAAAAATTGAATTGGAATCAACCAAAACCTGACCCGATTTTATGACAAAAGCTAAACCCGAATTGCCAAAAATTGACTTGAGTTGCACCCCTACCCCTAATTGAGAATAATTGATTGGGTCAAGATGAATCTTAAGGCAACCAATCTATGCCCTTAGCACATGCCAACCATGGTCGGGATAGCCAGTGGATGTGTGCTCTAGTTGGGCCGGATCACCTGGCCGATCAAGCCCATGTGCATGGCTTATAAGCCAGAGTTTTTATATGTGTCCGCACGTACATGTATTTTTTTTAATGGAGTCCACTCCACATGATGATTAAAAGCATTCATTTGTTGGGCCCCAACACAAATTGACAGTGCTCCAAAAATAATCTAAATAGGATGATCTAACAGTGTAATTTGTAGATATCTGCAGATCGGATGGTTAGGAAATCTCAAGCCTCCTTTCGTCAAATTCAGATTCAATTTCGAGGGAAAGCCCAATCCTCCTTATCAATACACCAAAAGCTACCACACTTCTGCATCTGCTGTCATCGGCGGCCCACTCTGTGACGGCTTTCACTTTGGATTTTTTTTTTTAAAGTGACCCCTTTTGCGGCAGCCCACTCGGTGGGAACTTCACTCTGGCTTTTTACCAGGTAGTCCTCTCCACAGGTCGCTCCTTCCGTGTCTCGAACACGGGGGCGTGGTGGCTACTTTAAGACCAAATATTAGGTACCTTACAAATACACCAAAAGCTCCAAAGTTGATTGAATGCGTTAGGCAAGGCCTTTTAAACCTGTCACATACTAGGATGGGTCCCACCTAGTCCATACCTTGGTGGGCCCCACTTAGGACCGTAGGATCCTCCTATCAAGATTTTTGAGGCACAACCTTTATATAGGTTGGAGTCTACAAATAAAATGGTTTGGATCATTTTATGTAGTGAGCCCCATTGGATTTAAAAGAGAAGGAATATATTCGAATCATTTTTTTCCCTGGGCCACCCCTCTAGACTCTAGTACATACATGATGATTCTTTTTACACTACATGGGGTGGCCTGGGAAAAAAGGGGTGAATATATCATTTCTTTTAAAAACAAGCTAGGAATATTTCACTACCATGTTTTGATAATGAGACGAACTCGCCTTGTCTTTTATTATTTAAACAATTGTCAATAGCTATTACAACTCTTGAAAAGCTCTCTCTGGCCAATAAAAAAAGGTAAAGACAAGAAGAGTTTGTCTCATTGACAAAAGATGGTGGTGCAAATATCAGTAGCCAGAAAAATGTGCATTTAGGTGCCAATACCGTATAAAAACTCCACAGGCAATGGTCCTCCAGCTTTGGTGTCCTCTATTTATACTCGCATGTTTTGTTAAAGTTTTTGAGCGTCATTATCAAAACGAGGGAATCGATCTGTATTTTCCTTGTGTTTGTTAATTTGCACAAACTTTCGACATCAATTAGAATTTTGACATAAAAGTAAAGCCCATCCCTTGTATGGTTGCCAATATTACATTGAAATTCTAGGAGACTCCCCAACATGTTTTAGACATAATTATTACTTTTTGGCCCATGTAGTGGCTCTTATGTGGTGCTCATGTCCCACTTTTTTACTTTCAAACTAAATTGGAAAAAGAAGAATTTTGATACAAAATCTTGGTAAATGTGTTTTTTCTCCCTTCGCAGTCTCTCTTTTCACTCTTTATATTAGTAAGAGATTTGCGAGGGACATCGCATTGCATGTGAGAGCAACCACAACGGTGCAGGCACATATAGCATGAGCCAATTACTTGCAAAATTCCTTTTATATTGCATGGATGTGCATGCTTAGATAGTTTAGTGGCCACAGCCCCCCAATGACCAATGCAGCCAAGTGTAAATTCCTAGCTCCACGCCTGAGCAGCCAGCTTACGTGAATTAAATGAAACAGCCTATCTACCTATATGCGATTGTCTCTAGCAAATCCCTATTAGTAGTGATACCTCTACTTTTTTCTACTGCTCTCTGAGTCTATGCCGCACAACCAAACACTGCCAACCAGTATTTCACTATTCTAGGAGAGGTAATTCTAAATAAATCAAATGCGTGCCTCCTCTATTTTGACTTATTTCTCCACTACTCTCAAGCAAGGTTTTAAATTTCGGTTTCAGGGGTAATTTCCGTCATCACTGAAACCGAAAATTTTGCCAAAATTTAGTAGATGTGAAATGTTGGATTTTTGGGCCAAAATATCGGCTGCAATTCTTTAAAGAAATAAAAAATTAATATTTTATCAAAAATTTCTTCGAAATTGAATTTCCAAAAATTTTGACTGAAATCCGGCTGAAATTTAAAACCATGCTCTCAAGTGACTCCCACGCATCCAAACCAAACTTAGCCAACGCGTCCATTTAAGCCTCCTCGCCCATCCCACAAAAAAGGGTAATGTTTTGGACACATATGTCAATTTGTAAAAGACCACCGATTGTTTTGTAGGCCATGATAAATTCGCACCCCATGTAGGATGATTCGCACCCCCTATACACGTAAAAAAGCGTTAGTTTGCCCCAATTCACCTTACAAGGGACGTGAATCATTTAGTTGCTCCGTTTGGTTGTTGGAATTTTTTTGGATCTTGAGACTTTTGTGGAATTTCCGTAGGAAACCCACATTTGGTTGCTGGGCCCAAAATAATCCTAGGAACCAAAATAACCCCGCACGAAACCCCATGAAGGAAAAAAAATACTCCCAGAAACCAAAATAATCCCAGGAACCAAAAATAAGCTTGCAGAAGAATTTTTTTCTTCCCAACACTTCAAGCAACCAAACAAAGCTCCCTATATATATTTCTTATTTTAAAGAGAAAATTATTAAAAAAATGCAAAGTTTTAGTGAAATTGTGAATCAAGGGTAGACATTTCAAATTCATTAAAAGCAACCAAACTACCCTTTTATATTATTAAAATAAGCCGTCACTTTTGCCCTTTCCTCTTACCCTCTTCAAACCCTTCTTTTATTTCCCCCCTCTGTTGATGATGTAGTGTGTCCCCACCCCCTTGAATCATGTTAGTGCACATTTCCCACCTCTCTCTCTCTCTCTCTCTCTCTCTCTCCACAACAAGATCAATTGATGGGCCCCCAAAATTCTCCTCCTTGGTGCCCAAATCCAACCCCCAACTATGACAATGTACCGTCCAGACCATATGATGATCCAAGCAGTCCATTTGATAGGCCACACCGTAAATAGGTTGTGTCCCAAAAAAACATTTCCATATGATGATCCTAGCCCTCAGATATAAAGATAAATTGCTTATTATGGAAACCTTTATAGATTGGAGGGTTGTGATTATCCTGTGCAAATGATTTTTGGGGCACAAGCCATTTACGTTATGGCCCATCAAATGGACGACTCGGATCATCCTATAGTCTGGACGGTACACTTCATTTTCAAAAATATGAGTGGGGCCTAAATTGGGCCTTAATGTTACTGTACGAACCACACCATAGGATGATCCAAACCATGGACGGCTTGGATCATCCTATGTTGTGGACGGTATGCTTCAATTTGAAAAATATCGGTGGAGCCTACGATTGGGCCTTAATGTTACTGTACGACCAACTCTATAGGATTATCCAAACCATGGACGGCTTGGAGCATCCTATGTTGTGGACGGGCCTTAATGTTACTGTACGACCAACTCCATAGGATGATCCAACCATTCATTTGATGGGCCACAATGTAAATAGGTTGTGCCCCAAAAATCATTTCCATAGGATGATCACAACCCTACAATCTATAGAGGTTGAATAAGATATAGTTTTTCTTTAGATCGGAGGGCTAGGATCAGCCTATGAAAATGATATTTTGGGACGCAACCTATTTACGTTTATGGCCCATCAAATGGACAGTTTGGATTATCCTATGGTGTGGTATGGGCGGGGCCTACATTGTTCAAAGATTGGTTTGGAAGTCCGAGTTGGAAATCCGAATCAAACTTCGGACTTCCGAAGGCAAGCCAGTCGAATTGGCAACTCCACTGGTTTCCTTCGGAAGTCCGAAGTTTCATTCGGAATTCCGAGTTGGAAGTCCGAACCAATCTTCGGACTTCTGAAGGAAACCAATAGAATGGCCAATTCTAGTGGCTTTCATTCGGATGTCCGAAGATAGGTTTAGACTTCCGACTTGGAGTTCCGAACTCAGTGTCGGACTTCCGAGGGGTTCAAAAAAATGGTTCCAACATGTTTAAAAGACCAATGATACACTCATGATCAGTTGTACAACCAATTTAATACTATTAGAATGTCCCAACCACAACTTGCCCTCATGGAACCATAATTTAGACTTTTGGAACCACTTAATACCTCGGAACCACTACATTGTGATTCTATAGTGGTTCCGGGGCGTACCTAATGGTTCCAACATGTTTAAAACACCAATAATCAGTTGTACAACCAAATTACTACTATTAGAATGTCCCAACCACCAAATTGCACTCTTGGAACCATAATTTAGACTCTTGGAACCACTTAATACCTCCGAACTAGGGGTGGCCAGAACCGAAGAACCGAACCGGAACCGAAGAACCGAACCGGAACCGAAGAACCGAACCGGAACCGAACTGTTTAAAAATATTTTCGGTCCGGTTCGGTTCCACTGATGTAGAACCGAACTTATTCGGTTCGGTTTCGGGTCTAATGTTCTCGGTTCGGTTCCGGAACCGAAGAACCGAACTTTGAATATATATATATATATATATAATATTTTTATATTTCTATTATATATATATTTAATAATATAAATTACTTATAATATTAATAAGTAATAGTTAATACTATTCTTATAATAAGAAAGTAACTTATATTATAACTTTAATTATATTATAACTTATATTATAACTTAATAATTAATAATTAGCCATATTAGAACCGAAGAACCGGACCAGACCGAACCGATTATGTTCGGTCCGGTTCGGTTCGGTTCGGTCCTACTGTGTACTACGGTTCGGTTCGGTTCTTACGGTTCATGGAATCGAGAACCAAGAACCGAAAAAAAGAAGAACCGAGAACCGAGAACCGAACCGGTTGGCCACCCCTACTCCGAACCACTACATTGTGGTTCCCTAGTGGTTCCGGGGTCTACGTAATGGTTCCAACATGTTTAAAACACAAATAATCAGTTGTAAAAACCAATTTAATATTAGAATGTCTCAACCACAACTTGCACTCTTTGAACCACGTAATACCTCGGAACCACTACATTGTGGTTCCCAAGTGGTTCCGGGGCGTACGTAATGGTTCCAATATGTTTAAAACACCAATCATACAATCATAATCAATTTTACAACCAATACAATACTAATACAATGTAGGAACCACTACTTAACCATGGAACCACTATTTAACCCCTCTTGGAAACATAATTTAGTGGTTACGAGGCATACATAATGGTTCCAAGATGTTTAAGACAGCGATGATACACTATTCATCACTATTACAATGATACAACTACCACATTCACTCTTGGAACCATACTTTGCTCTCTTGGAATCTCTATTTAACCTCCACGGAACCACTAAATTGTGGTTCCGAGGCCTACGTAATGGTTCCAATAGGTTTAAAACATCAATGATACAGCCATGATAACTTTTAAAACCACTAAAATACTGTTATAATGTACCAAACACTAGTTCGACTCTTGGAACCACAATTTAGAGTCTTGGAACCATTACGTAAGCCTCAGAACCACAATTTAGTGGTTCCGAGGCCTACGTAATGGTTCCAATATGTTCCAAGCACCAATGATACAGTCATGATCCCTTTGAAAACCAATAAAGTAGTATTACAATGTACCAACCACTTAGGAACCATAAATTACAGTCTTGGAACCAATATTTAACCTCCTCGAAACCACTAAATTGTCCACTAAATTGTGGTTCCGAGGCCTACGTAATGGTTCCAATATGTTCAAAACACCAATGATACAGTCATGATCCCTTTGACAACTAATAAAATAGTATTTCAATGTACCAACCACTTGGGAACCATAATTTACAGTCTTGGAACCACTATTTAACCTCCTTGGAACCACTAAATTGTGGTTCCGAGGCTACGTAATGGTTCCAATAGGTTTAAAACACCAATGATACATCCATAATGACTTTTAAAACCACTAAAATACTGTTATAATGTACTAAACACTAGTTGGACTCTTGGAACCACAATTTAGAGTCTTGGAACCACTATATAACCTTGGAACCACTAAATTGTTGTTCCGAGGCCTACGTAATGGTTCCAATATATTCCAAATACCAATGATACAGTCATGATCCCTTTGAAAACCAATAAAGTAGTATTAAAATGTATCAACCACTTGGGAACCATAATTTACAGTCTTGGAACCACTATTTAACCTCCTCGGAACCACTAAATTGTGGTTCTGAGGCTTAAGTAATGGTTCCAATAGGTTTTAAACACCAATGATACAACCATGATGACTTTTAAAACCACTAAAATATTGTTATAATGTACCAAACACTAGTTGGACTCTTAGAACCACAATTTTGAGTCTTGGAACCACCATGTAACCTCTCTGAACCAGTAAATTGTGGTTCCGAGGCCTATATATTGGTTCAAATAGGTTTAAAACACCAATGATACAGCCATGATGACTTTTAAAACCACTAAAATACTGTTATAATGTATCAAACACTAGTTGGACTCTTGGAACCACAATTTAGAGTCTTGGTTCCGAGGCCAACGTGATGGCTCTAATATGTTCCAAACACCAATGATACAGTCATGATCCATTTGACAACCAATAAAGTAGTATTATAATGTACCAACCACTTGGGAACCATAATTACAGTCTTGGAACCAATCTTTAACTTCCTCGGAACCATTAAATTGTGGTTCCGAGGCCCAAGTAATGGTTCAAAGAGTCCAAGTATACATACGATGTCCAATCAGGCTTTTCTCTGTACACAGAGAGATAGAGAGAGAGAGAGAGGATAGAGAGATAGAGAGAGATAGAAGTCAAGATAAACATGGTAATAACCGAACAAAGAGGCTGCTAGACCATGAAAACATGAAAACAACGCACAAATAACATGAAAACATGAAAATATGAAAAGAAGATGTAAACCATATTCAAGTAGAGGAGAATGGACATACTTGGAGCTATGTTTATCACCCAAGTAGAAACAAGTAGTGGTGTTTTTTTTCCAAAACACAATGACTGTTATTCACGTTGGATGACCTAGCAAGGTATGGCAATGGCTGTTTTTTACGTGAGAACTTGGTTGGGGAAGAAGAAAGAAAAAGAAAATGTAGTAGGTGAAATAGCTTTAGAGCCTACAAAGTTGGTGGGAAAAAGCAAGGGGGTATATTTGTCCTTAAGGGCCTATTTTCGTACCAGACAGCTCATTTTTTATAAATTTGAAATTACTACTCTTTATTCACCATATAACGAAATTTTGCATTATTTTAATAATTTTCCCATTTTTAAGCTTGGGCGATGATTTTTTTACCCTTTTGTAGGAAAGATGCGCCCCCTTTTTCACGTCAAAAAGCGTTAAAGTGGGGACGCTTTCCTACAGGGGGTGAAAAAATAATCTCTCCCTTACACTTCTGTCATTTCCTTTTAAGAAAGAGAAAGATCTCTGCTGGAATCATAACACCCTTCTCATTTTTCTGCAACTCTCTGAAACATGGAAAACAAAATCTAAGATTGAAAATGTTTAAAAAATAAAGATTTAGTGGATAAGAGATGGATCGGATCCTGAAAGCTGCAAGATCATCAGGATCTCTCAACCTCTCCAATCGCTCCCTCAGGTCTGTTCCATTTTTTTCTTTTAATTTTTGCCTTATTTTTCCCATTATCTCTTTGCTTTTTATCAGTACTAGAATTTTGAAGTTTTTTGCATTTCGGTTACAGTAAAAATCGGTTAAAAAAACTATTTTTTTTTTGTTCAAGGAAAAAAAAAAAATTCAATTTTGCGTTTTGGAACTTAGGGTTATTTGCAGTATTTCATGTGAATACAAGAACAAACATCAATAATCGTTCTGATAAGTGGACTCTGATTCTGTTGATTGCAGCTCGGCATTCTTAGGTGATGTTGAGAGATCATTCTTGAATAATTGTTCAGTCTTTCATTAGATACATCTCCCTTTTCAAAAAAAATAAAATATTTTAAGGTTTAGAAATTAAAAGAAAAACAAAAAAAATTCAATCTTTCGTTTTAGAATTTAGGGTTATTTGCAGTATTTCATGTGGGCATTGTTATTTTCCCTAAATAAGCAATGCATCAATGAAGAAAGAATACAAGAACAAACATCAATGAAGAAAGAATACAGACGCTATTACAATTACTCCTATGTCCTACAATCCTATCTTATCATACCAAATCTAAACATTAAAGTCAAAACAATTCAAACAATTAAAAGATCAAACAAATAAGACACCAAATAAATTAAAAGACTTGACCCAGCAAACCAAGCGTGCGTACCGTACTGTATTGGTAACAGGCCCAAATTATTTGCAGAAATCGCCTAGGAAAGGGTGAGATTTGGATGTCCAGCTTTTTACTAATGAAAGAGTAGAATGACCCAGTTGAACCAGAATTTCATGGTGAGAACTGATCGATGAGTGCCACCACCATTTTATCTTCTTGAGAATATTAAATCTTGAAACTTTGACTTACTAGAATTTGGATTCAAGTGTATATTCCCAAAGCAGCCCAATAAAAATGCACAGAGATGCAAATATAAATGTTTTACCATGAACTTTGAATTTGCAACTTTGAAACCAGTTTGTGAAGAGGTGTTGAAAACTTTCAGCAGGGAGGCGATGGATTCCAAACTGATTTTCTAGGAAGTCCAGATCAATTCAGAAGTTGGGCAAGAGAAGAAAAAGGTGGATTTCTTGGGTAAGAAGGCTTCCTACCTTCAGGTTTGTGTCTGCTTTTGACCTTTGGAATGGGTGGAAGGAGGTGTGCTATAGTGTGGAGGCGAGGCCGAAGGTTGTGCAGGAGTGGGAGCCTCCGGCCCTGGGTTTCTTGAAACTCAATTTTGATGGATCCGGCTTGGGGAATCCAGGCTCTTCTAGGATGGGGGGTGTTCTTAGAAACGAAATTGGGGAGGTGATTTGGGCTTTCGCGGGTTCCATTGGTGTAGCGGATGCCAATGAAGCGGAGGTTCGGGCAGTGCATCCAGGGTTTAAAGTGCTAGATAAAAACATCCTTGATTAAGTGGTGGTCGAAGGGGATTCCTTGAATCTAATTTGTTGGCTCAAAACCTTCATCCTCATCCTTGGAGATTTGCTAGATTCTTTGATGAGATTCAAGATTGGGTGGGGTCCTTTAACATTGTTTCCTGCATGCACGTCGTTCCACTAATGAGGTGGCCGATGGGCTTTCTAGGGAAGGGTTGGAGAAGGAAGATTTGGAGCTTTTTGATTTCTTGCCTCCTTGAGTCTGCTTTTTGTATTTCATCGTTATTTTTTGCACATGTCCTTTCTATGTATTTGACCATCTCGGTCCTTTTTCTACTAATGAAGTCTCCTGCCATTCAAAAAAGAAAAGAAAAGAAAAGAAAAGGTGGATTTCCCATTCTTCATTTCGATTGTAGAAAAAACACATGGAAGTGTCTTGATTTGAGCCCTAATTCCGCTGGAATGTGGCTGACCATGGTTCTCCAACAAATAAAGGAAACCAGGGGTGGGATAAAATTGTTCCAAATGAAATCTTGCCACCGGACTTTGGGAGAAGGAGATTTCACTGAATTCTAAGCAAGCTGGAAGGATAGATTACGTTCTGAAGATTTGGTCCAGACAAGAACATCTTATGAAGGAGCAAGTAACTGGGAAATGAGAATTCTTAATCTGTCTAGCAAACCAAAACTGCTAGGAGAGAAAGAGACAGTAATTTTCCAGGAGAAGGAAGCATAATCGATGGTCGAGCAAACACAAGAATTCAGGACCAGAGGTTCATTGGGAATTAGCTTAGCAATGGGAGCCATATAACCATCTGCCAAACGAGAGAACAACCCACTGGATAAGCGTGATTCTACTACCAAGAGCCAATGCACTTTTTTGCAAGGGTAGAGTTTCCTTTCCACTCTCTCGATTGCATGTCCCAAAATCTCTTTGCAGGGCTATCTACACAAAGAGGGAGTCCTAAGTATGAGTTTGGGGAATCCTAAGTATGAGTTTGGGATGTGTCCCTTATTACGATTGGGAGAGATCATATGGAAATACGATTGGAGATGGTGTTAGCAATTATTTTGTAAGAGAGGTTACAAAGGCTGATGCGTTTGAAGCCTGGAAAGGATTGAGGGTAAGGGGATTTGGGAATAAGGCTGATGGATGTGGTGTTCTAGGATTTGAGCAGGGACTGGTGAAGAAAGAAACTTTTCACAGCTTCAAGGAGATCAGCTTGAATGATATTCCAACATGTTTTGTTGGAGGCTGGGAAACCATCTGGACTGGGAGAACTGTCAGAATTGAAACTTAAAACAGTGGTTTTTAGGCATCAAAAGGGAGAATATTGTTAAATTGTTTTCTTAAGCATACTTTCAATTATCGTAGCGTAGTTTAGTCTTATTTTCTATATGGTTAGTGTATGTTCACTTTAAGTAAGACCGTAATATTATACCTGTAAGTAGCTTAATAAGTAATGAGAAAATTTTTGGGCCGATTACACTGGAAATTGAACTATCTTCGTATCCATGTATGATAGGTTACATCATTAGGTGTAGATAAAGAATCACGTGTGCTTTGAGGGCTTGCTTCAGTCTCACCCTTAGAAGCACGAAGCGGGGGCGGGGGCGGGAGCGGGGGCGGGGAAGCGTGGGTTCTAGAAAAGTCTAAGTTTGGGAGCGCCATGGGAGCGTGTATGTAATATTTTCTTTATATATCTTTCAAAATTCAAGCACATCAAAAAATAATAGTTTCTAACCATTTTCATATGTATCTTTCAAAATTTAAGTACATCTAAAAGCTAATTTCTAACCATCTTCACCATCTTCATTTGTGTGCACTCGTTCCTCGTGCCTTCTGAAGATGCACAAGCCTTTGTGCTTTCTCCAACGAATTACTTTGCAGAGTTGGAGGAGTTTGATATAAGGAAGTTGGTGATCGTGGGACTTATAGAGTAATAGAAGCAAGCTGTGAGCGTCATTAGAGCAGTTCCTGTCTCTCTAAGGTCGCGCTCCCTGGAAGCTCCTTCCTAAGGAGCGCGGAATCGAGGTTCCGAGGTGGGAGCGGCACCCCGAGAGGAGGTTCCTGCTTCTAAGGTCTCACCTGCTTATCTTCACCTTCACGAGACGCATGTCTTAGCGATCATTTGGATGCATGTAATTCAATTGCAGACATGAATCGAGTTCACCTGAAACGGGTTTCAGCTGAAACATTTTTACAGTTGAATAGTTTTGTACTTTTTGGGTTTCATCACAAATCTAACTACACTATAGTTGGATGACATGCTTTAATTTTCCTTTTCCTAAAAATTACGTGTTGTTTGGCAAATAATTTCATAAACATTGTCTATTATCAAAATGAGTTGGCTAATCGAGTGAATAATATATTTTAAATTAAATTTTTTCTTTTATTTTACATATTTTACCCTTTTATAAGCAACATTGAAGTCCCCGAATAAAAAAAATATTAAAAGATAGAAAAACCTTTGAGTAACACAATCTAGTGTATCTTATGTCACCTTGTGGTGATCCCTCCATTGATCTGGTGAGCCACAACTACTTCAATCCATAGCCTTTGGTTCCAACATAATTGGATGATTATAATCCATTGATCAATTTCTTGATCAGATCATTCGATCAAGGTTAGACCAAAGGCAATGAGCCAGACTAGGGGTGGCCCACCTTATCAATAGAAACGATCACTACAAAGTGTCCCTTGTAAGATGTGTTAGAACGGGTTATCAAAAAATGGTAACACGATCTTGGCCCCCAAAAAACCCTCTTAAACAGTTATGAGACACATTGTCATTGGACCTGCCCAGATAGTTTTGGACCATTCTTGTGACAGATCCTACCATAAGATATCTCATTGGGAATAAATCATCAAGTAGTTTGTGATTCACCAATTCTAACCTCTGCTCGTGAGGGGTTCATAGTTTCTGGTTAGAGGACAAAGCAGCCTAGATAAGAATATCAAGGAGCCCCACCCAGGTAGGTATCCGAGAGGCCAATGAATGATACCGAGAAACCAAAGTCCTTTACTAATATAGGGCTCGCCCACCCCACCTTCGTCACAAGGCCGTAAGTATACCATGTTTGCTAGTTCGGTATCTACTTTCTAACAAAAGAAACCCCGCTCACAAATTCCTTGCATTCTGTGAGTTGTAGCGGAAAAAGGGAAACCCTGTCGATCTACGGAAGAAAATATAAGCATGGATAGGTAGAAAATTTTCCAACTCATTTTGGTGAAATCAGAAGATTGGTGATTCTAGTATTTATCCAAACATTGGCAGTTTTTTTTTGTTGAAATAATTAAGTGAATTGGCTTTTTGGTAATTTTCACCTTCAAATTTATGTTTTTGAAATTTATGTACAATCTTGGGGGCCAAAGTGTTAAAATATTATATTCAAGGAAAGAAGTGGGTGCTAGACCGATATCCTTAGAATTCGATTTTTGCTGAAATCAAATTCAGACTGCAATGGGTGGAGTTCTCTTACGGTCTTACCCCAAAAAACTGGTCAAATATCATACACCCTGAAATAGTCCAAACCTTGTAAACTGATTTATGTGGAAATCTATTTCATTAGGTAGACTTTTATGCGCATCCAATTATACCCTTCTTTTGAATTTTTTACCTTATTTTTCTGGTTGAGAAGATAACACATAAAACCCCTTTAAAAAAATTTCGAGGAAAGACCTCATATACAAAGACTTCATAGTAATCGATGCTATGCATCTTTAGAATGACTTTCTCAAAGCTCTTTCCTTCACAAGAATTTTAATAAATTAATGATTTAAGGTATGCTGTATTCTTAATTTTTGCACCTGATTATCATTTTTCCTCCCTTTTGGCAGGGAAATCCCTGCCGAGGTTTATAGAAACTTGGATGCTGTTGGGGAGGGTGAAAAATGGTGGGAGGTATTCTTCTAACTTTGATTCTTCCTAATGAGATGTTCCCAAATGTATGCCTGTGTGATAGCATCATATATCTCAAGTTTTTAATGAAGCTACATTTGATATCAAATGAATGCCCATCATTTATTTCAAGCTTTTAATGAAGCTGAATTTGATACTAAGTCTGTATACTGTTAAAAGAATTTCATTTTTTGTTTTGCAGGCGGTGGAGCTACAGAAACTTATTTTAGCTCATAATAACATTGAAGTTTTGAAGGACGACCTGAAAAATTTATCTTTATTGGCTGTTCTGAATATCAGTCACAACAAGCTTTCCCATCTTCCAACCGCCATTGGAGAGTAAGTAATTTTACGTGTTGAGTAAATATTGTTTCCATCAGCCATTGTCCCTGAAGCTATTATTTTCTCTTTGTATTGACACAATTTCGTTGATATCTGACATATTTATTGTTTCATTTGACAGGCTCACCATGCTAAAATCACTGGATGTGTCATTTAACTTGATGGGCAGTATACCTGAAGAGATTGGTTCGGCAACTTCTCTAGTCAAGTAGGTGCAGATCTTTCTTTTTAGCACTGGATGTGTCATTTAACTTGATAGGCAGTATACCTTAAGGGATTGGTTCGACAACTTCTCTAGTCAGGTGTAGATTTTTCTTTATGTTAACATTTCATTTCTTGGAACTATATTCTAGATGCCCCAAGAGAAGCCTCCTAACTTGTGACACATGTATTCTCTAACCTTTTGAATGAAATCCTATACTTTTTTACTTGTGCATTGAGCTTTTCGATCCTCTATATCTGAATGTTAATAGGTATGACATCCATGTCTGCCTGCATATATGATATAATTATCTGAAACCTTGCCAAACAGTCAAAGAATTATCTGAGTTGTTTTCAACCCATTTACCAATTTAAAGAGAACACACTATGGTTCCTTCTTGTTGCTGAGGTATCTTGGAAGAGGGATACCATTTTAGCTTTTTAGATATGCATCTATCACATTAGTTTGGTTCTTTGTTACTCAGTTTACATTATTACAAACAACCAATTTACCCCTACTGTTATTTAATCTCTTCAGAGCTTTCATTTCACAGTAAATCTTGGAATATCAATGCTTACCTATCAAAGTAATGAATAAAAAAAATTAAAAAAGTACAAAACAAATTAAAAAAATTAGCCATCCAAAGTGTGAACCTTTTGTAGAAAACTCAAATATCTTTTGTAAAAAACTTGATCGGTTCCTGTTTAGTCCGTCATCCTGAGTTCAAGTCACATGGTCTAGGAGAATGTTCATGGAGAACACAAAGACCCTGCCAATGACAGATCATATGCACACTTGTGGGTCTGTCACCTTTGGAGATGAACTACTCTGTTATACTTTGCCCGTTTTTGTGGATTCGATTTGGCATTTTAACTAAGTTGATGAAATAAAGCAATAAAAATAAAAAGAAATTACTTGACCTTTTAAACTTAATATCTATCTGCATTACCATGTATAAATCAGTTTGTTGTGGATCTTAAATAGATGTATTCCAAGTTTTAATTTGTGCATCTTGTTGTAATCTCAAAGACCAGCAACTCAGACCAATGCAAGGATTTATAAAAGTAAATGCCAGGGAAGGAACTCGTTGGGGTGATGATCCTCGCTTAATGTATTATCTGTATTATCCAAACACACTTTGCTAGAGTGGCATGTGTAGTTCACAATAACTTAATACTGTAATGGCCTTTGTTAGAAGAGATTGAGAGGAGAAGAAGTGAGTTAGGGCATCTCCCCCTCACTTATGTATTTCTATAATTAGAGATGTACAAAAGACCAATATGCCCATAGGCATATACACACACCAACACTCCCCCTCAAGCTGGAATGTATATATCAAACATTCCTAGCTTGTTACAATTATCACTTAATTTGGCTTTGTTCAACGGTTTGGTAAACATATCCTCTAATTGGTCAACCGATCTAGTAAATACGGTGCATATTTCACCCTTTTGAATCCGATGGCGGATGAAGTGACAATCAACTTCGATATGTTTAGTTCTCTCATGAAAAACTGGATTTGTGGCAATGTGATGCCTTGTTGTCACATTATAATTGAGAAGGAGATAATGGGGAGAAGCCAATTTCTGACAAGAGAGAGCGTAACCAAATGAGCTCTACACCTGTGTGTGCCATAGCTCTATATTCTGCCTCTGCACTAGATTTGGAGATAACATCATGTTTCGTACTCCGCCATGACACAAGGTTACCTCCTACAGTAACCCGTGGTAGATCTCCTATCAGCTGGAGACCCTCTGCCCAATCTGCTTCTGTGTAACCTTCAATTTTATGATGTCCATATTTCTTGAAGAACAACCCTCTACCTGGAGTACTCTTCAAGTAACGAAGAATCTGAAGAACTGCTACCCAATGTGAAGTACGAGGCGAACTCATATATTGGCTGACAGCACCAACAACGAAGGAGATATCTGGGCGCGTGACAGTAAGGTAGATAAGTTTACCAACCATCTTCCTGTATCTGCCTGGGCCATCTAACAGATCCCCTTCTTTAGGTAGTAACCTCACATTTGGATCCATGGGAACGGAAGCCGGTTTCACTCCAAGAAAACCTGCCTCCTCAAGTAAGTCTAAGACATATTTCTTCTGTGAGAGATAAATTCCTTTGTCGAATATGCAACATCAATACCCAAGAAGTATCTGAGACGGCCCAAATCTTTGGTAGAGAACTCATTTTGCAAGAATGTCTTCAATTTCTGGATCCCAACTGTATCGCTGCCAGTGATGATGATGTCATCGACATAAACTATCCAGGGAACACACCCAACTTTAGATTGACAGCTAAAGACAGAGTGATCAACTGCACACTGTTTCATGCCAAAGTGCATAATGGCATCACTAAACCGTCCAAACCATGCTCTAGGAGACTGCTTGAGACCATAAATGGATTTCTTCAATCTACACACAGAGGCTGACATCTCCCCTTGAGTAACATACCCAAGAGGTTGCTCCATGTAAACTTCCTCTGTGAGCTCACCATGGAGAAATGCATTTTTGACATCCAACTGATGTAGAGGCCAGCCCTGATTGACAGCAAGAGAGATGAGAACGCACACTGATGGAATCTTCGCTACAGGAGAAAAAGTCTCACAATAGTCCACCCCAAACGTCTGAGTGTACCCTTTGGCAATCAAGCGTGCCTTAAGGCGCTCAATGGACCCATTAGGCAAATATTTGACCGTATATACCCAACGACATCCAACAGGGCGTGCACCAGGAGGTAGAGGAACGAGATCCCATGTTTGATTCGCCTGAAGGGCAGCCATCTCAAGGTCCATAGCAGAGCGCCACCCCGGGTGATCAAGTGGTGTAGCCAAGGACTCTGGCAAAGAAACAGAAGAGAGAGAAGACACAAAACTGCGGAAAGGAGGCGTGAGAGCATCATATGAAAGAACAGAAGAAATATGATGAGCTGTACTGTGAAAACGAGTGCGTGATGCAATATGAGAGTCGATAGATACCTCAGACGTGGAAGGAAGGAGCTCCTGATGGGCTGGCGATGGCGCTGCAGGAGATGGATGAGTGGCCTTGTTATGACGCCGCTGATAGGTCTTCTGAACAACTGGAGCTCAGGGCTGAGGAGGTACCTGTAATGGAATAGAGGTCTCGGGAACATGAGACATAGTAGGTGAAGGTGATAAAGACGAGGAAGAGGGACGGTCCACCGGGTCACGAAGAACAGGAACCGATAAAGGTAGGTCTGAAGAATGGGAGAGAGGCATGGTAGCTGGAGGGCTATGAAAGAAAGGACTTAGTCTCGAAGAAGGTGACATTTGCCGAGACATAGGAACGACGTAATTGAGGGCTATAACAACGATAACCCTTCTGGGTTCGTCAGTAACCCAGGAAAAGGCATCGTTCAGATCTAGGATATAATTTATCCAAGCCAGGCCCAAGGTTATGGACAAAGCAGACACACCCGAATACCCGAGGAGGGAGAGGAAATGGCTCATGATGAGGATGTAAAATTGAGAAAGGGGAAGACCTGCCTAAAACAGAAGAAGGAAGTCTATTGGCCAGATAGTTAGCAGTCAGAACTGCATCACCCTAATACGACTTGGGAACTCGCATCTGGAATAGAAGAGTGCGAGCTCCATCCAATAATGATCGCATTTTCCGTTCGGCAACACCGTTCTGTTGAGATGTGTGAGCACATGAAGATTGGTGCAGGATACCACGAGTGGAAAGGAATTCCTCAAAACCATTTGATTTCGAGAAGTATTCCCTGGCATTATCAGTGCGAAGACATTTAAGAGTGCAATTAAATTGATTAGTAACTTTTGAATGAAAAGTACGAAAAACAGAGAACACTTCTGAATGATCTTTCAATAAGTACAGCCAACACATACGTGAATAATCATAAATATAAACGACAAAATAACGACATTCAAACACAGAGGTGTTCCCGAGGGACCCCACACATCGGAATGCACTAAATCAAAAGGGTGCGAGGGCCGACTAACATGCCTAGACGAGAATGACACCCTATGATGTTTCCCAAGTTCACAGGCCTCGTACGAAAAAGGTTCAACAGAAGAAGGAATAATAGATGTCCGCCGTATGCGATCAAGGTTGGGATGTCCAAGACGGCAGTGCCACTGATATGCGTCGCTGGAGTTGTGTAAAATCGTACGAGGAGGGCTATAGTCCAGACGGTACAACCCATCAATCTCACGGCCCAAGCCAATCGTCCTCCCAGTCAAGAGATCCTGAAATAAGCAATAAGAAGGATAAAATGAGACAGAGCAGTTGAGATTTTTAGTAATCTGACTAACTGAGAGCAAACTAAAAGGGGACTTTGGCACACAGAGAACATAGGATAATGTGAGACCAAGACGAGGAGAAGTATCACCAACACTAGAGATAGGAGTGGAACTCTCATCAGCAAGTGTGATGGACTGATTAACCAGGGGATGAAATGAACTCAAGGAAGAAGAAGTACCTGTCATGTGGTTGGAGGCTCCAGAATCAATGATCCAGGAGTTGGACCTAGTAAGAAAGGATGCAGGGGAGCTACCTGACTAGGCAAAAGTCGCAGTCTGTGGGTGGCTGGTAGACCTGAGACGCTGTAACTCATCAAAGTCGGCACGAGACATAAGTACCCCATCACCCTGCGGGCCAGTGCCGGGTGGAACAGAAGCAGAGGAGGTCTCAGAAGCATCTGGTGCAGCAAGCTATGCGGTACGGCCAAAAGGAGTCTCTGAGGAAGGACGGAGCTCAGGGTGTAGCACATAGCAACTCTCCATATAATGGCCGTCACGATGACAATGCGAGCAATATGAGCGTGGGTGGCCACCACGGCCTGCAGGAATATCACGGCCGCCACCACGACCACCGTGACCAAAGTCACGACCACGACCACTGCCAAAGGTGCCTCCACCACGTGTAGCACGATCACCTACACCGTAGGCAGCAGTAGCACTAATATCGGGGGAAGGAGCCGAAACAGAGTCACTCATAGTACACTGCTGGGCATGTAAGTAAACCTCCTGAAGAGGGGCATCGTGTCAGACCTAAAAATCTGCTGACGAAGGTGCATGTACTCAGGGCCCAAAGTCTCAAGGAACTGAACGGCACGTATCTGATCACGATGTTGAGTGACCTCGGTCAAACCAGTGGTAAGAGGCATAAGAACATCTAACTGCTGGCAATGTGAAACAAACTGACTGTAGTAAGTCGAGAGAGGAGTGTCGCCGCGACGGAGATTCATCCACTTAGAATAGGTGGAGCAGATCCGAGATACGTTGCCCTTCCCGGAGAAAGTAGTAGCAGTATGATCCCAAACCTGGCGAGAAGTGGGAAGGTGAATCATGGTCCCCGGCAATCTCAGGAGACGTACTCTACCAGAGAAGGGTACGAATAAGGGCATCATCCTGTTCTCACTCCTCATAAGTGGGATCAGTAGAAGGAGGGGGGTCACGACGAAGAATAGAGATCTTCCCCCTGGCAATCAGATAGGTTTTCACAGCCACTTTCCAATTCATGTAATTGGATCCATCAAGCCTCACTGTGGGCATAGGAGGAAAAGAGCCATCCATTGAAGAAGACGAGGGAATGTAGGATGAAGATGATGATGGGCGAGTCGAAGAAATAGTAGTCCTAGAGGGCTTTATGCGAGAAGGATCCACAATGATTGGGCTATCCATAATTAAATAGGCGAAGGTAGGAAATCAACAGACGAAAAAGTAATATGCCGGGAGGAAATAAAAAAAGAGAAGTCAATTAAGGAGATGGCGGCTCCTGAGGGAGACTAATGAGAAATAGGGCATGAGAGAAACCCTTGATGTCATGAAGAAGAAACGTGATAGAGAGAAATGAGATAGGAGCCGCGGAGAATAAGAAGAAAGAGAATAGCTTAGGAGTTTAAGCCATGGGAGAAGAGAGGGGAAAGAAAGATGACAAATCTAGGTCAAGAAAAAAAAGGGGGTTAGGGAATTCACAGTTGGTGGGTTGGGGTAGAGAGGAATGGTGTGAGAGTGGGGTTGGGTAGAGGAGAATTTCACGCGGGGGGGTGGGGGGTGAGATTTCTAGGATATAGAAATGTTTTTTTTTTTTTTTTGGGTACTGTAGCGGGTTACTGTAGCGGTTTACTGTAGCAGGGAATGGAGGGGTTAGGGGAAAGAGAAGAGGGGCAGTGGGAGGAGGAGGAGAAGGGAAAGGAAGAGGGGGGGGGGGATGGGAGGCGAGGGCAGGGAGAGAGAGGTGTTAGGGTTAGGGTTAGGGTTAGGGATGGAGAAGATGGAGGTTGAGGTTGATGGAGAAGAGAGGATTAGAAATCCTAAGGCTCTGATACCATGTTAGAAGAGATTGAGAGGAGAAGAAGTGAGTTAGGGCATCTCCCCCTCACTTATGTATTTATATAATAAGAGATGTGCAGAAGACCAATCTGCCCATAGGCATATACACACACCAACAACCTTCGTGGATGTTTCAAGTTTTCAAAACACTTATACCTTTGGATAGTTATCAGATGAGAATATTCTGTGTTATCACCATGCTGGTCTGCAAATCATTTTTTAGAAAAATAGAGTTTGATTTGTTTCTCTATTTTTTTTGCTTATTTTAGTTTTTAACTTTTAATTAAAATGGGTTCAGGCTTGATTGCTCGCACAATCAACTTAAAGAACTCCCAAGCTCCCTCGGAAGATGCTCGGATTTGTCAGATCTTAAGGTATTCGCTTACGTTTTAGATTGCTTGTTTCTAGTTGTTCTTGTGCTTAAGTTTAACTAATTAATCTATTCATGTTAAATATTTGTATATGGACCTTTCTGAGTGACCATTGTCATAGCTCGAGTTGCACTTTTGATGGACATTGAGCAAGAATTTATTTCAAAGTCAACATGACTTGCACTATGGTTTAGCTAAGGGCCTATTTGCTTAGAAAGAGATGTCGGGCAGGGAAAAATATTTCCGTCTTCTATCCATTTCCTATGTTTGGTAATGCTTGGAAAGGCCTAGGTGGGAAATTTAGAGCTGTTTTTTCTAGCAAAGTTTCCAACCTATATGATTTATTTTTCTAGCTGGGATTGCGTAAAAGGATATCATGTTCCTCTCTCGCTCTTCACGCTCTCACCCTCCCACTCTTCACGACGGTTCTCCCTCTATGTCCTTTTGTGTGACCCTCTCTCCAATGTTGTGTTGCCGAACTCCCTCACCGCTAGAGTAGCAGATTTCAGTCAGACACCTCTCTCTCTCTCTCTCTCTCTCTCTCTCTGGTCGAGATTTGCTCTGAATGTGGGCCTCTCCACACGTAGAATTTTTTTTATAGGGTACGATATTTGGACTTTTATGATATTTTTTAACTCATTAATATACTTGTGAGCCTCATTGGTTTTTCTGTTGGCCTCTCCACGTGGGCTCCACTATTAGATCACTCGTTAGTATACATGAGGGACCCATTTGTAGATTAGTCATTGTTATACTTGTGGGGCCCATTTATCCTTATGTGATATGTTATTACTTGAGAAATAGTGATGGAAAATGGTGGAAATGAATAAAATTCCCATGAAAATCCTTTTTGGCTGAAATTCTCCATCGAACCAACGAGGCCCAAGTGAATTGTGAAGTTTTCTTATTGTTAGAATAAGGAGAAGAGGAAAGAAGAAGAGTGAGGGAGAAGATGGTGAGATTCTCCACTTGGGAGCTCTCACATGTAAATGATGTATATATAAACCCAAAGTAGGGCAACCTTGAGTACAAAGACTACCATACCCCTCACTTATACACATAATGACTTAACTGCCCTTACACTCTTCAACACTCTCGCTCAAGTTGGAGTGTATATACTATGGAACTCCAGCTTGTTACAAAGAAACTACAACAAACAACCAAAAACAACCATACAACAAAAAAGCATAATAAGCTTCATACACACATCCAGCTTGGTATAACAGTCCTCAAGCTGGTGTGGTGAATACATAACGAAATGCATAATAAAAAGTAGCAACGACCACAGTGAACAACATCGAGATCAATGGCCATAAAAAAAGGAGCAGCTCCCCCTGAAGTAGCACAACGACGAGAGTGATCAAACATGGCCTCCCCTGAATGAAAGCACGACGAACAAATCCGCATATCAACGAGCAACGAAGGCATCATGCTAAGAACCAGCAACAGTCCAACAAGCAAAATAGGCGCACCAAAGGCGCTCACAACGAGTAACGACGAAGCACCAGGAGCGGGAATACTAGCTAAGTAGCACAACGCCAAGAGAAGATAACCACCGATGGGGAGACTATTGAAGACCAGGTCGACGGGGAAACCGTCGCTCGGAGAGAAAAAAAAGAAGGAAACCAACAAACGATGGGGAAACCATCGTATGGAGAACATGAACATCGTTGCCTGAAGAGAGGTCAACAGGGAAATCGTTACCTGAAAAGAGCCCACCAATGATGGGTTATCGTCTAGAAAGAAGGTCGACGGGGAATCTGTCGCCTGAATAGAGCCAACCAACGATGGGGACACCATTGTTTGGAAGGAAGGTCGATGGCATGAATAACGTCGCCTGAAGAGAGCCGACCAACGATGGGGATACCATCGCCCGGAGAACCGACCAACGATGGGGAAACCATCGCCCGGTGAGACTAGGTCGTCGGGGACACCGTCGCCTGTGAACCGACCAACGACGGGGATACCATCGCCCGGTGAGCAGACCAACGATGGGGATACCATCGTCTGGAAAGATAAGGCATAAAGGCGGAAAAATAAGATGAATGCGTAAAAGCTACACAAGAGGAACCGACGAACAAGGCGAAGAACATAAAGAGAACACAACAACACTCCCCCTCGGGTGAGACTACATGAGCCTAGAGATGACAACACATGAAAAGTCGACAAGAAGAGAAGAAGACAAGTCAACATTATTAAGGAAGACAAGAAGGAAGACAACACAAAGACAACACTAACACTCCCCCCTTAAGAAAAGACGACAAAGAACTATATGAAAACACTCCCCCTCTAGTTGAAGGTCAAATACCTTCAACTTGCAAAAAAAAAGAAGACAATCAAGGCACCAAACCTCTCTTGGACATTTTATCAAACACTTGGTGTGCGCTTTTGACATGAACACAAAAGACATAGAAGACTATGGAATGAAAGAGATGACAACAAAACAACAACAAAACAAGGATACAACCATCCATGGAACTACACTACACTCCCCTCAAGTCGAGGCCAAAGGCCTTCAACTTGCAACGAAAAGACGACCTTCAACACACAATATCTCTCTTGGACATTTTAACAAACACATGGCGTGCACCTTTGAGATCAACACAAACACCATAAGAAACAACGAATAGAGAGAGATAGAACAAGAATGGGGATCAAGTAGAAGGGGATGAGACTCAAAACATGAAGGAAGGAACGGATTTAAAACATAAAGAGAGGGTGGGGACCTAGAAAGACACCAACAATGGATAAGAACAAAAAAGAACAAGATTTATGGAGACAAGAACAAAAGAAATAACAAGAAAGAGATTTTTGGATGGAGAAAAGAGAAGAAAAGAATATACGAGAGGGGTCTTTTGTGTTTTTTTTTGTTTGGAAAAAAAGTTGAATTTACAAATGATATTTACAAAAGGAAAATGGGGTTTAGGGACTCACAAGGAGTGAAGGTGTAGGGAGCCATAAGAAAAAGGGTTTAGGGTTTGGAGTAGAGACTTGGGGTTGTGAGTGGAGAAAGGGGTGTTGGCGTGAGACGAAACGAGACGGGGGAGAGGGTTTGAGACAAGACGAGGGAGAAAGGGGTGTTGGTAGCGAGAGAGAGAGATGGTGGCGTGGATGCTTGAAACTCCTATTCTTCTTCTTTCTTCCCTAAGGATCTTGCTCTGATACCATGTTAGAATAAGGAGAAGAGGAAAGAAGAGTGAGGGAGAAGACGGTGAGATTCTCCACTAGGGAGCTCTCACATGTAAATGATGTATATATAAGCCCAAAGTAGGGCAACCTTGAGTATAAAGACTACCATACCCCTCATTTATACACATAATGACATAACTGCCCTTACACTCTTCAACACTTATCATGGAATTCTATTAATTTGTTAAGACTTCAACTAAGCGAATCGCCATTAGGATCAATCTCGCCATAGTTTTAAAACTCCCCTGCGCCATTGTGGACTCCCCTGAGTCGACTTCCTTTTACCTTGGTTGTATTCCGCGTTATGCTGCTGCATTCCGTGTTTTGCCCCACAGAATCAATAAAAAATCCTTTGACTCTCCTTAATTATGACCGCGCCGACTAGGGGTGGTCATTCGGTTATAACCATGGTTTTAAATTTCGACCGAAATCCGAAATTTCGGGTTTCGGTGGAGACCGACACCGAAATGGTCATTTATTTTGACGGTTTTTTTTTTAAAAAAAATATTAATTTAATATTTCACAGAAAATTCGACCGAAATTACCGAAATTTAATATTGAATAAAATATTAGTTTCGGGTTTGGTACCAGATTTCGACCGAAATTTTGAAATTTCAAGGTTCGAAACCGGTACCGAAACCGAAATTTTAAACCTTGGCGGTTATAACCAAACCGAATGACCCGAAAATTAGTAACCGAAATATATTCGGTTAGTTGAATCTCGTAACCGAAACCGTAACCGAAGTTATTTATACCCGAACCTAACTGAAACCGAAATTTTAGTTCGGTTATTCGGTTAGTTCGGTATAACCGAATCAATAGGAAGAAAAACTCAAAAACAGAGCATTAGCTGCAAGTTAGCACAACAAAACCCTATTTCAATTGGGGAAAAAAAGAAGTCATTCATCGAGTCATTGATTCATAGGGGAAAAACAAAGCATTAGCACAAATGATAGGGAAAAAACAAAACCCTATTTCAATTGAGGAAAAAAGAGACCCTAAATCTCAATGTTGAAATCAATGTTGAAATCAAACAAACCACTTTCGAAATCAAAACCTAAACCCTAAATAACAATCCACATGGACCACATCCAAAGGACCAAAGCCCTAAAGCTAAAATGCACACAAACCCTAGAAATAAAAGGCAACACCCCTTAGTCTTGACCGGTGTTGGAGACTTGGAGTTTGAGGCCGGAGGTGGAGAGACTGAGAGAGAAGAAGAACACTAGAAGAGAGGCACCGTCTGCAACTTGCTACTACTTGCAAAAACCCAAAAATGGCAAAATCCAAACGTGTCTGTGAGAGAGAGTGAGAGACTCGAGAGTTTGAGAGAGAAGAAGAAGAGGTTGCGTCGAATCGTAGACCTGAGAAAGGTATAAAGCGAAGAAGAAAGTAGGTTTGCTGAGAGGAGTTGAGAAAAACCCTAAAAACGCAGAGCAACATGAAATTGCAATCGACTTTAAGACTTTCGCCTTTGGGCATTGGGCTTTGACTCTTTAGTCTTTGTGTAAAACTAAAAATTTCGACTCACTAATACACCCCTATTTGGCTATCTTTTCGTATTTTAGTATTAAAAATCATGAAAGGGGGCTGTCCAAAGCAACAAAACGAGGGGTGTGATGAATAAACTCTTACATTATTTTCGTTTTTGTATGTGGGAATGACTGGTACGTTGAAGCTTTTTAGTAAGGACGATAGGGCTATCTATTCTATTTAATGGGCTAACAATAGTAGGACCAGTACTTATGCTACCATCTTCATTTAATGCACTCGATGAGACCTTCTCTAGTGTATTTGAAAGGCTAGGGTCTGAGCGCTTGGCAGGAGAGCTACAAGGAGGGCAGGAAATTTCAACTTTTGATTTTTCAATAGAAAGATCTATTGCATTAAATGCTGCAAGATCACAACCAGAAAAAGAGGGGAAGAGCAGAACTAGGCAGTACTCTAGCATCAGGGATTACCAAGGTCAGCAGCTGTGGTGATATTCACGCCTGAAACGGTACACTGGGCTTTTGAAATAGAAGCATAGGATTCTTTGGGTAATAAATGCAAGTCAGCAGACCTAGAGCTGGGATCTAGAGTTTGACTATCTAAGCTTTTTGGAGACACCACCTCTGATAAGGGTTCGAAGTTTGACTATCTAGGCTTTTTGGAGACACCACTTGGAGAAAAACTCTTACAAGTTACAAAATTTTCGTTTTTGTAAGCGTACAAAATTACAAATCGGTTTTTCGGTTAGACTGAATGTATTGATGCCTATAACCGAAACCGATAACCGAAAAAATCAGGATTTGGAAACCGAAACCGAATTTTTTTCCGGTTCGGTCGGTTCGGTCGGTTCGATCGGTTATGACCGATTAATGAACACCCCTAGTGTCGACCGAGTACTCAGCCGCGTCGTGCCGAGTTGTCTAGGATTTTCTTTGGTCGCATTCCCCACCGCATCCGCCTTTTTAAACACTGAATCCCACCTATCAACATTGGTTCCCATATGGGGACGTGTTTGTAACCGGGATTTTTGATCTTGTAGAACATCATGAACCAACCCACATGGAAATTAATCAAGAGCAACGAAATGCACATTCCTGCATGTGCTTAGAGAGGCTAATGAGGTTTCTGATTCATTGACCATAGATGGGTTAAAAAAGCGAGTCAAACTGCTCTTGTTATAAGTTGTTATTTCCTGGTTATGATTATTTTCAAAATCTGATACTAGAGCTCAGTGAGCTTGGTAACATCCCTTGCAATCTGAAAATTTGACGTGTTTCTACTTTCTTCATAGGCATCTCACAATTCCATAGCCAGACTGCCAGAAGATTTATCAAACTGTTCCAAATTGATTAAATTGGATTTGGAGGTATTTATCAATTGTTCTAAATTTTGTCAGTGTGGTTGTTTATTTTTCTCACACGCCATAATACTCACAGTTAGGTCTTATAGTGCCTCAAGTATTTAACTTTTCTGCGGTTTATGCCAGGGAAACAAGCTGACTATGTTATCTGAAAATATGATTGCATCATGGACCATGCTTACTGAACTCAATGCTGGTAAACATTTTCAAACTATCAAATCAGGTTCGCATGATTCTTTTTTTGTTGGTTCTACATACCATGAATTCTGTCCTTGTTTTTGTTTCAGCCAAAAATTTGCTTGAAAGTATTCCGGATAATATGGGAATCCTTTCGCAACTTATTCGCCTTGACTTACATCAGAATCGTAAGTGAGATCTATGCATTAACTTTCTGTTTCTAGTGATTTTACGTAGACCGTTTACATTGTTTTAAGCTTGTGGAATTACACTTTCTTAATGCACCAGTTGTGGTACCTCCTGTTCCAATGGCTCAGCTTCCTGATGTTTTGGTTACATATGTCCGTATCTACAGGTATTTCATCAATCCCATCATCAATCATGGGTTGCCATTCTCTTGCAGAGTTCTATATGGGGTTGGTTTTTCTTCATTCTTTATTGCATGCTTTCTTTGTTGATATTAATATCACAGTTTATGGTTTCTTCTGTCTGTACCTTTGATATTTGTTCCGCATTCATGACTTTACATTTCAGAAACAATAGACTATCTTCATTACAGCCGGGGATTGGGGCACTTTCTCGCCTTGGAACTTTAGATCTTCACTCAAATCAGGTGCTTAAATTGTTTTTTGTTTTTTTTCCCTTTTTTTTCATCTTAAGTGTTAGTGCCATTTGAAAAACAATCATGTTAAGTGTTAACAGAAGAGGAAAGATATGATATTTTAGTTTTATGAGATTACTGCAACTACAGACATTTTTCATGTGTCCCTTTAATTTGATTTTCCTTAAGTTCTAATTTTCATCTCTGTGTGGCTGACAAAGTAACCACTCACCAATTCAACTCTGAATTTGCTTGCCCAACTTGGATTGCCGATTCCCAAACTTTTTCTTGTCTTTTTTTTTCTCTAAATATTTAATGTTTACTTTGCTACGTTCCAATATTCCTTTAATTTTCAATTTTTCATATTTTTTATGCTTTTTGTACACTGTCTCTTATCTTTCTAGTAGTGAAGTGTTGTGAAGAGATTTCTTGGGATGCCAATCCTTGAAGCTACATTGTAAAGGTCTAAAGACAAGACCTTTTACCAAGAAGGCAGCCAAGAGATTGGTTCTTGTAACAAAGTGTTTGACATTAATATTTTGTATTAAATTCTTTCATTTAGCTGGATCATGAAAGGAGGTTTGTCCTATTTGACCAGTCAGAGCCACCAATTTAACATTTGTGCTTGCCAATACTAGTTCAATTCACAAGGTTGCAATCCATATTCCCTATCAGAAATATGTGCTGTTTTTGACTTTTTCTACCAACTTCTGTTCATTTTCTTTTTCCATGTGTTGGGTCTGTGTCAATCAATGACAAAGGCTTTTCATAAAACCATGGATGGTGGTTTAGCACTCAATTCTGTTTCCAGTATGACTTCATGCATGTCTTACCATTTCCAGTATTAGTTCACATTCTCCTCCATTCCCAATGCATGAACATTCGCTCTCTTGAACCGAAGGGAGATTTTTAAGAAATATTTCTTAAAGAGGGCCACTTCATTTTTCTGTCGGGGCATGGAAGGAGAATTTAGTTCACTTTTTTTTTTTTTTTTCTGGTGAGATTGATTTGCATATCTTACCATTCCAGTATTAGTTCACTTTCTCCATTCCCAGTTCATGAGCCTTCGCTCTCTTAGACCGAAAATACACTTTTAAGAACTATTTCTTAAAGGGGGCCACTTCAGTTTTCTGTGGGAGCATGGGAGGAGATTCAGGAGAATATGGGCCCCTCTTGTTTTGTCTGGTGAGATTGATGCACCTATGACATGACAAGTGCGGTGTCAGTGTCACTGCCCCATATCATGTCAAGGATGTGACTTTTCCCTTTCCTATATTGTATCTTTTCTCTTTAGAAATGTGTACTTTCAGCATACCATTATATTGATTTTTTTTTCATACTGATGGTACTAAATGGGAGAAGGAATCGCAAACTTGTAACATAGATTTTGTTATAATGGATGCAGCTGAAGGAGTATCCAGTGGAGGCATGCAAACTTCGTCTATCGGTCCTCGATTTGTCGAATAATTCATTGTCTGGATTGCCAGCTGAGATCGGTAGGTTGACAGTCATCAGTTACTAATTGTGGTTTACTTCTGTCGTAGTTGAATGCAATGCAATTTTTACTGGATTCTCTTGAGACTGAAAGGTTCTCAAAAGCAATATGAAACTCTGATGGATGACCATTCTGTACCCCATAAAAATTCAATACTGATTTATTATTCATGCTAAATAATTGGATCTCTAACTACTTTTAGCATATCATTTTCACAGTTAAGGATAATATTGTTATTTTGTTTTCTTCTATTTCATCTTACCTTTTTCTTTACCTAGTGTGAAGTGTGAACTTCTCTTGCCTGAATATGTTCATGCAAGAGGATGGACCAAGGCCTTAATTGGCGGGGTCGTGCCTCCGGTGCTGATGCTTTGAAGAAATTAGAGTGCTCATAGCAAGCCCAAGCTCAGTAAACATTAGCATGGGATACCATCATTGGATTTTGGTCTTATTATGTTGGCCTTCGGGATCGGAGTAATGATTAACAGGGACAGTCAGGGGCATTCGTATTTCATAGTCAGAGGTGAATTTCTTGGATTTATGAAAGACAAACAACTGCGAAAGCATTTGCCAAGGATGTTTTCATTAATCAAGAAGGAAAGTTGGGGGCCCGAAGACGATCAGTCCTAGTCTCAACCATAAACGATGCCGACTAGGGATCAGCGAAGCAGGAATTACATTAAAAAAAAATCCAAGATAATCAAACTGCATAGAAATACAATATGATCCCTTCAGGATGGTAATTTTAAGGGGGTAGAGTACTTGGGAGAAACTCCAATGTTAGTGCAGTACTCTGAAAGGTATTCTTGCTCACGGGTACAAATACATTGGATACGATCGTTTGTAGGAACAGTTGCATTTGGTATATTTCTTTAGATTTATAGATAGGAATTTTGATGCAGTTTTTCATGTTCCAAATGAAAAAACAGTGATAGGAGGTTTTGCATTAGAACTGAGATGCATCATGCGTGCGTGCATGTATTGAGTCTGAGTTGTTCTTTCCATTTAACTGATCAATTGTGGGACAGAAGAATTACCTCTTTATTTGTTTGTCCGTATGTCCTTCATACATAGTCTACTTCTAGTTTAGGCTACAGTCATAGATGCAGTTTCTTCACTTATTATGCCTTTTAAGTGTTGCTCAATGCTCACTTTTCGTTTCTGTCACAGATGCGTAGGTTTTAAGGGCCTAAGGTTGTTTGTTAGTGTGATTGGTCCTGACTTACATCCATGTGTGGATTGTATGATTGGCTGTGTTTTGATTTCAGTTTTGTGCCACACTTTCTCCTTTTCTGTCCTAACTCCTAACCTTCTCAATTTAATTGTGGTTATTGTTTATTTGGATAGAAAATATCCCTCAAATAATTGATTGGTGGCTGCATGTGAGTGTATGTTAATGTAACTTCTAGGAAAATACTTGTCCATTTCCAAATATTATGAGTTCGTAAACCTTTCGAAAGAGATTGATAAAATACAACAGATCTTAAAATCATGCCTGATCGGGAGCCTTAAGCAATCTGGGGGGTGCTTGGAAGATATATGGAAGTGGGCTAAATGGTTCTAGGACCTTCCCACTTTACCAAAACCATCCATTCTAGCGCCTAAAGAAATTCTTTTTATGTTCGAAGAGGAGAATATGGCGGCTAATCTAAAGAAAAGGGGGGAAAGGCTTATGGCCATTATTTAACTTCTCTCAGAGAATGGACTTCAGATTACCAGCAAGGAGCTAAAGCTATATGGGTTAGATTTACGGGAATCCTACTCCACGTGTAGGCCACCTCAACGGTGGAAGCTTTGGGGACGATATTTGGTACAGTTCTTGAAACATACATGAAGGGATATCATGAGGATTGTATGACTTTTGCATCGGCAAAAATTGTTGCTCCGGCATGGAAAATCCCAAAAATGCTCGTGGATCTTTGGGTCAGGGATAGTTGCTTCAAAATAGGGGTTGAAGCTATTGATCCCCAGCCGGCGATTTTCGAAGAGGATGTTGCAGATCCTCGGACCCCAGGGCAAGAAACATCCACTCGTGTCCAATCTATGAAGATGGGTTGGGATATGAAACGGAGTGGGGAGGAGTTTGTTCCGGTGCAAGCCATTGCCGGAATGAATAAGGGGAAGATGCCGGTGCCTTGTTCGGCTCATTCCAGTGATCCAGCAGACGCTAGAAAGAAGACCGTTGTACCTATTGCAACGTGGCAGCCACGTGCTCGGATTTCGGGTGATATTGATCTTAATCATCATTCAGGGGTTCAGACGGAGTTTTCAAAATTCAAATTTCAAAGGCTTTCGTTAGGCCCAGCTGGGAAAGTGACAAGACGGGACATCATCGCTGAGATGTGTACTGATTCCAGAGATAAAGCTACTCAACGGAAAAAGACCATTCCGCCCTTCGTACCGGCAAGACTACAAAAAAAAGTCTGCCGAGCCCTGAGTATCCTAAAACAAGGATTGAAGCAATCTGATCACTCAGGAAGGATTGCAAAGGGAAGAAACTATTGACGGGGCCCGCAAAAGAAGACGACAACTCTTAGTCACGTTCTGGGTGAGAAATGCCTTAACGGTTTCTCTGCAAGCCAAAATAATCAGTCCAAACATCTTTTCTCTGAAGACAATCCTCATTTTGCATGGGAACCTTATAGGATTCCTCCTTGCCTTAGAGAGGCGGGTCTAAGGCCGGCGAGGGATTCTTGCCTGAGGAGAAGTTGAAGCCCTGGGAATACTCATCGCCACTCCCAATGAAGATAGGCCACTGGAACATTAGGGGATTAAGGGAAGACATAAAATTTCGTGCGATGAAGAACTTCATCTCCCAAGGTCGGTTAGACTTGGTGGCCATCATCGAGTCCAAGTTAATGGGGGTGGGGGTAACTGACGTCACCATCAACAAGACATGGGGCAGGAACTAGCTAGAATGGGTTGCAAAGGATGCGGTGGGTACAGCAGGGGGAATTGTAGTAATTTGGAGAGAAGGTAGATTTCGACGAGAGGAGGTCAGGGTGGGGAGATTTTCGATTTCGATTATTTTCTACTCTACTGACTGGAATGAGAAATGGTTGCTTACGATCGTGTATGGACCAGTTAGAGCCTCAGAGAGAAGAGAGCTCTGGCAAGATTTGAACAACATCTGAGACTCTTGGCAGGGCCCGTGGATAATTGGTAGAGACTTCAATACGATCAGATTTCCATAAGAAAAGAGTACAACTACAAGAATTACAACCAAAATGAGAAATTTCTCGAATTTCATTCAAACCCATGAATTGCTAGACATCCCATTAAATGGGGCGAGGTTTACCTAGTCCAATAACCAAGAACGTCTGGTATTGTCAATTGATCGTGTCCTCCTCACCCGAGAATGGGAGGAATGTTTCCCCCTAATTTCTCAGACGGCGCTCCCAAGATCCGAGTTCGACCATAATGCAATCATATTGGAACTTTCAAATTTCTCGGGGGGCCCCGGCCATTCAAGTTTGATTTAGACCTGCTGGAGGTACTAGGGTTTGAGGAAAAGGTCAAGTTATGGTGGGAAGAAATCGAGATCAGCGGTTGGAAAGGATATATTCTGTGCTAGAAATTGAAGGGCCTCAAATCCAAAATCAAAGAATGGCAAAAGGTTATTGACGAAGAAACTACACAGAGGAGAGAGGTGATCTCCAACAGTTTAGCGTCTTTGGAAAGCAGGGAGGAGGAAGGCCCTTTGTCAGAGGAGGATCAATTGGACCGCCTGGAATTATTGAATGAAAACGAGATGATCCTGCGAAGAGAAGAAATTCGATGGAGGCAAAAATCACGCGCTCTGTGGCTTAAGGCAGGGGACATGAACTCAAAGTTTTTTCACCGTACAGCCAACTCTCGAAGGAGAATCAATTTGATTAACTACTTAAAGTATGGAGATTCAATAATCGACGACCCAAATCTTATTAAAGCCAAAATTGTAGAATTTTATTCGGGGCTTTATTCCAGATCAGTGGAGTGGCGTCTTAAGGTGGAGGGCGTTCAATTCAAACGAATTTCACTCAGTCAGAGAGCCAATTTGCATCGAAACTTCACAGAGGAAGAAGTTGAACAAGCCATATTTTCAATGGCTGGGGATAAGGCTCCGGGCCCGGATGGCTTCCCCATGGCTTTTTTTCAGCGTTTTTGGAGCACTCTTAAAGGGGACACTATGGCTTTCTTCCAGGAGTTCCAGCAGAGGGGTATCATTAAAGAAGCTGCAAAGGCAACTTTCATTGCTCTAATCCCATAATCCCAAAAAAGGAAGGGGTCATTGGGATCATGGACTTTCGCCCAATCAGCCTTATGCATAGTGTCCCCAAAATCGTGGCCAAGCTACTTGCAAGAAGAGTGAAAAATCTCATGAGGGATATTACATTACAATTCCAGGGGGCCTTTGTTGAATCGAGGCAAATCTTGGATGGTGTTCTAATTGCCAATAAACTCATCGACTTAGTGAAAAGAAGTGGGCGCTCGGGTCTCGTATTAAAAATTGACATAGAAAAGGCGTATGATCATGTAGACTGGGATTCGGTCCAAAGTGGAGGAAGTGGGTTAGAGCAAGGTTGCCAGGGCGGGATTCGAAAACGGGATTCGATTCGGGATTCGAAAGCGGGATTCGAAGGTTCCAAGGATGGTTGGGAGCGGGATTCGATTTTTCGCAGGGGATTCGCCGGGGATTCGTCGGGGAGTGGTCGGAGAGCGATAAAAAATTAATAAAAGATAAAATTTAAGGAAAAATACCTGAAAATCAAAATCTAAGCATTCAACTGTATACCATTAAATATAAACATGATTCTCCAAATACCGAAATTAATCAAATTATAACAGTTTTTCATTCAGGAGCCAGGAGGCTCAGGACTCCACCATTAAACAAAAAATTCAGTTTCCAAAAAGCGAAATATCAAAATTATTACAGAATTTCTCCAGTATTTCCAAATAAAAAGAAATAAAGTTGGGCTTTTCTCATTCCCTTCGAATAAATATGATCAGTTCGTCCTCTTCCTTCTACATTTTCTGTAAAGGAAAAGTTTAAATAAATGAATTAATATTTATAAGACTAATATCTTCACTGGAAAATTGAAAGTGTTAAAGATTTTGTACCTCCCCTTGTACGTTCTCCACGACCCAGGAAACTAGTAATACAACCTTGAGTGTTGGATGGTCGTCCAATTTCAAGTTCCGAGCTACTGACCACTCTTGGAGTCCCAGATCCTGCAGCTTCGTCATTGTCGTCTAAATCACGAATAGTGAGTGAAGGACTTGAAGGTAATGACTGAGATGACGCACGAAATGTAGAAGGTCTAAGGAAATCATCATCAAGATCCTGCCATCGCATATCCTCAATTCTGATAGAGGAGTCATCCATAACCGAGAGCTCTGGGTTGATGTCCCATTTTCTATTTGGTCCTTTGTATGCAGCCGCATTATATCTAAATAATAGATTCCAAATTAAATAAATAATTTGACATAAGTAATGAAAAACAATTATTACATGCAAAAACGAAACAAACTTAAACCTGGATAGGAGTCGAAGATTTGAGTGGATGTACATAAGGGTATCAGCACGATGTGAATTTAAGCGGTTACGCTTTACATTGTGAATGAAGCTATACGTGCTCCATACTCTCTCTGCAGAAGATGTGATGATAGGCTGTGAGAGAATTTTGATGGCCACTGACTGTAACTCTGGTACATGACTTCCATGAAAGTTCCACCATTTGGTCACACACACATTGGGATCTTTCGCATCCTCCCTGGCAAATTTATTGGAAAACCTTCCAACCCTTCCTATGAAATCATATAACTGACGTCTAATCGTACCACTCATCTCATCATCAGGGGAGAGATCCTTAATGGCTTCATATACAGCATCCATGATTTCAGGGTCTTTATCTGAAAATAAAATTGAATAATCGATCAGTTGGTAACATAAATGAAGATAAATCTTAGTTGTAAATTCCGTTTCGGTCGCCATTTCGTTTTGGCCACCGAAACGGAATTTCGGTGGGATTTCGGTGCATTTCGGTCGAAACTTTTCGTTCACAAAAAAAAATATTAAAAAATATGAGAAAAATCCAAAAAAATAAAAAATCAATAGAAAAAGATGAAAAACTAATAAATAGTCCAAAATATGTGTCCCAAAAGGCATATTCATTACTTAAACACATAAAGTCTTGCACAAGTCCAACTGATAGTCTGATACTTAGAAAAACATAAAAAAAAAGAGATACATGAAAGTGAAACATAGACAATAGCTAGTAGCAACAACTCTCAGTTATCATAACCCGGATGATCATACTCAATGTCTTCTTCGTCGTCGTCGTTGCCGCCGTCATCACCACCTGGACCACCAGTAGGGACATCTTCTTCAAGAGGCATGAGAAAGTCGTCGTCGTCGTCCCCGGCCCCAACCACAGCAGTAGGTGCTTCAAGATTTTCCCACCCAATGTCTTCCGGCGTGAATATGACATCTTCTTCTTCTGCAACCCAATCCATCATGACATCCAGATGGGTCTATGCTCAAAGGGTCACTAGTGGTAGATGATTTCCTCAACAAGTCCCTGAAAAGGAAAACATTAAGTTTAATGTCAAAGGTTAAACTTAAAAGCTTAAAGTGATGAGGTGAGAGTTGAAAACATTATATTACGTTGTATACCTTTCTCGAAACTTAAGATTGTAATGGACAAACACCAAGTCATCTAATCTCTGGTGCTCCAACCTATTTCTCTTTGCAGAGAATGTGTTAGAAGGTGCTCCAATTCGTTTCACATCCAGTCGCACTGCAGGTCTGACTGAGGATTCTGATCGCAAAGGTCTGTAATTCTTCCACGTCACCTTCGAATTGATTCCACCATGCAACTGTAAAGTAACAAATAGTAAAGCATTATTTGTTGAGAAACTGAAAGTTAAAATGAATTATACTTAATTAAACAAACAACTCAAATATACCTGGTCCCAACTTCGTTCGGTTGCGGATTGCAAGCTTCATTCCAAACATACCCTTAGCCTCTCGATAATCCTCAATCTGATTGGTGATGAGGTCTTGTGTACCTTCATCAGGTATCAGTCGAGTGATGCATGCCAACAAGCCTCTGGTTACTTCACTGTGCCTAGAGAATGTAGGAGTGAAAAATAGAGCAGGGTTAAGAAAATATCCTGCTGCATGGAGGGGACTGTGGAGTTGCCTATCCCATCTTTGGTCGATGATCCTCCAGATGGGATTGTAATATGATTTTCTCTTTAACCTCTCCTTGATGTTCTCTTTGGCCTTATCCATGGCCTCATATAGGTAACCCATCGCCGGTTTGTCCTGCCGATCTACCAAACGCAGCACTCTCACTAAAGGCTCACTGATGTTTAGAATGTACTTGCATTGGTCCCAAAAAGATTTACCCAACACAGTACTAACTACCCCTTCACTCAGTGGGTGTTGGACAAACCTACTAGTACTATACTCATCAGACACAAACATCTGCTGAAGTGCTTTCCGATTCAACACCAGACTTTGTATGCTAATGAAATTGGTAGCAAATCTGGTTGCAGCAGGGCGGCACAACTCCTTCCCACCTGTGAACTTCTTCCTCATCAAATTCAAGAGGCTTCCATGGTTGTAGATGAACTTTGTAATCGTCCGAGCCCTCTCAATTGTGGTTGCTATGTGAGGAAATACAGTCGGTTTGCATAGATGCTCCAAGATGAGATCTAAGCAATGAGCTGCGCACGGAGTCCAGAAGAATGTACCAAACGCGGCTTCTAGTCTTTTCCCAGCAGCTTTGTAACTTGGCTCACTGTCAGTTGATTAGGGAACGTTGTTTGGTGTCTGTCCATCCATCTGCCATAATGCTACAGCCAGTGTATCTCCATGACATCTTAATCTCCTCCAAGTAGTTGTTTACCTCATCCACTGTATTCTTCAAAATGGGACCCCTTGAAACATGATAAGTAGGTGCCTTATAACCCGAACCCACGGCATTCACAACATCAAACATAGGTTGTCAGAAAGGTGAATTGGCAACGTATGCCAACCGCCATGTCTGCTCTATCCATTGTTTCTTTAGTAGCCAAAGCACTTTTAATGCTTGGCTGGGCTCCAGGGGTTGTTCGTGCTGCAAAGAAATTCCTGATCCCTCCTGTGATTCCCTTCTTCTTCCTTTTTGTACCACTCGGTTCTATAAGAACTTCCTTACCTCTTCGTTTAGGAAATTGTGTGCCAATGTCTTCTTCATCCCGCTCTTCTTCTTCATCTGGTGTGCCATAAAAATCTCCAACCTCTGCTCTGGATAGGCTCATCCTAGCCCTTTTCTTTTCTCTTTGCATCTAAAAGTTGCTTCATTCGATATTTTACATCTTCAGTCACTTTTTTGCATGATGCTACTTCACCAGGAACAACCGCTAAATGTTCTTTCAAGCGAGTTATACCTCCACCCGATATGACTTTGCCACAGAATATGCAAGTTACTTTATTTTTTTGACCCGGAACCAATGTACCGTAAGCCCATGCCGGGTCATCCGATCTAGCGAGTGCCGAACCAATAGAGGATGCTCCTGCAGAACGTCCCGAGCCCGACCCACTCATTCTGAAATGAAGTAGAAGAAGGGGAAAAATGAATTAGAAGAAAGAAAATTGAAACAAATTACAAAAAATGAAGTAGAAGGGGACAAATGAAGTAAGAAATAAAAGAAAAGAAATGGAAAGAAATAAAGAGAACCTTGAGGTTGAACTTGAGATGAAAAGAAGAAGAAAAAATTAGCCTTCACTCACTTGAAATAAGCCTTTGGAAATAGTTCTTGACTTCTTGTAGTGGTAAGTTGAATGTATGCCTTCCCTTTGCTCCAAAATAGATTTGGATTGAGTTGAAGAAGAGGGTAGACTTGTAGGAAATTTTGTAGAATAGATAATGTAAGTGAAAGTAGAGAAAGAAGGAGAGAAAGAAAGAAAATCACTTATGTGAAGGTGGAGGATAAGAAGATAGGGAAAAGGCTATTTATAGAGTTTTTAATTGATTGTGCATTTAAAAATGACTAAAATACCCTTCCCTACAGCTATAAACGGTCACATTTTGAGGTTAAAACCAAAAAGAGCCGTTCCAGGGGCATTGTCGTAAATTCTGCAAAATCCAATCAAATTAGCCGTTATTTTGAATTTCGGACGAAATTCAAAATTTCGTCCATTTCGTCCGAAATCCGGAATTTCCGTCAATTTCGAACGAAATTGACCGAAATTTCGGACGAAACGAAATTTTGCAGATTTCGTTTCGTTTTCGTTCTGAAAACGAAATGTTTCGTCCATTTCGGACGAAACGAAACGAAATTTATAACTATGAGATAAATACAATTACATTATGAAAATTCACAATATGAGAAGCAATTACATACCTGGGGTGATTCGTTTACCACCGCCTGGTGCTGGAATATTGAGATATGCAGGGCCATAATATTTTGGAGTGAGTACATGAGCCAAGGCATGCATTCGAATAGTCATCTTCCCCCATCGTCCCACCACAATACCATGAATATTCTTGTACATGTCAGGCACATCTTTCAAGTTATCTTTTATTTGTCCTAACATATTGTCCATGCCTTCGTACACTTCTGATATCAGACAACCTTCCTGGTTAGTGAACTTAATCATTTTATAGATGGGCTTCGTAATTAATAATGCTAATTTTATGTTCGTCCAAAATTCATCAGAGACTACACAAGTAGTTGTCATCTCGCCTCTCTCTATCATCACTTTGTCGGTGCAAGCATTCAACCAATCTTTCCAAGAATCTGTTAATACTGTCATCTGCAATGCCTCCCTTACATCGAGAAGTCTCTTAAGTGTAGTATAATGAGTTGCAAATCTAGTCTTCGCAACTTTCAGCAACTCAAACTTCGAATTGCTTCTAAATATAGCAAGAGCTTGTGAATGATTGGTAATATATTTGACGACATCCTTGCAGGAACGGTAAGTCTCTCCAATCCAACCTAGGTGGTTATGCTTGGTCAAGTCTTTGAATATCAAATTTAATGTGTGAACCACACAAGGAGACCAAAATATGTGGGGAAAAACTTTATTAACTTCTGTCCCAGCAAGCTTGCAATTGGCTGCATTATCTGTTAGCACTTGCACAACATTAAGAGGCCCTACTTCTTGAATGGCATCAAACAAAAACTTTGCAATGTTTTTCCCTGATTTCTCGACGGCAGAGAAGTCGTGCGCATAGAGAAACATTGAACCGAACATATTCGATGCCAGTACATTAATCAGGGCTTTGTTCTTCACGTTTGTCCATCCATCAGAGACAATAGAAAGCCCATGTTCAGGCCATTTTTCTCTCAGGACACCTAGATCTCTTGTTACATTCTCTTTCTCATGGTCCAATAAAGTTGTTCTTGCTTTCTCATAAGAGGGCAACTTGTATTCAGGCACAAAATTGGCGGCAGTTATCATCTCTTGAAAATATGGAGATCGGAGGACGTTAAAGGGAATCCCATTGGCGGCCAAAAATCGTAGCACTTTATGATCAACATCGTCTCTATCCTTTGCTCTAAAAGACTTGCCAATTGGTGATTCACCAACCTTACTTGAAGAAGTCGCAGCAGAGCTGGAAGACTTGGCAAGCATGTCTAATCGTGATTTCTTCAGTGGCAGTCTCCCAGGTAAATTCTCCGCTCTTTGGACTTGGCTTCTGATGTGCTCTTGTAATTGTTTGTCTTTTGCAACTGCATTGCAATATGCTATTCCTTGACCTTGACCTCTTGGTGCTTTCACAAGGTGTGCGTTCACCCTTGTATAAGTCCCAGTGTAAACCTTCTTACAGTGCTTACATTTCCACTTTTTGGTTCCCCCATGTCCTTTGCTAGCTTTTCTTTCCTTTGACTACATGTGACCATAAAACTGTCGCTGACCTTGCGTTCGGACCCAACACTATGTCCTCGTCATAATCTTCTTCTACATATTCTTCATCATAGTTGTATTCTAGGTCCCCTTCAAAAACTATGTCATCATCACCTACACCTTGGCCTAGAAATTCTTGGTCGACAGTCTCGTCCATCTTTCCTCAATTGCCTCTGACAAAATGAAATTGTAAAATATTTGAATAGTATGATAGTTATTTTCTACTGTGAGTGTCTTACATGCATGCATGCAAGGGTATGCAGCGGTAGGCTCAGGGTTGGGTTTCCATGGGAATTCCCGAGAGTATTCACTATTTTGCAGGGGTAGGGTCAGGGTTGGGTTTCCCGTGGTGCAGTGTCGAATCCATTGGATTTATATCCAACTGACCGTCTTACGTGGGAATTCCCGAGGGTATTCACTATTTTGCAGGGGTAGGGTCAGGGTTGGGTTTCCCGTGGCGCAGTGTCGAATCCATTGGATTTATATCCAACAGAACGTCTTACCTGGGAATTCCGAGGGTATTCACTATTTTACAGGGATAGGGTCAGGGTTGGGTTTCTCGTGGCGCAGTGTCGAATCCATTGGATTTATATCCAACAGACCGTCTTACGTGGGAATTCCCGAGGGTATTCACTATTTTGCAGGGGTAGGGTCAGGGTTGGGTTTCCCGTGGCGCAGTGTCGAATCCATTGGATTTATATCCAATAAAGTTAACTACCATTACATAAGCCCTATTTGAGAATACAAAATAGTAATAAACTAATTAACTATTACATAGATTTGTTACCCGTTCAGCAAAATACATCATCAAAATACAAATAAATCACCCCCTTGCACTGCTCCTAGAAGCAGCATTTGACTCAGGAGCACCACTTGCCTCACCAGTCCCATACCATTCCCAAAAATAATTGTTCACCTCTCCAGAGGTGGGGTTGTTCTGAACGACAACGATGGTTCGCCGATTCCAGTCTCTATCAATCGCATTCACTGTCCTCATCTTCAAGGATTGAGGGCGAATGGAATCCGGTACCGAAACATCCATCATCGCTATGTGATGTTGGGGTCCAAAGTACTGTCGGAGGATCCGCAGAGGCGAGTAAAAGGAAGTGCTCTGGAACCCCATTATCCGAACGCACTTCTGACCAGAAGTCTCGAGGACTGCAGAGGAAATGGGAACCCATGGGAGAGTCCACTCAATGTCCTTACTTTCGCGACCCTCAAGCCATATAGCCCAACTGTCGCGATCATCGAATGAAACCAACACCTCCCGAGTATTAAAACTCCTCGTTCAGGCTCGTCTTGGCAAAGGTGGTGGAGCCAAAATCCGTAATCTCTCCACTAGCCAAACCTAAATAAAAAAAAGTTAGAAATAATAATTACCCATAACTAAGTACATCATTCAAGCATTTTTAATAAATCATCCAATACTTACATAAAGAATGACGGAACTTCCCGAGAAGTCAGACTCAGATCCAGTAGATCGGCGAGCACTATCTAGGCTATCAAAAAGTTCCGCTAAGACAGTAGGAGCTAGATTTGCACCTTGGCGAACTTGATCAACCAAGTCTACAAAATATAATGGAATCAAGTCTGATGACTCTAATCGGCCCGGAAAGAGAAACATTGGATAAGCACATAATGCTAATGCATTTTCACGGCAACGGCGATACTCCATATCCAGTTCTCTACTTGGTGAAAAGACTTGTACTAGCTTATGCACAAAGTAACTACTTGCCTGACGGTAGTGACCTAGGGACTTCTGTGGCACGCCAATCAGACGGCTCAATGCCTTATCATAGCCTTCCTTAAAGGAAGGCTTGAACATGGGACCATCAGGAGAAATGCGGAGCATCATGCAAATATCTTCATGAGTCGGACAAAGCTCTTGCATTCCAAAATGAAACACATGCAAATCTAGATCCCAACAACTGATTGCGGCACGAATCAAACCCCAATCAACACAGATAGTGGCAATATTGCGTAAGCTGCATAGACCCACCGTGCCAAGATTAACTCCTTCCACTTGATGCAACCCATGGATCCATGCCAGCAAACCATTGTTGGAGACTTCAGCCATTCCGCTCGCCATCACTCGTAAAGGCCCCACGTAGGCTCGTATGTAGTCTCGTACAGTCGTACTATTATCAAATGACAAATGATAAACAATATATCTTATTAGCTCAAAAGATAAGCTAATAAGATAGGCCCACCGTAAGTTAGAGACAAATTGAGTTTGTACTTTGTACAACTACAATGCTACAATCAGCAATTCAGCACATTCAATTTGAGTTGGAGACAAAAAATCAGCAATTCAGCACATTCAATCATAAACAATATTTGATAAAAATATTTTTGCACAATGGTACAATCAGCTCATTCAATCTAAATAATATTCAATTTTGAACTCAAACTCAATTTTCAAATTCTAAAATTCCTAAATGTAATTTTGAATCAGTAAACATTTTTGGAATCAAAATTCACATCTCATCTAAGGAATATCAATTTGCAACACCTTTAGTGCCACTAACAAGATCATCCATCAGCCCCCTATTTAGGCAAGTATAGTTTTTTTCAAAAAGGACAGTGGGGCAACTTCTTAGGATGAGCCAAGTATAGTTCCAAAGTCCAAAGTCCAAACCAAATGAATGGTTTGGATCATCCTATCAAGTGGGCTCCACTGTACTTTTGAAAAAATCACTCAGTCAGTCAGTTGTGCAATATTAAAACATGGTAGTACTAGTAGCCAAAAGCCACTGCCAAACCCAAATGTATTTTGATGGGCCACGGCCAAAACCCAAACATGGTAGCCAACCCAAAAGCACTACTTTATTTTGATGCGGGCACTCCTCACTTTATTAAAAATTTAAAAGTATGGTATGGCCTACACTACAGGATGATCCAAACTGTCCATTAGATGGGCCACGGCCTAAATAGGTTGGGCCCCAAAAATCATTTCCATAAAATTGATCCTAACCCTCCGATCTGAATGTTTGAGTGTTGATCCTAACCCTCTATAGATCGGAGGGTTAGGATCAACCTATGTAAATTAATTTTGGGGCAAAAACCTTTTTAGGCCGTGGCCCATCGGACGGTTTGGATCCATAGAGGGTTGATCCTAACCTTCTATAGATCGGACGGTTTGGATTATCCTATGGTGCGGGCCATGCCATACTTTTTAATAAAGTGAGGAGTGCCATTAAAAAAAACCGACAATTTCATAGAAACTGTGTGAGAATGGTTTCTCACAGAAACCATTCCCACACAGAAATGAGAAAACCCATCCCTTTTTTAGTTTTTTTTTTAAAAAAAGGAAAAAATATCAAATACATACCTTTTCGGCTTTTCTTCTTCTTCTTCTTCTTCTTCTTCTTCTTCTTTCTTCTTCTTCTTCTTTGCCGGCGGGAATCACGGGGCAGCAGTGAGAGAGGAGAAGGGGAGTGAGAGAGGGGCGGCAGTGAGGAGGAGGAGAAGAAGAAAAGTTGGTTTTTTCCTTTATTTTTAGGATTTTGACTTTTATTAGCTTTTAAAATGAAATTACAAAAAAAACCCCACTCAAAATACCCCCCTTACTGTTAAAAAATGACCATAAATGTAATTTCCCATCAAAAGTTGGGATTCGCGATTCCCATTACTAAAAAAATGGATTTAATGAAATGGGAATCGCGGTTTTAAGTTATGTGATTCCCGAATCCATACGAATAAAAACCGCAGATTTTATTTTCATAAAACGCGTATTTACAATTCCAGAATCGTGATTCCGGTGGAAACAGAATCGCGATTCCCAATTTAGGATTCGCGAGTCCAATGGAATCGATTCGGGATTCCCCAGAATCTGGGAATCGAATCGAATCACGATTCAGATTCGCGGTTCGGGGAATCGCGAATCCCCACCTTCAAGTGCGAATTCTGCTTCCTTGGGTTAGAGGGCTTATAGCATCTAACTCTTTCTCAATAATTATCAATGGCTTAGCGGAAAAGTTCTTTAAAGCATCAAGGGGTATCCGTCAAGGAGACCCATTGGCCCCGTACCTGTTCATAATGGTGGTTGAGGCCCTTGGTCTGATGTTGACAAAAGCGAACATAATGGGTCTTGTTGGGGGACTACAAGCTGGACCTTCAGGTGAAAGAAATCATCTGCTTTCAATTCGCGGACGACACACTAGTTTTCCTTCAAAACACCCCTTAGGCCATTCCTGATATTATGAAGATATTCAAGTGGTTTGAGGTTACTTCGGGCCTTAAAATCAACTTCAACAAAAGCATGCTTCTGGGAATTAATTTGGATCAGACAGAGGTGCAAAGATTGGCAATGTCGATTAGGTGTTCTGCTGGGACGTTTCCTGTTTCCTAACTATTCCTACGCTTAGGCTTCGGTGTTCCATCGGCTGCCCAATGGGACCCGGTAGTAGAAAGAATTGAAAGGAAACTTGCAACTTGGAAGAAGAAATACATCTCTCTTGGGCGGAGAATAACATTAATAAAAAGCGGCAATATCCAACATGCCGGTATACTTCATGTCTTTGTTCAAAATCCCGGTCAAGGTAGCATTGGCAATCGAAAGATTGTAGAGGAATTTCCTATGGGACGGAGATGGTAATTCAAAGAAAGTATGGCATCTAATTAGCTGGGAGAAAGTCACACAGTCTAAGCTGAATGGGGGCCTGGGTATTGGCAAGATCAGATTGCGGAATAAATCGTTACTTGGAAAATGGCTTTGGAGGTACGGTATCGAGAAATCGGCTCTATGGCATCGGGTCACTGGATTGAAATATGGATTCGTATGGGGGGATTGGAACATCAAAAAGCCATCGAGAGGAAGGGATCAGGAGCTTGGAAATCAATATGCTCCGTTAAAGAAGACTTCGAACAAGCAATTCGCTTCAAAGTGGGAAAAGGAACTAATGTATGATTTTGGCTGGATCAATGGTGTGCTCAATCACTACTATGCTTGGGATATCCATTTGCGTCGGAATTTCAAGGATGAGGAGATCCATGATTTGCAGAGACTCCTATCGGTCATAGAATCGACATATTGTTCCCAATTCAAGGAAGATGAACGAATTTGGATCCCGACGTCTAATGGGGATTTCACCGCCAAATCTTTCTTTACGCTTTTAAACGCGGGACAACAATCTCCGGTGAGGCTTATTTGGATATTCCTAGCCCCCCCCCGAGGGTGGTGGCTTTTGGGTGGACTCTGATACACCGAAAAATCAACACCTGTGATCAGTTAAAGAAAAGACATTTCAGTCTAGTGAGTACGTGCGTTCTCTGCCACCGAGATGAGGAAACTTTGCATCATCTCATGCTGCATTGCCCATTCACATACTATTTATGGATAAGAACATTTGGAGCTTTTGGGATTTCTTGGGTTTGCCCTGAATCTATTAACTCTCTTCTCCTCGGATGGCGCTCAGGGCCTTTCGGTGACATGGGTCGAAATCTCTGGGCAACAATCCCCTATGCCATAGTATGGAACATCTGGGACGATGATTATGACGTACTTGGAACCGTATGGTATATGTGATGCTAATGAGGCGGAAGTTAGAGCCTTACTTTTTGGCATGCGGTGGGCCTTCGAACACGACCAACGTCCCCTGATAGTGGAAGGAGACTCCTCAAACGAGGTAGCTTGGGCGTCTGAAACATCAAAAGGTCCTTGGAAATTGCAGGACGCTGTTGCGGAAATACTGGATCTGATGCGGGTAGTCAAGCCGAGAATTGAACACCGCAAGCGATCGACGAATGAGGTGGCTGACAGCCTTGCTAAGGCGGGAGCTAATAGGGAGGATTTCAAATTAGTATCATATTTGTAATTAGTCTTGTTCATTAGGGAAGGGTAGTGTAGGCCTGATCCTTGGAAGGACACATTTTACTCTTTTCTTCTTGTACTAGCCCGGGAATGCCCGGTATCCAACTAATATCTTGTAAAAGCAGGTTGGGACTGTTGTTCCCGAATGCTCTTTCAATATTTATGGAAAATGTCATCTTTCAAAAAAAAAAAAAAAGAACCTTTCAGTTCACCCACTTATAGTCTACTTATTTGGTTTTGCCTCATGGAATTACTAGCTTGGTAGTGTCCGTCCTTAATCTTTTACAAATGTTTGGATGACTATGATGATTTTTTCATGGTTATGATAATGAAGAATTCTTTATTTCGAAAGGACAAGTTTACGTGATTTTCACATGTTGGGATGAACATTTCAATCATGTTCTAGGCACGATGACTACGCTTAGGAAGCTTTTGCTTACTGGCAATCCTTTGCGGACTCTTCGAAGGTGTGAAGTGGAACTTGCATCTCTCAGTGCTTGATCATTACTTTGGGTTCTAGGTCTGGATGTTTTAGTTGACTGAATTTTTTTATCACAGCTCATTGGTAAACGGACCTACAGCCACTTTGTTGAAGCATCTGCAAAGTAAAGTCTCAGCTGATGAAGGTAAGCTGATTCCGCATACTGATTACTGTATTTTTGCATCTAGTAATTAATTTTTGTAACTTATAATTACTTTCCCATATATTGTATCTCTATGGAGCTTGCTTACTTCAAACATTTGATTTAGTGTGGTTGCTGTGATCAATGTGCCGGCATTCAGTGCCCAAAACGAAATAGGAACATTCAAATGGCCTATCCATTGCCTTTTGCTTCAGAGCCTCATCTTATTTATGTTATATGGGCCCCAACTCTGATAAATTCAGATTACCCGCCCTGCATGCTGGATTTACATTCCGACTTCTTATAGTCCAAGTCGGTGGGTAGGGGCAACTCTATGTGCTACGCTATGCTTGCTTGCGCCTATCGGCTGACTTGACTCTCTATTGTCTGCCGGTTCGCGACACTTTCTGGTAGTATGAATCGCTACGCTATGGAGCATGAGCAATTTGCTTAGCTTTACATCCATCCCAATGTATCATTTCCAATATATTTGTGGGGAAGGCTTTGGGCCAGGTCATTTCGGGGCAAGCAGATCATTTATCGTAAAGAAGATGAGCTTGAAGAGAATGATTTGAAGTTCTTGCAGAGTTAGACCATGCATTACCGGACACAAGATATATCTTTCAAGGGATCTTTAGAATTACCATTGCTTAGTTTCAATTTGCTCCTGACCATCAAATGAAATGTGAATAACCAGTCCTCATCTCTTTGAAATTCCTTTTTTTTAGAAAACGGACAATTCAGAGGGCGTGGGTTCAAATCCCACTTCTGACAAAAAATACATTTTGCCGTTAAAAAAGGGGCAATTCGTCAATTGATTCATTTGACGTCATTTACAATATCAACTTTTTCATTGGATCAGCCAAGTTTAACTTAGAAACTGAAAGTCTGGTTTCCGTTCCAGATCCATATTTTTTTTAAATTGGTTCTTATCATTGATAATTAAACACTATGTTTTGTTATAAATTATAAAAGTAGGTTTTCTTGTGCAGTGTCTGGATCTGCTACCACTGCCATGAATGATGATCAGATTGCCATGGCATCTCGATTATCAATCTCTTCAAAGGTCTGTCTCTCACTATTTATTTCTTGTAAAAAATTAATTTCCCTTTATCTGACTGCTTGCTCACTTGTGATCATTTCTCCTGTATGTTTTCTCTGCAGGAACTTTCTCTAGGCGGGTTAGGCTTAAGCAGTATTCCACCAGTAGTATGGGAATCAAATGATGTTGTAAAAGTCGATCTTTCTAGGAATTCAATTGAAGTGCTACCTGATGAGCTTTCCTCCTGTTCCTCACTCCAGGTTAATAAAAAAATTAGTTTTATGCTATTAAAACAGACATAGTTTGTGAATGTCTTCTATTTCTGCCAAAATATGCAGACTTTGCTTTTGTCTGGCAACAAGATAAAAGAGTGGCCAGGTGCAGTTTTTGCATCACTTCTTAATCTTTCATGTTTGAAGCTGGACAAGAATCCTCTGGCACAGGTAAATTACATTTGTTTTTAGATTATATTGTAGTTGTACTATAAACATTATTTAAATGTCCTTCTCGAAGTACACTAAAAGAACTTTCATAGAGGAACTTCTGGAACTGACCCTTCAAAATAACTTCCTTACAATAGATACATTTATTTATACGCACTAGTTTCATATACTAACACATACATACATACAAACACACAAATACACACACACACACACACACATACATATATATATACTAGTAAAAACCCCATGCGATGCACGGGCCGACAAAGAACTGTACGGATCACATCATAGGTTGAGCCAAACCGTCCATGTGATGGAACACAACATCAATAGGTTGTGCCCGTAAAATCATTTCCATAGGCTGATCGTAGCCCTCCAATCTATAGAGGTTTCCATAATTAAAAAAGCATAAAGGAGGGGGGTAGGATTGAAATTATGTGGCTTTAATGGGTGCCTTTGTTAAAAAGCATAAAAGAAGGGGTAGGATTGAAAATATGTGGATTGAATGGGTGCCTTTGTTAAAAAGCATAAAGGAAGGGGTAGGGTTGAAAATATGTGGGTTGAATGGGTGCCTTTGTTAAAAAAAGTCAAAAAAAGTGATGTGTAATTCTCATAGATTTTTGGGAGAAATTCAAATAATTCTCTCCTTTTCTCTTATGCTATGTGTGTATATATATATATATATATATATATATATATATATATATATATATATATATATAGGAAAGTGAAGCTACACCGCCGGTGTAGCTAACTTAGCTACACCGCCGGCTTAAAATACAATGGGCCCACATTGTTTTGGTGATCCAAAGAATTCATTTGATTGGCCCTCACATAGATAGGGTGTCCACCAGCTCCATAGGATCATCCCAACCCTACGATTTGTGGAGGCAAAAATGAACGTGTAAAAACCTTCATAAATTTGTCCATTTTTGCCTCCACAGTTTGTAGGGTTGGGATGATCCTATGGAGCTGATTTTTGGTGGACACCCTATCTATGTGAGGGCCAATCAAATGAATGGTTTGGATCACCAAAACAATGTGGGCCCATTGTATTTTAAGCCGGTGGTGCTAAGTTAGCTACACCAGGCCGGTGTAGCTTCACTTTCCTCATATATATATATATATATATATATATATATATATATATAGAGAGAGAGAGAGAGAGAGAGAGAGAGAGAACGGCTCCTGGTGTCGTTACCAGGGAGCTTACCTGCGCACGTCTTATTAATAACGCTCCCATTGGCTGGTGTTACATGAGCCCCTACGATATTGAGATCGAACTCTAGCAAAACAAAACAATACCTCTTTTTTCTCCAAAAAAAACCCGTCTTCTCTACGCTCGTCCTCTCTGCTAGGGTTTCAACCATCGTCTCTTGGTGCACTAGTTTCTGAAGCAGGATCGAAGTCGAAGTCGAGCAAAGAATAGAAGAAAAAATCCCGTCGTCTCAAGGGTAAACTCCGTCTCCTTCTCTTCAGCGCCTCTTCACCGAATGACGGCACATCTCCTCTTCTAGGGTTTCAAATTTCAGCTAAGCTTCTAGGGTTTCAAATCTCCTCTTCTACGAAGGAAAACCTACGCTCTTCTACGAAGGGTAAACTCCGTCTCCATCTTTTTTGTGCTTGTTCTTGTTGTCTTCTTGTGGGAATTTTTCTTTTTGGGTGTCCGCATCGATTTCCTTCAAGCATTGTAACCTTTGCTTTTAGTTTTTGTAAAATTGTCATTTTGTTTCTATATTTGCAATTTTTTTACGTTTTTTGGTTATGTTCTTTCATCTGTATCTGAATAGAAGATCCTGGATCAGTTGAAAGGGAATTCAATTTTTTATTGAGGTGAGTTTGTAATTTTTTGCCCCGCATTGATTTTTTAGCTGTTTTCAAGTATTTTTGCCATATTAGGGAGAGTCGAATTGGATTTATTGGATGAATTGGGAGGCATGCTCTAGGGCCTTATGTAATAGGGTAGATAATGATCTCTGAGTCCGTTATAAAAATCCAAAACAAACAGGGCCTAAATGTGGCAAAAATGAGGCCTGTGTATTACGATTAGAGAAATATTAAAGTAAAGGGAGTGAGGGAGAGTAAGCCTAAATCTCTATTTTTGTTTTGTGTGACTCCATAAGGCCCTGTTTGTTTTGGATTTTGATAACGGACTCACAATCTGTTTTCCAAATTTCGAACAAACTGGGCTTGAATGTGGCAAAAATGAGGCCTGTGTATTATGTTAGAGAAATACTAAAATCTGGAGCTGCTAGTTGATACTTTTTTTAGCATGTTAAATTCATTTTGTCCTTGTGGTCATCTTCTATGCTCATCTGTTGATGGATGTGTTTTTGTTAAGGTACTTTAAATGGATGATTCTTCGTTTCAAGGTTGTGGGTTTCCTGTCCAAGAAGCTGTTGGACAGTCGTCATGGTTTGTTGATGACGCTGAGTTGCAATATTTCGAGATGACAATCAATGATGTAGATGCCAATGGGTTACTTATGGGTGACGAGGGAGTTGATCTAAATGAAGGTAATTTTGTAGAGATTGGTGATGATGTGACTGGAGATGAGAGTATAGAGAATAAGCCATTTGTTAGCCAGGTGTTCGAAAGAATGTACGACTTTTATAATGCTTATAGGTTGGTTCAAGGTTTTGGAATACGAAGATCCACTGCAGTTAAGTCGACGAAAACAGATGTGATATTTAGGAAGTTTGAATGCGCCAAGGAAGGAAAGAAAGATCCTAATGACAAGAGAATGACTGGTAGGGGAGTGAAGGAGCGCCGCATTGTGACAATAGGTTGTGAAGCAAAGATGTTAATAAAACTGAAAGATGGGAAGTGGAAAGTGACAGTCTTTCAGGACATACATTCCCATGAGCTTACCTCCCTACTTAGAAGACACATGTATCGTTTACACAATCAACTCCATAAGGCTTGAAGTTGTAGGAATTTGATAGATACTTTTCATACCATGGGGATGCGGCTTTCTGGTATTGTAAAGACCGTTAATGTTTTATCTGATGGAGCATCCAGTCTTTTGTCAGCAGACCAAGTGCAATTCCATTTGAAAATGAAGAGGAAGAACAATATGGGCCAAAGACGGTATCATAGTGGCCAACCAACTGCAACAGAAACGACAGAAGAACCGGACTTATTTTTTCCTCTGGAGTTGGATACGAGTGGTTCATTAAGATAAATGTTTTGGGCTAGTTCGAGGGTTAGAGATGTTTACGATGTTTTCAACAATCTTATCGTATTTGATATGACGTACAGGACCAACAGGTATTTGATGCCCTTCGCATCATTTACAGGAGTCAATCATCATAGGAAATCTACCCTGTTTGGTTGTACACTCTTAGCCGATGAGGAGGATACCTTCACCTAGTTATTTGAGTAGTGGCCGATATGCATGCATGGGAGAGCTTCAGGAGTTATCATTACTGATATAGACATTGCGTTGCGAATTGCTATGGGACTGTCTTCCCAAATACTCACCACTAATTTTGTTCCTAGTATATTAGTAAGCATTTAGTTGAGAATGTTGCAGCCATGCGAATTCTAGGCAGTGACTTTTCGAAGGATTACGATCTTTGGTATGACACGACTGAAATAGATGAATGTGAGAAAGAATTGTTGAAATTAGTGGAGAAGCATAACATTAAAGAAGATGATTGGTAAGGGAAAATGTGGGAGGTAAGGAGACATTGGGTGCCAGTTATTGGAGACATACTTTCACTTCAGGCATGATTTCTTGCCAGCGTAGTGAAAGTATGTATGTTTTCTTTGATAGTTTTGTTAACCAGAAGGCTTCTCTGCAAGATTTCTTCACTCAATACGAGAAAACGATGAACGCTTTCTTTGATAGTTTTGTTAACCAGAAGACTTCTCTCCAAGATTTCTTCACTCAATAAGAGAAAATGCTTGCTTAGCGTTGAAAAAATAAAACAGAAGAAGATTTTAAGTTGAAAGACACTGGGTGGACAATGAAGATAAGTAGCCCATTGGAAAAGAAGCCTGCAAAAGTCTATACAAGGACAATATTTGCCCTATTTTTTGCTGAGCTTGATGCTAGTATTCAGTATTGGAATAAGAAGTGCAGTAAAAATGGCAACGTGACAAGCTACAATGTAGTACGCAAGGGTATTGATGTAAATACGATAAAAGGGCGTACGGTTGTATATAACGATGCCGACGATGTATGTGCCACCTGTGATTGTGTGATGTTTGAGACTAAAAGAATATTATGCAGACATATACTTAACATATATGATAAGAAGCGTTTACTTGAGATTCCTGAGCGTTACATCTTATATTGGTAGTCTGTGCTAGTATTCACTTCTTATTCCAATACAGAGTACTAGCATCAAGCACAACAAAAAATAGGGCAAATAGTGTCCTTGTATAGACTTTTGCAGGCTTCTTTTCCAATGAGCTACTTGTCTTCATTGTCCACTCAGAATTTTTCGATTTAAAATCTTCTTTTGTTTTCTTTTTTCGACGCTCAGCAAACGCTTTCTCATATTGAGTGAAGAAATCTTGCAGATAAGTCTTCTGGTTAACAAAACTATCAAAGAAAGCGTTCATACTTTTAATATGCTGACTAGAAGTCACGCCTGCAGTGAAAGTATGTCTCTAATACACTAGCACCCAATGTCTCCTTACCTCCCACATTTTCTCTAACCAATCATCTTCTTTAATGTTATGCTTCTCTACCAATTTCAGCCATTTTTTCTCACATTCTTCTATTTCAGTCGTGTTATACCAATGATCTTAATCCTTCGGAAAGTCACTGCCTGGTATTCGCATGGTTGCAACATTCTCAACTAAATGCTTACTAATGTTCCAGGAACAAAATCGGCGGTGAGTATTCGGGAAGACAGTCCTAATAGCATTTCGCATCGCAATGTCTATATCAGCAATGATAGCTCCTGGAGCTCTCCCATGCATGCATATCAGCCACTGCTCAAATAACTAGGTGAAGGTATCATCATTTTCATCGGCTAGGAGTGCACAACCAAACATGGTAGATTGCCTATGATGATTGACTCCTGTAAATGGTGCGAAGGGCATCGAATACCTATTGGTCCTGTGCGTCACATCAAATACGATAATATCACTGAAAACATCGTAAGCATCTCTAGCCCTCGAATCAGCCCAAAACATCTATCTCAATGAACCACTCGTATCCAACTCTAGAGCAAAAAATAAAGTCCGGATCTTCTGTTCATTTCTGTTGCAGTTGGTTGGCTACTATGACAGCATTATGGCCCATATTGTTCTTCCTCTTCACTTTCAAATGGGATTGCACTTGGCCTGCTGACAAAAGACCAGATGCTCCATCAGATAGAACATTAACGGTCTTAACAATACCAGAAGGCCGCATCTCCATGGTATGAAAAGTATCTATCAAATTCCTATAACTTACTGTCTTATGGAGTTCATTGTATGAACGATGCATGCTTCTTCTAAGTAGGGAGGTAAACTCATGGGAATGTATGTCCTGAAAGACTGTCACTTTCCACTTCCCATCTCTCAGTTTTATTAACATCTTTGCTTCACAACCCACTCTCACAATGCGGCGCTCATTCACTTCCCTACCTGTCATTCTCTTGTCATTAGGATCTTTCTTTCCTTCCTTGGCGCATACAAACTTCCTAGATATCACATCTCCTGTTTTTATCGACTTGGCTGTAGTGGATCTTCGTATTCCAAAACCTTGAACCAACCCATAAGCATTATAAAAGTTGTATGCTCGAACACCTGGCCAACAAACGGCTTATTCTCTATACTCTCCTCTCCATTCACATCATCACCAACCTCTACAAAATTTACTTTCATTTAGATCTACCCCCTCGTCACCCATAAGTAACCCATCTGCCTTTATATCATTGATTGCCATGTCGAAATATTGCAACCCAGCGTCATCAACAAACCCTGATGACTGTCCAGCAGCTTCTGGGACAGGAAACCCATAACCTTGAAATGAAGAATCATCCATTTAAAGTACCTTAACAAAAAACCATCCATCAACAGATGAGCATAGATGGGGACCACAAGGACAAAATGAATTTAACATGCTCAGAAAAGTATCAACTAGCAGCTCCAGACTTTAGTATTTCTCTAATCATAATACACAGGCCTCTTTTTTGCCACATTTAGACCCTGTTTGTTTTAAATTTTGAATAGAGATTGTGAGTTCGTTATCAAAATCCAAAATCCAAAACAAACAAGGCCTCAAGGAATCACACAAAACAAAAGTAGAGATTTAGGCTAACATTACACATGCCTCATTTTTGCCACATTTAGGCCCTGTTTGTTTTAAATTTTGAAAACAGACTGTGAGTCCGTTATAAAAATCCAAAACAAACAGGGCCGTAGGGTATCACACAAAACCGCAGATCGACAGCATTCCTCCCAATATATCCAATAAATCCAACTCGACTCTCCCTAATATGGCAAAAGTACTTGAAAATAGCTAAAAATATCAATGCAAGGCAAAAAAATTACAAAATCACCTTGATAAAAAAAAAACAAATCCCTTTCAATTGATCCAGAATTTTCTATTTAGATACAGATGAAAGAACATAACCAAAAAACGCAAAAAATTGCAAATGTAGAAACAAAATGGCAGATTTACAAAAACTTAAGGCAAATGTTACAATGCTTGAAGGAAATTGATTTCGGACACCCAAAAAGAAAAATTCCCACAAAAAAAACAACAAGAAGAAGCACAGAAAAGATGGAGACGGAATTTACCCTTCATAGAAGAGGAGACCAGTAGATTTTCCTTCGTAGAAGAGGATATTTAAAACCCTAGAAGGTTCGTTGAGATTTGAAACCCTGGAAGAGGAGATGTGCTGCCGTTCGGTGAAGAGGCGCTAAAGAGACGGAGACAGAGTTTACCCTCGAAAAGATAGAATTTTTTCTTGTATTCTTTGCTCGACTTCGACTTCGATCCTGCTTGAGAAACTAGGACACCAAGAGACGATGGTTGAAACCCTAGCAGAGAGGACGAGCGTAGAGAAGACGGGTTTGTTTGGAGAAAAAAGAGGCGTTTATTTTTGGTCAAGTTCGATTTTAATATCGTAGGGGGCCCACGTAACACCAGCCAATGGGAGTGTTATTAATAAAACGTGCGCAGGTAAGCTCCCTGGTAACGACACCAGGAACCGTTCTCTCATATATATATATATGTATATATTGTTAAAATTCCTACGTTTTATAGTTGATCCCAAAATTCCATCGAAATCCCATGGAAAATAGTCCAACTTGAATCTTATTTGCCCAAAACTATCATTCATCACCCAATTCACTACAAATGTAACAGGCATAGGTTTCATGATTGTTAATGGGTTCAAACTCAAAGTTAGTTTATCTTACAGATTGACACACTAAGACTAACACTAGACTGCTATCCATGTTGGTCTGGAAATTCTGTATAGAAATGCTAAGAATTGCGTTGAAAAAAGTTAGAATATAGTTGATTTAGCCTGATCGTAATTCTTCACATGTGTAAATATTATTAATATTCCTATTAAATCTGTAAAAAATATTCTAAAATTCTTATTATTTGCGATCCAGTTCTACTATTATCTTCAATTCTGTTTCTTCAGAGGTCTCATTGGACTTATGTGCTCACAGATACCTTTAGATGGCTTTAGAAGTCTCTCAAAAGTCCAAGTACTGGATTTGAGCTATAATGCATCTTCTTTACCAGACCCTTCTGCACTTTCTAGTATGCCCGAGTTGCAGGAGCTTTACTTGAGGTTTGAATGAGAAACCACTATTTTCTATGACTTATTCTACATCTATGCATTTTTTTGTAAATTGCTTTTTTTTTTTGAACTCCACAGGCGCATGCAGCTGCGTGAAGTCCCTTTGGATTTATTAAGCTTACCAAAACTGCGGATATTGGACTTGAGCCAGAATTCTCTTGTATCAATACCTAAGGTAAATGACATCCTTAATTTAAAACCTGAACTCTATAATGAAAATCCTTCTGCTTGACTTTAACTTGGCCGAGACAACCCAGTTTGGTGAGGCAGCCAGGACGGAGTTCAAACTTCAATTTTATAGTTCAATCAGATGATCGAGGTAGATGATTTTTCATCGACTCTTCTGATTCTTCGTAAAATTTTCCAAGTGGAGTACGAATTTTCAAAAATTGCCTAAACTAGTTAGGAAGCTGTGCCAATAAATATAATTAAACTGCTCATTTTCAAGCATCATGTTGTAAGTTCCCATGTGCATATACATTCTTTTCTATTAGAGACTAAAACTTGTTTTTTATTCTTGGCAAACAGGAATTCAAGAATTTAATCTCTCTTACTGAGCTTGATCTGTCTGACAACAACATTGCGACCCTTCCTCCAGAATTGGTCAGATTTTTATTCCTTTCGTTTTGTTTTTCTTCACTAGGATACTATATTTTCGAAGTCTAGTTTCTAACGAAAGAAACGACACTTAAAATTTCAAAGTATTTTGAGAGTTATGACAGAAATGGTGAAACTCGTCTGTTTTCGGCTTGCTAATAATTATAATGTTAGATTCTCGGTCTGTATTTTGTAGCTCAAAATTCCAGACGTTATCGAAAGCCCGTTTCATCTTTGAAAAAATGCTATAATATTGTAGTCTTTTTTAACAAAATAGCTTCATCAAACACATCTCAACACAACAATTAGAAAAAACCTTCTCTCCATTGGCTCTTCACTATGCCAGATGCATCAACGGATTTTAGGAATAATACTCCTTTAGGGCAGTACACCAAAAGGTTGATTAGGGAACGTTGTTTGGTGTCTGTCCATCCATCAGCCATAATGCTGCCAGTAGATCTCCATGACATCCTAAACTCCTCCAAGTAGCTATTTACTTCATCCACTGTATTCTTTAAAATGGTCCCCCTTAAATCATGATAAGCAGGTGCCTTATAACCCGAACCCACGGCATTCACAGTATCGAACATAGGTTGCCAGAAAGGTGAATTGGCAACATTGAAAGGGAGGTTGGCATTATAGCAAAGCATGCCAACCGCCATGTTTGCCCTATCTATGGTTTCGTTGGTTGCCAAAGTACTTTTAATGCTTGGCTGGGGTCCGGGGGTTGTTCGTGGTGCAAAAAAGTTCCTGATCACACCTGTGATTCCATTCTTCTTCCTCTTTGTACCACTTGGTTGTACAACAACTTCTTTCTCTTTCGCCGAGTCATTGGTATAGTGCTAATGTCTTTTTCCCCATCCTCTTGCTCATCTTCCTCTTCTTTTTCTGGTGTGCCATAAAAACCACCAATCTCTGCTCTGGATACGTTCTTCCTAGCCCTTTCTTTTCTCTCTGAATCTAAGGGGCCGTTTGGATACACGGGTTTTAGAATTCAGGTTTTTAGTTTGAAAACAGTGTAAAAGAGGGTTCATCATCAAGGTGTTGTATGCTGTCCTGGCAGCGTTTCTTGGATTTTAAGTTAGAAATTCAGGTTTTAAAAATCTCTCATGCATCCTAAGATTTCTAAAACCTGGAAATATGGGAGGATCTGCTACTCTCTTGCTGATGGAAGAAGTAAAAAACGAGTCAAAACGACAGCTGGTCTGCTTCTTCTCGTCTCTTAGCTACAATTTTGAAGAAATCCCGGATTCTAAAATCCGCTTATCCGAACGGCCTATAAGAGTTGATTCATTCGGTATTTTATATCTTCAGACACTTTTTGACGTGCTGCTACCTCACCAGGAACAACCGCTAGATGATCATTCAACCGGGTTATACCTCCACCCGATATGACTTTGCCACAAAATATGCAACTTACTTTGTTTTTTTTTTTTTTGACCCGGAACCAATGTTCCGTAAGCCCATGCCGGGTCATCCGATCTAGCAGATGCCGAACCAATAGAGGATGGTCTTCCAGAAGGTAATGAACCACTCATTTTGTAATGAAAGAAGAGTAGAAGAAGGGGAGAAATGAAGTTTGAAATGAAAGAAAAGAAATGGAAACAAAAGCTTTTACTTTCCTGAAACTTGAAGCCTTTAGAGGAGAATCAAAACCCGTGAACTTGAGTTGAAGAAAGTAGCCTTCACTTGAAGTTTGAAGCCTTTGGAAATTTGTAGAGTGGTGTTGTAGTTGTAAACCTTCCCTTTGCTCCAAAATAGGCTTAGATTAAAGATTATAATAGTTGAAGAAGACTTAGTAGAGGAGTGTAAGTGAGAGTGTAAAAGAGAAGGAATGAACGATGTATGTGAAGGCGGAGAAGTTGGTGGAGAAAGGGGTATTTATAGAGGTTTAATGGCTTGCATAAGTGGCAATGACAAAAATACTCTTCCCAACAGCTATAAAATGGCTATAAACGGTCTCATTTTGGGGCTAAAATAGTAAAAAATGCCAAAATAGCCGTTACAGGGGCATTGTGGTAATTTCTGCAAAAAAGAGAGAGTCAAAACTAGCCGTTATGAGTAATTTCGGATGAAATCTTGAATTTCGTCCATTTTGGACAAAATTCCGGATTTCGGAAAATTTCGTCCAAAATGACCGAAGTTTTAACCGAAACGGAATTTTGGGGATTTAGTTCCGTTTTCGGAATGAAACCGAAACGTTTTGTCCATTCGGATGAAACGAAACGAAATTTACAACAAAGCTCCATTTACTCGCTATTTTTTATTATGTTTAAATATTCCATGTGTGTGTGTGTGTGTCTCTCTCTCTCTCTCTATATATATATATATATAGAGAGAGAGAGAGAGAGAGAATGTATGTGAGCTAGAACTCATATATATATATATATATATATATATATATATATATATATATGAGTTAAGTGAAGCTACACATACGTGTAGCTAACTTAGCTACACCAACGGCTTAAAATAAAGTGGGCCCACATTGTTTGGGTGATCCAAACCATTCATTTGATAGACCCTCACATTGATAGGGTGTGCCCAAAAAATCAGCTCCATAGGATCATCCCCACCCTTCAAACTGTGGAGGCAAAACTGGACAGATTTGTGAAGGTTTTTACGCGTCCATTTTTGCCTCCACAAATCGTAGGGTTGGGATGATCCTATAGAGCTGATTTTTTGGGCACACTATCTATATGAGGGCCCATCAAATGAATGGTTTGCATCACCCAAACAATGTGGGGCCCACTGTATTTTAAGCCGTTGGTGTAGCTAAGTTAGCTACACGTATGTGTAGCTACACTTCTCTCTCTCTCTCTCTCTCTCTCTCTCTCTCTCTATATATATATATATATATATATATATATATATATATATATATATATATATTGGAAAAGTGTTGCTACTCTGTCTTGTAGCTAACCTTATCTACTCGGTCCGGTTAAATACAGTGGGGGCCCACATTGTTTGGGTGATCCAAACCATTCATTTGAAAGTCCCCTGCCTAGATAGGGTGTCCACCAAAAATCAGACCCATAGGATGATCCTAACCCATCCAATAGTGGAGGGGAAAATGAGAAAAAATGGACAGACACAGTTTGTCTACAAACAAAGTTGGGCCCCCACTGTATTTAACCCGACCGAGTAGATAAGCTTAGCTACAAGACCGAGTAGTCACACTTTTCCGTATATATATATATATTGAGGAAAAGGATTGTACGCTCGAGCGTACCAAGCTTATGGTTCGCTCGAGTGCCCAATCACATGTGGGCCCACTTTGTTAAGATGATCCAAAGCATTCATTTGAAAGGCCCTTACATAGTTGGGGTGTGTACCAAAAATCAGCTCCATAGGATCATCCTAACCAATGAAGCACAGATAAGGGTACAACACGATATGGGTACGTGGATACGTGATTTAAAAAAAAAAAGGATACGGGTACGTTGGGGGGTACGTTGAATATAATATATTTTATATTTTATTATATATTTATAAAAATTAAAAAATTAAATATTTTGTTAAAGAATTCAAACAATTTAATTGGAGAACAATCAAATAACAATAACATCACCAAAATGTAGTATTATTTCACCAAAATCTAATATTACTTCTAAGTTAGGTATTTAATTAAGGGATATATATATATATATATATATATATATATATATATATATATATATATATATATATATGAGAAAACGGTTCCTACACATATGTGTAGATAAGTTATCTACACACTAGCTTAAAATACAGTGGGGGCCCATATTATTTGGGTGATCCAAACCATTCATTTTTAAGGCCCTCACATAGATAGGGTGTCCACAAAAAATCAGATCCATAGGATCATCCTAACCATTCGAACTGTGGAGGCAAAAGATGGACTAATTTGTGAAGGTTTAAAGACATCCATTTTACCTCCACAAATCGTAGGGTTGGGATGATCCTATGGATCTGATTTTTTGTAGACACCCTATCTATGTGAGGGCCTTTCAAATGGGTGGCTTGGATCACCCAAACAATGTGGGCCCCCACTGTATTTTAAGCTAGTGTGTAGAGAACTCTCTACACATGTGTAGGAACCGTTTTCTCTCTCTCTCTCTCTCTATATATATATAGAGAGAGAGAGAGAGAGAAAACGGTTCCTACACATGTGTAGAGAGTTCTCTACACACTAGCTTAAAATACAGTGGGGGCCCACATTGTTTGGGTGATCCAATATAGAGAGAGAGAGAGAGAGAAAACGGTTCCTACACATGTGTAGAGAGTTCTCTACACACTAGCTTAAAATACAGTGGGGGCCCACATTGTTTGGGTGATCCAAGCCACCCATTTGAAAGGCCCTCACATAGATAGGGTGTCTACAAAAAATCAGATCCATAGGATCATCCCAACCCTACGATTTGTGGAGGTAAAATGGATGTCTTTAAACCTTCACAAATTAGTCCATCTTTTGCCTCCACAGTTCGAATGGTTAGGATGATCCTATGGATCTGATTTTTTGTGGACACCCTATCTATGTGAGGGCCTTAAAAATGAATGGTTTGGATCACCCAAATAATATGGGCCCCCACTGTATTTTAAGCTAGTGTGTAGATAACTTATCTACACATGTATAGAGAAAACGGTTCCTACACATATGTGTAGATAAGTTATCTACACACTAGCTTAAAATACAGTGGGGGCCACATTATTTGGGTGATCCAAACCATTCATTTTTAAGGCCCTCACATAGATAGGGTGTCCATAAAAAAATCAGATCCATAGGATCATCCTAACCATTCGAACTGTGGAGGCAAAAAATGGACTAATTTGTGAAGGTTTAAAGACATCCATTTTACCTCCACAAATCGTAGGGTTGGGATGATCCTATGGATCTGATTTTTTGTAGACACCCTATCTATGTGAGGGCTTTTAAAATGGATGGCTTGGATCACCCAAACAATGTGGGCCCCCACTGTGTTTTAAGCTAGTGTGTAGAGAACTCTCTACACATATGTGTAGGAACCGTTTTCTCATATATATATATATATATATATATATATATTATTGATATTTTGATATATTCACCCCCCTTTTTGTTAATTGGGACAGCCCCTCTATTTTAAATCTGTAATTTTGGATTTAATTCGAACTAGGTGCGCACCCGATATGTACCCAAACCCCCAAACTGGATTTTAGTTTTGTTTGATGTTTGGGTGCATATTCGGTACGCACCCAAAGAGTACCTAAGAGCCCCCGCACCCGACACGGGTGCGTGGGCCTCCGGAGAGTAACCCACCCATTTGTGGAGGGCAAAATGGACATACCACAAATCTGCCCATTTTTGCCCTCCACTTTTGGAGGGGTTAGGATGATTCAATGGAGCTGATTTTTGGTACACACCCTATCTATGATAGAGCCTTGTAACTGAATGCTTTGCATCACCACAAAAAAATGTGGGACCCATGTGATTGGGCACTCGAGTGTACCATAAGCTTGGTACGCTCGAGCGTACAATCCTTTTCCTCATATATATATATATATATATATATATATATATATATATATGAGAAAAGTGTTCCTGTGCAGCTGCTTAGCTTATCTGAGCAGCTGCTTCAAAAACTCATGTGGCCCCACATTTTTGGCGTGATCCAAAGCATTCATTTGGAAGGCCCTTCCATTGATATTGTGTGTACCAAAAATGAGCCCTTTAGGATCATCCTAACCCTGCCATTTGTGGAGGGAAAAAATGGTCAGTGTCTGTCCATTTTCCCCTCCTCCTTTGATTGGGTATAGATGATCCTATAGGGCTGATTTTTGCTACACACCCTATCCATGGAAAGGCCTTTCAAATGAATGCTTTGGATCACCCCAAAAATGTGGGCCACATGAGTTTTTGAATCAGCTGCTCAGATAGCTGAGATAAGCTATCTGAGCAGCTGCGCAGGAACACTATTCTCTCTCTCTCTCTCTCTCTCTCTCTCTATATATATATATATATATATATATATATATATGAGAAAACGGTTCCTACACATATGTTTAGAGAGTTCTCTATACACTAGCTTAAAATACAGTGGGGGCCCACATTGTTTGGGTGATCCAAGCCATCCATTTTAAAGGCCCTCACATAGATAGGGTGTCTACAAAAAATCAGATCCATTGGATCATCCCAACCCTACGATTTGTGGAGGTAAAATGGATGTCTTTAAACCTTCACAAATTAGTCCATTTTTTGCCTCCACAGTTCGAATGGTGAGGATGATCCTATGGATCTGATTTTTTATGGACACAGTATCTATGTGAGGGCCTGAGGGCCTTAAAAATGAATGGTTTGGATCACCCAAATAATGTGGCCCCCACTGTATTTTAAGCTAGTGTGTAGAGAACTTATCTACACATATGTGTAGGAACCGTTTATATATATATATATATATATATATATATATATATATATATATATATATATATATATATATAGAGAGAGAGAGAGAGAGAGAGAGAGAGAGAGAGAGAGAGAGGAAAGGTTCCTGCTAACGTTAGCAGGTAAGCTTACCTGCTAATGCTAGCGTAAAACAAGGTGGCCCACATTGTTGGGGGGATCCAAAGCATTCATTTGGAAGGCCCTTTCATGGATAGGGTGTCCACAAAAAATCAACTCCATTGGATCATCTTAGGGTGTCCATTTGTGGGGTGAAAAAATGGGCAGATTAGTGGACAAACAATATCTGTCCATTTTCAGCCCCACCCACAAATGGACATCCTATGATGATCCCATGAAGCTGATTTTTGGTACACACCCCATCCATGATGGAGCCTTTCAAATGAATGCTTAGTTTCAGCCCAACAATGTGGCCCACCCTTGTTTTACTCTAACGCTAATGCTTAGGCTAAGCACGTTTTCAGCTCCATTAGCTAGCTGCTAACGTTAGCAGGAACCCTTTCCTCATATATATATATATATATATATATATATATATATATATATATATACTAGGAAAAAAGCACGTGGGATGCACGGGCCGACAAAGAACTGTACGGACCACATCATAGGTTGATCCAAACCGTCCATGTGATGGAACACAACATCAGTAGGTTGTGCTCGTAAAATCATTTTCATAGGCTGATCCTAGCCCTCCAATCTATAGAGGTTTCCATAATTATAAAAGCATAAAGGAGGGGGGTAGCATTGAAATTATTTGGCTTTAATGGGTGCCTTTGTTAAAAAGCATAAAGGAGGGGGTAGGATTGAAAATATGTGGGTTGAATGGGTGCCTTTGTTAAAAAAAGTCAAAAAAAGTGATATGTAATTCTCATAGAATTTTGGGAGAAATTCAAATAATTCTCTCATTTTCTCTTCTGCTATATATATATATATATATATATATATATATATATATATATATAGAGAGAGAGAGAGAGAGAGAGAGAGCTCATATATGAAATTATGAACTAATGTCTATGATAACATATCTTCCATTATTATAGGGGTTGAGCCTCTAGCTTTGACCTTGAGGTTGGAGGTTCAATCCGAGCTTAAATACCAAAAAAAAAAACAAAAACAAAGGGGTTGGCTCTGTAGCTCAATAGTTGAGGCTTTGTTTCTCAACCTTGAGGTCGTAGGTTCGATCCCAGCTTACCTACGAAAAAAAGAAGAAGAAATCTTCCATTATATCTCATCCCTGGCTTGTCAACATGTTTGATTTATGGGGTATTGTTGTGTTTCAGTCAGCTTATACTCTTTCAGTTTTTTCCTTTTGTTGTCATAATTGTATATTTGTTGAAAAATATCTTTTAAAAAAAAAAAATTGTATATTTGTATCTTGGCTGTTTTGGAGGTCCAAAGCTTTCTATTCTTGTTATTTAATGACAAAGAAGTCGCTGTGATGATCAGTTTGCATTGATTTTCTTGAAGAAAAACAAATCAACTTTGTCATCATTTTCATCAAAAATTGTGATTTGTAACCCAAAAAGAAGAAGAAAAAAATAGATAAGGCTTTGGTGAATGGCCTTGTCGACATGTCTCCAAGTAAAGTATCCGTGTTACATAGTTTAAAAACATTTACTGATTTCATAAATTTCCTCTTGTTTTATATGGTTGTTTTTCTTCAAGCAAGGGAGGCTGACTTAGCATCATTTAGGAATCTTTATCACTGTATATACAATATTTTCTGCACGGGGTTGGTAACATTAATATGTGACTGATACAGAAGATGAAATCTACTATGGATGCATCGGTACCAATTGATGTTGAAAAAAATTACTATGGATACTCTAATACCAATTATGGAATAACATGAAATTTACTGCTAAGATAACAACAACTCTCCTTTCATGAATTAATAAACCAGTAATATACCATTCAAAAAAATAAATAGAAAATAAACTAGGAATATGAAATTTGCAGCCAAAGGAAACCAGATCAAGGTTGATTGCAACCTGGGATCTGATCATTGGAAAATCTTGCTGAAATCTACAGCAAGACTTTCAAGATTTGGAGATTCTCCAAGACGAAACCCCCTGAACTAATCTATGGCCAGTGTAAGAGCCAAAAAACAACAAAATTCTTGCACAGGAAAATAATACGCAAACCAAGAAGAAATCCCATGAACTGATCTATTGCCAATTCAAGAACCAAAAAGAAACAAATTTCTTGCGCATTAAATTATACCCAATCTCCTTATTCCAATCAAAAATTGTTTTTAAACAAAGAGAGTAATACATATATAACCCCCTTAAGTCTTATTTTGAATAGAATTTCAATTCTATTTGGATTAGTTTTTTAAGGAAATTAAAACTCCTAAAAACAATGCCCTATTTAGAATAAACTTCTAATGGAAATAAAACACCTAAGACTTTCAATGAAAATAATACGCGTTAGACTTTCAATGGAAATGAAACGCCTTTTAGACTTTCAATACCTATAAAAACCTTTGAGTATGTCATTCGACACGGTTTCAGGTTCGATTTCGGTTTTTGTTTCGGTATGCTTTTTGGTCACGATGGAATTAAAAACATGTCAGTTTCTTATGGGAATTTTAGTGAACGTCTTGTAAAATTATAGAAATGTATAAAAACATGCGCATATGATTGAATTTAAGATGAAACTTTAGAAAGTGCTAGAATAAGCACACATACATGCTCAAAAACGATTACATAAGCAAAAATATTGCCTACAACAGTTTTTTTTTTTGTTGAAAGATGACATATCTTATTGATATTAAAATAGCAGTTGGGACCAGGAGTCCTTTCCTATATTACAGGATATGATTAAGAACCAGACCGGGCATACCCAAATCCCATAATAAAACATCGAAATAAGCAGTTATAGTTACATGTCTTTTCCTTCCCTTCTTCCTACCAGTGACAACCTATCATTTAAAACTCCAAATACAACTTTTTGCCTTCTGAAACCTCTCTTTAACCCATACCCTATTAAGTCATAACATAACAACCCAGATTTTGAAGCTCTAAAGTAATCCCCACACACCAGGAGATAAAGTAGCAAATCAGGAGTATCCAGATTAAGTCTGGTTTAAGCGAAAGACATAGTCTCTCAAGCCAAAACCCTTGGAGTTGCAGTTCCTCTGGATATAGATCGAATACATTCTCTTTGCTATGTAACCATGACACTCATCCCTCTATAATAAAAAACTATAACCATTCTCCCTAAATCTCCCCCGTAGTTACACATCTAACTAATCTACTGGGTAACTTTGAAAGAAGCTCTTCTCAACCAACTATGCCGTGACCCTGAGGCAGTCTCTCCTAAACGACAAAAATTCTAAATTCCTGAACTCACACCAAGCTATTGTGAAAGACCTAACTTGGAAAGGGAACTCATTACTTGTGAAAGGACCTGCAATGGTTTAACATCGAATACCTATTGAAATGCACCGTCATAGGAGTGCGCGTAGCCACTCTTAAAATTGTGTGTGATTTGGGCGGTCATTACCAATATGGAGAGAGAGAGAGAAAGAGAGAGAGAGAGGGAAGAGTGATGGTGGGTGGGGTGGGGAACAAAAAGGCCATCTTAAAGTGGTTCCCCCCTTCGGCAGGAAGATGGCATGGGGACTGGACTTGCCCATCCTGCTGTTACCATAACTTAAAATGGCGAGCTCGATGGCGATGGTGTTACCAGGAAAATAAAATAAAATCTGTTCCTCTCAATCTTGAACTGAATCTCATTGCTCAACAACCCTCGGCCAGTGCCAGCGGTGAGGATGGGTCGTGGCCGGATTCTGGAGAAATGTCAACATCTTTTGAGAAAGGGATCCCTTCACTTTTTGTATCTGGAAAGGAAGTGGGAGCTCGGGTTGAAATATTAAGAGCATGCCTGGTCGGAAAAAGAAGGATATAAATGGGACCCTAGATGATCTCTGGGCCTGGGCCAAGAGATTTTGGAACTTACCTTTCCTCACATGTCCATGTATCCTAGCGAGGGATGGAGTTCTTTTTATGTTTGAATCGGCAGACCATGCTGCATTTATTCGGGCCAAGAGGGTGGAAGCGTGTGGGAACCAATTGCTATCTCTCTCAGCTTGGAATCAGGGTTTTATCCAGGGAGCGGAAGAAACCTGGGTAAACTTTTATGGGATTCCGTTACACGCATGGGCAATTTCAACAGTGGAAGCCTTGGGAAACATTTTTGGTCCGGTCTTGGAAGTAAGGATGGAAGGTAGACATAGGCAGTGTATGAGTTTCGTTTCGGCTAGAATCCTCGCTCCTAGATGGAAGTTTTCTTGTTCTTTTGCTCTCCTCTGGATTTTGAGTGACTGCTTTACTAAATTGAAGCCTCCTCTCATACTGAAAGCAATGGACCGAACTCAGATTTGCTGAGCAGCCCCCTCCATAGGGTACCAAGCTCAAACGTGTTAGATTCTTCGTGCCCGCCGACCTTGGGTCGATCGGCGGCCTGGGGTTTTTCGGTGGGGAGCTTAATTGAGGCTCCCCCGTTGGTTGGCTGGGGTCTGTTGGAGGGAAAACTGTTGAACCTCTGGGCCCCACCTTTTCGAATTCAAAATTCAAATCTCAGCAATCAAAGAAAGGAAAATTCGTAGAGACTTACTCCCAATATTCCACTGACCCCACATCCCTTAGAATCAGACAGACTTGCATCGGATCCTGTGTCTATCGTCCACGTCAAAATGGTCCTTTTTCTGATCCTAATAGGACTAAGCAAACTACAGCTCTTGGGAGGGCGGATTCTTCTCAAACACAGTGCTTCAAGCGCATTAGATCAAGTAAAAGTAGGGCTAACCACCCTATTGGAGTGCGCTTGGCTTGGCATAAATCTTTGGGTGTCCTAAAATCAAGGAAAGCGGAGTTCCGCTTGGCTGGCTCGAATTTCAGGAATCAATGGAAGCGAAGAAATGATCTAGATCTCTCGAAGGCCCAGATTGGGCTGGATTCTTCCAAAAAAATATCCTCAACGGAACTCATTTTGAAGCAACATTTCGTCAATGCCCAGAGACATAAAATGGCTGAATGGGGGCCAAAAAATGACTTTCTACACCTTCCCAGGGCATGTGCGGCCCTTGGGTGACCGGGTAAAGGTCATTGGGGTTTTTGTTCCTATAGTTTCAACCCTATGGAAGCTAGATGGATTATAGGTTTTTGGTAAATAAAAAGGTAGGAAGTAAAAAGAAAAGCAAAAAATGGATTTCCGATGGGTGTTGTACAGATGGGTGAGTTGGTTTTTTGAAACAAGCAAAAGATTGTCGCTTACGCTATTGAAGTGAAAAATTATATCAAGGCAGCTGAATCATCGGAAAGGACAAATGGGAGTCGGAGATTTCCCTTAAAGATGGATCTAATCATCATTAGAAATAGTATAGCATTTAAGGCGCTTCTGGAAGCGCTCATGGAATTCGAAGGGGATGATTAGAATCCTGTCAGAAACCAATCTAGGGCCCTATTGTTTGATTACTTAGTTTAGGAATATTAGTCATATTATCTTTGGAAGCCGAAGAGGCAGAAAGGCTTTGTCAGGCGAGTTCCTGGCTCCATAAATGCGTTCATATTAAAGTTTCGGAAAACTCTCCTCTTTAGCCGTCGTGGGTGGTGTGGGGGCTGTTATTGGTAGTCGTAGGCGGTTACCCCTATAATTAAAAGAGGGGACCTCTGGAAGTAAATAGTAGAATCGAAAACTGAAGCCTCTCGCTGCCGCATTCAGGATCATGGAACTTCAGGATCAGAGCCTCTCTCCACCTCCATCATCAGTTGTTCCGGCAATAAGTCGGAAACGAAAGCGGCAAATGGACTTTATGGAATTAGAGGAGGTTTTGCTCAAGATTAGGGGCATGGCTTAAGGCCTCTAAGTCTTTGCCAACCCCAAGGGAAATCATTAGTGATTTCATCGAAAGGCAATGGTCGCTCTTCAAAAACGCCACTAATAGGAGAAGGGAGGTCTTCTTTAGCTTAACAAAGACTTTCAATGTTAAGGAGACCCATAAAGCAATGCACAAGCATCCTTTCTTCATCAAATCCTTGATGGAAGAGAGAAGTTTAAGACGGCAGGAGTGGGAGGCGAAGAAAGCAGTGGGGATACGGAAACTTGAAGAGAAGATAGCGGCCGGAAAGGTACCAGACGACAGGGATCCACAAGAGGAGGATCTGGACATAGTGGCAAGCGAAGAGGCGTTTCGTTACGAAATCGGGTCTTTGTTAAAAGAACTGGGCAAGTGTACAGTCGAGGGGGGGGGGGGGCGCTTTTTTAGGATAGATGAAGAAAAAGTTCCTTTAAAGGAATCATGGTTTCAATGGTTGTCAAGATCTTCGGTGGGAAGATCGCAATGGATTTAGAAAAAGTTTTTTTAAAATCTTTCAGGGGTGGTTAGAACTCCCATGAGTGGAGAAAGAAAGACTATTTTGGAAAGTGGTTGGGTTTGGATGGCTCTCAGAGCTGTTTGGATGGATTTTGATGATGGTTGGGAGGGCCAATCATTGGTTTTAAAGCTTTCTTTCTTTCTTTCTTTTTTCTTTTTTCCGACCTGGATTGCTCTAGGTCTTCATACGTTGTAATACTTGGGGACTACTGGTCCCCCGTGCATGTATCCTTCTAATGATTTTAATATATTCCTTTCATCTTTTTAAAAAAAATGCGCTGTCATACATGTTTAATAATTCATTACATACCAAATTTTACATGTAATTTATATAAAAATCGGCAATTCGTGTAAATATAATTATGTAAAACATACTGGTATGGTATATCACTAATACACTTACGATTTTGGTTTCGCTATACGTTTTGATTTTGGTATGTGTTTTGGTGGGGATGGAAACAGAAACATTTCATTCCTTTCGTTCTGGTTTCGATGAAAACCCTTTGAATCCACGACACATTGGAGTGATCCTCATCTGCATCCAGTAGTCCTGTTTCTGAAAGTTCTTTGGAGATTTTTCTGTTTTCCGAAATATCATGGACGGCCCGTTTGATATACCGTTTTTTGGTAGGTAGGCATTGGGATTGAACCTCGACGCTCAATGTTGAGGAACAAAGTGATCTGAAATTGGAACGGACCCGATGTTTTATGGGGCGACGTTTGGATCACCTCTCCGATGAAAGTTGTCAAGGACGGCTCTCTCTTGTGAAGGCCTGGCTGCTACTGGTTTGCAAGCCCCAAAAACGCAACTCATGCCTTGTAGTTTAAAAAAGCACACAGATTGCAAAACAGCAAGCATAAAAAATCTTGAGTTTCTGGAAAGTTTGGAGAATTCCTCCTTTCTTCCTCTTGCCTTCTTATATTAACAAAATCAATCAAAAGACCAACCGGCCATGGGAACTAATGCCCATTTTACATGGATTCCAAGAGGGAAAAAAATACTAAGAACTCACCTAACCGAATTAAGAAGCTAGCCTATATAGATGGAAACTAACAAATCTCCTAATGAGTTAAGAAAGCAAGAAAACCTAGCATAATCTAAGTGGCAACTAATAAAGAGAGTCTCCAAGTTTGGGCACTCCTTGTTCTCACTGATAACGTCAGAAGACTAGAGATAATGCCTATCCCAGTTGGTTGTTGCTGCTCCCATATCTTGACCAACGTCCAAGTAGCTATAGCTACTTCCATAGGAGTCCTATATAGGACTCTTGCAAACGTAAATTGCCAAAGGTGACAGTACATCCAAATCAGAATGCTACCTTGCTTGCTCTGCCATGTTACTTGCCATGTCATCACTTGCATGCTAAAAACACGCCGTGTCAACATGGAAACAAAAACATACGGACATGTCGTTTTGTTGCCACGTGTGGCACCTTCGATTGGGCCCACTCTTGGCCATGATCCCCTTAGATTTGCTTCCCCCCTTTTGGGGAATTTTGCAGGGCTCCCTCCTTTTGGGGATTGTTGCAGCTGCAAAATTGGCAATCGAGATGGGAGAGGGCTATCGCCTCCCACCTCTACAGGTCAACCTTACTTGGCTCGGCCTGGGTCCACCCTTTCCAATTGATAGTGCTCAACATGGCCCCTATGGATTCTGTCACGAATCATTCACGGGATCTGCCACGTTTCGGTTGACGAACCTTCTTGGTACGTCCTTGCTTCAACCTCCGCTTATGACCTCCTGTCGGCCTTTGATCGTGGTGTTGCTTGTGCTTCTGCCGAGTTCGATTTAATGATGTTACCTGTTGTCGATGCCCCTCGATTAGTGATATGATGCTCTCGCCAACAGTGGAGCAGGGGTTTTCGGTTTTAGCATCAACACGTAAATTTTCCACATGCATTGACAATCCCCTTAGCCTGGATTGCCGAGATAAGGGATCTTGCATCTCCTATGAGTTGTTTGATGACGTATTTCTTCCCATCTTTCATAAGCTGGTACTTTTCCTTTCGAGAGAGAATTGCATCAAACATCCAATGGTACCACCTCCCATGTCACCTAGTCCATGTATTGCTCAATGATGGTGAACTTGAAGGTGCACTGTCGAGCAATTTCATATGCACATCCTTCTGGACCCATCTCAGAGGATATGGCCGTGGGTGAGGGGTAGTTGTCAACACCATTTTGGCCACCAATCCTTCGAAGATTGGGTTCTTCTAGCTCCCTGGATCGATGATGGCTCCCACTAGGCTTTGTTTTACTTGGATCTGAACGTGGAAAAATTCCTCACACTCATTGGGTTGTTTGCTTGGCTTTGGATCATACGTAGATTTGTCTTTCTTCCGATCATCCTTCTTGCGCCTACGATGTTGTTTCTCAATTGTCATGGCTTTGATGCTGACCTCGTTGATATTGTCAATGGGGAAGAGATTTAACTCTTCTCTGATGTACCCTTGCACCGGCTCGAACTTCTGTCGTAGGTATTGCGACGATAAATACCATATTCATTCATGTTTGGAGGTGTCCTCCTTTCTTCCTCCTGCCTTCTTATATTAAAAAAATCATTGAAAACACCAACCAGCCATGAGAACTAATGCCCATTTTACATGGATTCCAAGAGAGAGAGAGAAAAACTTTCCTAACCAAATTAAGAAGCTAGCCTATATGGACAAAAACTAACAAACCTCCTAATGAGTTAAGAAACCTAGAGAGCCTAGCATAATCTAAGTGGCAACTAATAAGGAGAGTCTCCAAGTTTGGGGACTCCTTGCTCTCGTTGATAACGTCAGAAGACTTGAGATAATGCCTATCCCTATCCCACTTGGTTGTTGCTGCTCCCATATCTTGACCAATGTCCAAGTAGCTATATCCACTTCCATAGGAGTCCTATATAGGACTCTTTTTTTTTGGGGGGGGGGGGGGGGGGGAATACACTTAGACCCCCTGTGGTTTCTGACACATTCAACTTAACCCCTAATTATTAAAAAGTTACAAGTAGACCCCCCGTGGTTTCAATTTGTGTAAGGTAGACCCCCTCAGTTGACGGTTCGTCCACAGATTGAAGGGTTAGGATGATCCTATGGAGCTGATTTTTTGGGCACACCCTATCTATGTCAGGGCCCATCAAATGAACGCTTTGGATCATCCAAACAATGTGGGCCCACTGTGTTTTTGGTAGTGGGCCCAAACCCCATACCCGAATTCAAACACTACCAAAAACACAGTGGGCCCACATTGTTTGGATGATCCAAAGCGTTCATTTGATGGGCTCTTACATAGATAGGGTGTGGCCAAAAAATCAGCTCCATAGGATCATCCTAACCCTTGAATCTGTGGACGAACCGTCAACTGAGGGGGTCTACCTTACACAAATTGAAACCACAGGGGGTCTACTTGTAACTTTTTAAACATTAGGGGTTAAGTTGACTGTGTCAGAAACCACAGGGGGTCTAAGTGTATTTTTCCCCTTTTTTAAAAAAAAAAAAAACCTAGATGGGACTCTTGTAAACGTAAATTGCCAAAGATGACAGTCCATCCAAATCAAAATATTACCTTGCTTGCTTTCCATTTCATCACTCGTATGCCAAAAACATGCCACGTCTGCGTGGCAAAAAAAAAGAACACATACGGGTTTGTGTTTTTGTCCCCACGTGTGGCACCTCCGTTGGCCATGATCCACCTGGATCACAAAGCCTTAACCAGTTGAGCTAGAGGCTCAATCCCTAAAACCAAATGATTATAGATAATCGGAAAAAAGGTTCCTTTGAGCTAGAGGCTTATATACCTTTGCATCATTGCGTTAACGTTTTAAAATTGCCAAAAGATGATGATCACGACAAAATGGTATAATATAACAATATTGTACCTTTCTTTCATGTTCTCATTATAGTTAAACAAAGCTGAAATCACCTACTTGAGTCGGAATAACCTGTTCATAATAATTAAAAGCTCATATTCTTCAACTTCCTAGACAATCAAAACACAAGGGAGCACTCCCATGTGGCACTTTTTTCTCTAATTGTTACAATCTAAGTATTTCTGCTTGCGTAATTGTCAATAATCTCATTATTCCTATCATGTGCCTATACATTGTTCTAAGGTGCGAGTTCTCTTGAGCAGGGTCTGCTGGAGCCCAGCCTACAGGTTTTGAGACTTGCTGGGAACCCATTGAGAAGGTGTGCTACATCTTTCTTTCTTTTATTTACCCAGGAAGAAGATGAACCTTTTGTTATGTACAATGGGAAATGCATGCACCACTATTTACAAGTCATAAATTGGTCATGAGACTTCCTAACTCTTCAATCAGTGGCCTGTAGATGGCTGATTTAAACAAAAGACGCCTTTTTTTTTCTCTTAACTTGGGGTTTGGATTGTCCAATAGAGCTATTTATGGGCCATGATCAAGATTGACAACCAGATTATCCAATCATCCAATAAATAGCAGTTGCACAGTAAAATTGTGCTAACAAGTCTCACTTATAATTTCTCCCTGTTTTTTACCATCCTTTTGTTGTTCTACCATTTCGTATTTCTAAAAACATGACTCCCTCAACACTTTTGCAGCATCCGTCGGGCTATTTTGGATCGAGGAACTAAAGCTGTTTTGAATTATCTCAAGGACAAACTTCCAGAGCAGTAGTTCTGTTGCAATGCCCTCTGTATCTCCTTGACCTCTTTATATAAGGGAGAAGAATCAGAAATATGATCTGCTGGTGTGAGAAAATCATTATGATGCAAAGCAGGTTTGCTTGTCTATTTACCGATATATTACACTTGAATTTATTTGTGTTGCTCGAACTCTGAGGCATCGAGTTTCGTAAAATTAAAGAAACACCAAAGAAAAATGCAATGATTTATGGGTCATTCAGACAAAGTTTGGAATGTACGGTAGGATTAGAACATATAGAAATTACATGTAATGTAGATATGTCAGTTATTGTTTGCCGTACTGTAATTCTTCGAGCTTTTGTTAAAATCTCGCTCCAAAAATTGTCTTGTTTATAATCTGACTGAAGTCGTGTTTTTTCATTAAAACCCACATCGAAAATCATGCATTTAGCCACTTGATATTTCTTATGTACATTGTAGAACTGATCTTCACACCCTAATCTTTCCAACAATTCTGCTTAATGGGAACTAGGCAGTTTGTGCGGTAGAGCGGGAATGACTAGCTATCGAGCGGAGGCCTGTGGAGTCAAGTGGATAAAAGAATCTATACTTTCAGTAAGCGCAGTACTCAAGGGTTCTTGGGCAGAGTAGTCAACTCCTTCAGCGTCGGTACAAGAGTACACCGGGCTTAGTAGCAGAGTCGGAGCTGAGTAGCTCTCAATCCTTTGTAACCCAACAAATCAGTTTTCTTCATGAACTGTTTCTGTCAATGCAGTATTTATATCAACTTTATGTCATTTTTGGATACCCGCAAGATTTAGATTTGGATTTCTCACATTTGCAGTTGAGATTTGGAACTGGATCATATCCTTAGATTTCCAAATCAGCTACCACAGTGAAAAAGAATCCGATTTTCAAATCTGTTCTGCAAGATATTATTTGAAAATCAACATTTGTGGCAATTACTTTCACCCTCGCTGCTCTTGACCTTGCTGCTGCAGTAGCGAGACCGCCCTCCCTCCCTCCCTCCCTCTCTCTCTCTCTCTCTCTCTCGTATCCAAAACTCGAAGTCCAAATCCAAATGCAAAAGCCTAAGGTATCTAAACGTGGCCGTGATTTTAACTCAAATGTGGCTTACTATTTTCTTATATTTTTAACTCAAATGTGGCACATTTGTCTTGCTCTAGTGCAATGTGGCACATTTACGTGAAGACATGTCATTTCCACATCACGTTTCCAAAAGATGTAATTGAAGGCCCCTTTTGTTTTACAAGATTTTATATGGCGTCAGCCCATATAGTCCAGTATTTTTTGAAAAATACTGGACGGCCCACTTAATGGGATGATCCAAATTTGGATCATCTACAACGTAAATAGTTCGTGCCTGGTCGAAAATTCCCATTGAATGTTTTTAACCCTCTGATCTATAGAGGTTTCCATAATTTGCAGTCCCTCCATAGATCGGAGGGTTAGGATCATCTTATCAAAATGATTTTTGGTTACAACCTATTTATGTTGTAGCCCAACAGATGAACGGTTTCGATCATCCATTAAGTGGGCCGTTTTTTTAAAAAAATACTGCACCATACAGGCTTACACTATAAGTTTAAGCTCGTAAAGTCCAGTACTTTTAAAAATGTACTGTACGGCTTACACCATAGGATGACCCATACTGTCCATTTGATAGGCCAAAACGTGAATAGGTTGTGCTCCAAAATTCATATCCATAGGATGATCCTAGCCCTCCGATTTAGAAGTTTCAGAATATGCAGATCCTATATAGATCAGAAGGCTAGAATCATCCTATGGACATGAATTTTGGAGCTCAACCTCTTTACATTGTCTCCCATAAAATGCACTGTTTGGATCATCCTATAGTGTAAGGTGTACAGTAGTTTTTGAAAAATACTGGAGTATACGGCCTTACACCATATAAAAACTCATAATATCTCGTCTCACAGAGAAATTATATGATGAAAAGGTGTTCAACCACTTTAAAGGTGGTATAGTACACCCTTGGTTTAAAATTTTGGTTTCGGTACAGGTTTCAGACCCCTGAAATTTCGACTGAATTTCCGAAATTTGGTAATAATTAAAAAAGCTTATTTAACTCATTTGACTGAAATTATGAAATTTTGTAACATTTCTTCTTCTTTTTAAAAAAAATAAATTGCATTTTCTCGAAATTTCAAATTCCGAAAAGGCTGAAATTCAAAATTTCGCCAAAATTTCAGTTTCGGTCCCCACCAAAATCTGAAATTTCGGATTTCGGTCGAAATTTAAAACCATGAGTACACCCCTTTGTATAATTTATGTTGTTTAACAATGACCTTCATCTTTGAGAAGAAGTGACTCGTGCCAAGTTGATGGAGTAAAAAGAGGTAGGGGTTTTTAACCCCATAAATGGACACCCTATGATGATCTAATGAAGCTGATTTTTGGTACACGTCCCATCCATCCATGATGGGGCCTTGGAAATGAATGCTTAGGACTTTTTCTTAAGAAACAGTGAAGAAAGACTTGATGGCTAGGAATATAATAGACAACATGACCTTATATAAGGGAATGAAAGAAAATAATCCATGTAGACAAATCCAACTAGTGTCTAATTTGAGCTGGGTAGATTCTTTCACCTTCTTATTGAAAATTTTCTAAAGGTTTCATTAGCCAACCCCAATTAGTTTGGGACAGACGCATAATTGAGTTGAGTATAACAATGACCTTAGTATTGTTTGTATTTACGAAAAGACCCCTTTCATTACAGAGTGAGAAAAAGTGCTCAGACAGGATGAAACATGAGATTTTCCATCCAAGCAAACACCCATGAAGACCTTAATCTCTGAGAATTTTCTCTATTTTTCCAATTCTCCCTTCTCAATACCTCATCCTCTCTTCAATCTCAGGTCTTTTGCCCCTAAAAAACATCCCTTTCTCCATTTTCCCATCAAAAGATTCTATTGCATTCCAAACACCACAACTTTCTGCCCACTCTCAGCTTCAAATTCATCGAATTACAATGGATGGGACGATCTTGAATTATCTGAACATTCTCAAATTTCAGGTGAGTTGAATCGATTTAAGAAATTTCTAATTTCCATAGGCATTGATGATACAAAACACGTTTTCCTTTTTCTTCTAGGGTTTGTATCTTCTATGGCCATTTCTAGAGTTAGATTCTCTTCAATTGCTGTTTTTCCAGTCTCTATTTTGGTTTTTGTAATTGGGTTTTCGATAGGGATTAGTAATTCAATGAAAGAGGTTAGTAGAAATGGAAGTAAAAAAATTTCTAAAGAACAGAGCAGTTTTAGGGTTTCTTCTGAGAAATTGAAGAATTTGGGGGATTTTTTGAGTGAATTGGATTTTAAGATTTCAGATTTGAAGAGTGGAATGGAAGCAGGTTTCAGTTCGAATCGCGTTGGAATGGGTGAATTAAAAAGTTATCTTGAAAAAATTAACTCTATTATGTTATGGATTGTACCTATGAGAAATCTTGTTGAATTATCAATAGACAATGATTGTGGGTCTATTTTCGATGGCCGAGTGTCGAGTTCGAATTTCCAATTGGGGTTTTTGCAAAATGTGAGTACCTCTGGTGGTGAGTTAGCTGATGATCAAGAAATCCAGAGGAGTTCAAATCAGAAGTCTATTAAGAGAAAAAAGGACTCGGGTGTCGTTAGCTTTGATTTTGTTAGGTTTCTTGTTGGGGGACTGTTTCAAGAAAATTCAATTGGATTGAAACCTAACAAGGTGAAAAATGGTATTAAGCGACAATCCGTGGAGCAGTTGGATTCAGTAGAGGGGAACAATCGAGTTCAGATTGATTCGGGACATGGTGGTGATAATTCTAAGCGAGAATTCACGGAGCAATTGAATTTGATAGAGGGGAATGACCAAACTAGTGTTTTAGCCAACAGAATTGAAGAGAGGGATTTAAGTCCAGTGTCTCACACTAATATAGGAAATAGTAAGGCAGATTCATTTCCACAGAAACCCTTTGACAACCCGATTGTGGATCAAAATCTCCAACAAGATGAGTATAGATTGAGTGACAATGGTAGATCTTCCCATGCTCCAACGATGCAACCTTTACAGCTATCAGGCTTGGATGGGTCAGGTCATGGAGCTGAAAAAAGTGAAGTTTTACAAGATATGGTGAAAAAAAATTCAATTGAGATGGGTAGTAGTGTTGAGACAGTAGTTACCAATGAAAATATTCTCAGCATTGTTGGATCAGTGATAAATGAGAAACAATTCAATCATTCTAGACACGAGAGGTATGATAATGATTTGTTGTCAAATGATGATGGGCGTAGTTTTCACCGGAATAATGATTTACAGCTCACAAACAAGCATGGAAGTTTCAAAAAGAAAGGTCACCATAGCAGAAATGAAGTACAAAAAATGCGAGATGTGGTACATGAGCCAGCTGTTAATGGGGTTGATCAGAGATCAAGTGAGCTTGATTGGTCGACTACGGAACCTGAGACGTCGTTGCAACAGGAAAAGACTATTGGGGCATGTGATACAGCTTCCTTGCCTTCTCATGGCAGAAAAAAAGACAAGCTTATGGTTGAAAATGGTTCCTATGGTCCTGGTTTGAAACAAGACATAGATAAAACCATGAAATTAGAAGATCAGTTCATTTTGGGTAATTGCAGATCTGCATTTAATATGAAAGCGGGCAACACGTCATCATCTTCAAAGGTTTTGAACGATGGGGAATTTAATAGACATCTGAAGGAGGCAGGGAACCTCCTAAAACAAACTAGAGAATGTTTAACAGGTGAAGTTGATGAAGAGAGGGCAGAGATCATGTTGCACGAATCTGCAAGCTTACTCTCTAGAGCAATAGCTATGAAGCCTAAGAGCTTACAGGCTGTTGGTCAATTGGGAAACACTTTTCTTCTTCATGGAGAACTTAAATTGAAAATTAGTCGCGAGCTGAGAATAATTCTCTCTAGAAGTGATTCCTTCTTGAATGAAAAAGAGCCTAGAGTACGACCTGAGGGATTAAAGAGTCGAGTCTTGAGCAAAGATAAAGTTGTTTCAGCTCTTGTTGATGTGTGTGAAGAATGTGAAGAACTACTTGTTGAGGCAGGAAGAAAGTACAGAATGGCCTTGTCAATTGACGGGAATGATGTCAGAGCATTATATAATTGGGGTCTTGCACTCTCCTTTCGTGCTCAGCTGATAGCGGATGTTGGACCGGTAAGCATCAGTAATGTAGACTACTTAGTTTTAATTAATGTTCAATACTTGTTGGTAGCCTTGGAACATGGCCTAATTGATTTTGTCAAGTTTCTGAGAACTGAATCCAAATTCTGGTTTCGTATAAAATTTCCAAGGTTTTCATTGATAGCCAAGTTGAAAACGAGAATCACATTATCAATTTCCAGGTCTTGTCAGATTTTTTTTAGCACTGGTTAGAATAATTGGAACCATGGCTTAAGTTTTTCTGCAGACAAGTCACAATGGTTGGTTTGAAGTTGGAACCTCCACTACTGCTGAAGATGCTTATCTGATAGGTTTCTTGGTCATAAGGAACCACACACAATAGATTTGGCCTATAGTCAGGCTAATAACTTCTTAAACTAACTCACCAAACTGAACTAGAGGTTGTTTTGTATTAGAGGATACTGGTTTAACATTTTAGTTTAAGGATATATAACTATTATAAGCCCCAATACCTGGAACTATAAACACACTACCATGGAATTCATGAGTCATTTATTAAAAAAACAGTCATAGTTGAGGCTTGTGGCACTGTAATTGGGACACGATAAGTAGCTATGCTTGGGTCGTTGGTTCTATCCCAGCCTTTTCACCTCCCCCAAAAGAACTACATCCACACAAAGCCTTATCCATTCACATGAATTGGGAAGTATTCTTACATTATCTGCGATATATTTTCTGTTGGTATGTTGATGAATGGTAATGGAAAATCTTAAGTTTGGATCACTGATTTGGTTTCTGGCCATTAATTTCTTTTCTCATTTTCAGGATGCGGCTTTTGATGCTGACAAGTTATATCTAGCAGCAATTGACAAATTTGATGCTATGTTGTCTAAAAGTAACATTTATGCCCCAGATGGTACATACCTGTTACTCCTTGTATCTCAGTTTTATTATATCACTGTGTCTTGGGGTCATATACTATGACCTCAATGGCCATGATACACTGACACAATATTCAATACCATATTGAAGAATGTGTTTTATGTGCCACTTAAACTATTTTTGTCACTCCTTTTGAATTTACATACTTGGTCTGCAGCTCTCTTCAGATGGGGTGTAGCACTTCAGCAGCGATCTCAAATGCGACCAAGCAGCAGTAAAGAGAAAATGAAGCTGCTCTACCAGGCAAAAAGGCTCTTTGAAGATTCACTCCAAATGGACTCCAATAATTTTCAAGTAAGAGAAGCTCTATCCTCATGTATATCAGAGCTCAACTAGAGAAACTTGTACTCTTTTAACAAACCTCCTTATGGCTGTTTGAAAGGGATATAACCGTGGTTCCTAATATTTGGTTAAAATATGAGAAAATAATAATGGATTGTCAACCCAGAGCAATATTTTTCATGCATTATTTACCGATCCATCTATCTTTTTTGTCCTTATTGAATAATTCTATAGATTTTTGGGAGCAGTAATTTTCATGCATTATTTACCGACCCATCTATCTTTTTTTTCCTTATTGAATAATTCTATATATTTTTGCGTGCACACAACTACACACCATTTCTCAGAAATTGTGAGTTTGGACAATCATGTTGGACACTCTCAACCACTGCTCCTGGAGACAAAACCTTAACTACGTTTCTTTTATGTTATCTGATAGAAAATGAAATAGGAACTGAAGTTTTAACTTAGTGCTTATTTATATGTGAGAATGAAGCATGCAGAGTCCAGCACTACTACATAATGCTAGCTTTTGATTGATAGAGTCATAGGATCATCTGATCGCATTTTATCCTAATTTTTAGCCTAATTCTTCTTCTGATGAATATTGAAAGCCAGAGCTTGGACGCCCCTAGTAGGGGCATCCATGACATAGCTTGCAGATTTCCATTCTTATAAGCTCACACACAGATGCAATCCATACTTTCTGAATGAAACCTTTCCATCTCTACTGGAGGCAACTTATCTGATGTCAATCTTTTGCTAGTTTATAATCATCTGACATCCGCGGGTAAAAAACCAACAAAAGCAAAAAAAAGTCGATTAAGAATCACTCATGGGACCTTGGTTCAGTCCAAGCCATTGAATTCCATGACCCAGGTCTAGAGGGCAAGTAGTGACCCTATGGGTTGATCACAAGTGACCCAAGACCACCTTAAAAGCCTCAATTGTATGGTTCATTTAATGAGGCACTCTATGTAATCGGAGCCCGAACAAGTCAGCTTGATCAAGTTTCAAGTGTTTTAATCTTCCAAAAAAGTTTCAACTGTTCTATCAAGTTTTGCAGAATGTCTATTCACTGCAATGTCTATTCACATAATTATGGTGCCAACTTTAAGATCAGCGTCAAATAGCCACACACAGATAACAACCCCCCCCCCCCCCCCCCCCCCCCACACACACACACACACACACGCGCGCTCTGCGCAGCGGATAAAATCCCCCCTTTAAGTGTTTCTGTGTGAATGGTTCACTGCTTGAGGATAAATTTACCCCCTTGAACATTTTTCTTTGGCTTTAAAACTTAAACGAATAACGTTAAAGGGGGGGATTTTATCCGTCAGAAGGGGGGCGAGGTATCATTCCCCTTTTGAAATTGTGATAAAATCACAATAAAATTAGGGGGATGGGGTCGAGTTTGAGTTGGGTCGGGGGTTGGATTTTCCAAACCCTAACCCAATCCAACTCGAGGAAATGCTAACCCAAGCCGAACCAGTCGGGTACATGTTGAGGCTGGCCAAGTTGCACCCCACCTGCTTGAGATCATGGTTTTAAATTTCGACCGAAATCCAAAATTTCGAGTTTCTGTAGGGACCGACACCGAAACAGCACATACCCGAAACGGTATTTTATTTCTTCCGAAATTTCGGTTTCGATTTTTCTGAAATTTCATCAAAAATTCTGAAAATCCACCCAAAAACCTGTTTTTTTAAATTAATTTAATATGTTACCGAAATTTCGGCTGAAATTTGGTATCGAATAAAATAATGTTTTTATCGCTTCACCGGATTTCGGCCGAAATTTAAAATTTCGGTTTGGGTGAGGTCCGAAACCGAAATTTAAAACCATGCTTGAGATGTCACCTTGGCCACCTGATTTCATGGAGGGAGAGGATGATTTAGATCATATAATTTCTTCTTTGGATCTACGAGTTGTCTTGAATCAGATCATTCATAACCTGCTCCATAAAAAAATGCGATCAGTGGCCGAAAGAGGTAATGAAACTATTCTGAGAAATCATTATGTTCTAGAAATTCTTTCTTTGGGATTCTGAAGCAGTAGCACCCCTTGGAAAGACATTAGCCCACACTTGGCTCCTTAGTCTAGGTTCTTTTCTTGTTCATTTGCATTACTTTTATGTAATAGGGTAGTTTGGGCATTTTGAAATTAGTCATGTACTTGTTTGTCATTTTCTTTACTTGGGCTTAGCTTAGTAATTTGGCCATGTGAAAGGCTATAAATAGCCATTTTCTACCATTTTGTAATCAGCTTAGTCTTGGAATTGAATTTTGGGAATTAAGATAGATTTGAGTTTTGTTCTAGGAGGGAAATTCTCTTCTGGAGAACTCCTCTTGAGCAATTCGTTCAAGAGAACAAGGAACTCAAAGCTTGAAATGCAAGATTTCCTCCTTATTTCTACCGATTTAGGCAAGGAGCTTTCTTCCATCACCATTTTCAGTATCCCCTTGCCCAGTTCCTCACTAATCCATCAAAGAAATCAGTGAGAAAAGATCATGCAGTTTGAGAAGAGCCAGATCTGTCCATGCAATTGTCATGACAACTCTCTTCTTTCGAGGTGATCTTTCCTTGAAAATTCCATATTAGTGAGTGGCGAGTATGTTTCTCTATCCCATGCCCATTTTAGTAAGGCCATGTTTGGATCCCCACAAGATTTAGATTTGGATTTCTCACATTTGCAGTTGAGATTTGGAACTGGATCAGATCCTTAGATTTCCAAATCAGCTACAACAGTGAAACAAAAAATCCGATTTTCAAATCTGTTCTGCAAGACATTATTTGGAAATCAATATTTGTGACAAGTACCTTCACCCTCGCTGCTCCTCGACCTTGCTGCAGCAACAACGCTCTCTCTCTCTCTCGTACAACATGAGCATGAGGATGATTGGTGTATTTTGTATCCAAAACTCAAATCCAAATCCAAATACAAAAGCATGAGGTATCCAAACGTGGCCTAAAGGGAGACATGTGTTTGGTTTTCATCATCCAATCTAGATTGACCACTTGGCGGGCCCTACCCAGTTGTTCTTCAACTCTGAGGTCAGAGGTTCAATTCAGGTAGCCTACCAAAAAAAATGACTTAAGTGGGGCCCACTATGTGGACATTCCAGATAGACTAACTTTAGATCCAATGTGCAATTACAATCTCAGCCATCCAATTAGTGTTCTGTAATTGAAAGCAGAAAGTCACTTTTATGATCGGTGGTGAAAGACAAATCTTGTTTTTTTTTGGCATAGATGAGTATGTACGTAAAATCAAGACCGTTGATCTTGTAGAAAATAATCAGGTGACCTACTTGGTGGAAGTTCCATCTCGAGCAAGCATCTCATGTGTAAGATAACGACCACAAAAATCAACGGTTTAGATTCTCCTTAATGAACCCTAAATGAAGCTTGATGGATCAAGGTCGTTGGATATGTACTCAACCGTATTTATTTGGCGGCATATTTCAGGAAGGAGTGTTAAAACGACTTTCTCTAGGAGTGTCACGGACTCACGGTGTACTCTCAGCCTATCCATGTAAAAGGAGCAAAACTATATTAATCGGACGGCTAGAATCATCCAATCCACGTAATACTGGGACTGTGTGATCAATGGTGGAGATGGCTCCTAAGAATCCTCAACAATGGGCCCAAGCGATTGGAAACATTGTTTAAAAATGTGGATGTAACACGGAACGCGGTGAAGAAAAATCCTTGTCGACTCGGCGCGGACACTGCTCAAGAACACAGTTGACGCGGTCATAACTCGGAAGAGTTAAAGAGTTTTTATTCACGGGGAAAACGCAGAATGCGGTAGGGCTGGCAACGGGGCAGGTCGGGGCCGGATGTTGGGGTCCCCTACCCCTTCCCCTTTGCGGGGAATTTCCCCCCTCCCCTTCCCCTCCCCTTTGCGGGGATGGTGGGGAATCCCCTTCCCCTCCCCGCATCCTTCGGGGACAAAATCCCCGCCCCGCCCCACTCCAACATCACCCCCTCTTTAGTCATTGATACACTGATGATGGGTGTCCCTAATCAACTTGATGCAATTTCAATATATAAAAATGTTATAAACTAACATACTTGTAGACGAAGGAGATATATTTCTTACTCTTCAAAAGATAGCAAAATCCCTTGAAGTACTGACTTGACTCTTGAGTGCCCTCGCAACAGTCGCACCAACAGGCGTTATAAACCCAAATAGATGCCTGAGCAATGTTCAGAGGCTTGCGAATCACCAAAATGCAAAAAGTGAACTGTGTCCCTAACCTGAGCAATGTTTCTTTCGTGGGGAGGAATTAAGAAAACCCTAAGTACCTAACCAAAATAAAAATTCAATTTATTATTTTATTAATTTATTTTCGCCACCGATGTTGGCACTACGATTTTTTGATAATGGCATACACTCAGCTTGTCTTTATTATTTCAACATCTGTCAAAAGGTTATTATAGTTCCCAAAATGCTCTCAGAAGCTAATTAAAAGGAAAAGACAAGCTAAGTTTATGTTTGGAGAAATCTTGTAGCCGATCCACAGAGTTTCTAGTAGTTTTCCTAAAAAAAAAACACTTAAAAATATACAAAAAAATGGCATTGATTAACGGGGCGAGCGGGGAGGGGCGGGGCAGGGCGGGGCGGGGCGGGGACAACTACATCCCCTTCTCCTTCCCCTCCCCGCACCGGGGAATTTTTAAATTCCCCTTCCCTTTCCCCTATCAAATCGGGGAATCCCCGCCCCAAACGGGGCGGGGCGGATCCCCTCTTTTTCGGGTGAAATTGCCAGCCCTAGAATGCGGATGCATTGCAAAACGGAACACAACAGGTAAAATTGAGTCGACGAGAGTGAGTTCTCAGTCGAGTCAACGAGTTTTTAAACACTGATTCAAAATGTAGGAAATTTAAATCCTCTTTACTAATTATTCCCGAGAGAAAGCGGGATAGAGTGCGTTCCCCTTCATGTCTGTTTCTCCGTTTTACCCGCTCAGAGCCTATGTCGTCACCCCCATACCTATTTTCAGACCTCCATACCTCTCTCTCTGCATCTATTTTCAGAGCTCTCTCTCTCTCTCTCTCTCTCTCTCGTGTCGTGCAGATATGAACGGATTCCTCGTGATTGGAAGCTCAATCGTTTCTCATCTTTTTGCTATTTATAGGAACAGCTGTAAAACTCTAACTACTTTTTCAATTCTACAGCTTTTCCATTCATCTTCCCAGCACTTTATAAGATTATTTCCATTTTTCATCTCCAGCATATGATCTCGATCATTTCCCCAATTTTAAACTTATTTTCTTAGCATTATTAAGGATTCGCTTCTTGTTCGTTTCATCCATTTTCGAGTCCTTTTCATTGTATTCAAGAGAAATTGTTTCTCATTTTCGGCCTCCACCATCAGATCTTAATTTCTAAATCTTTGTAGAGAATTTGTTGTAATTTTCTCATTTTTAATATCAGATTTTGCTGTTGTGATCAGATCATCGGTTTTAGACTCATTTTTCTCAGCATTCTATTATAATTATCAGTTTGTTTGCCGCTTGTTTTTCTGATCTGCCTCTTTTTCGCCTAGATTTTTCGTTTCCTATTTGTTTTCATCTCTTTTGTTGTATCTGGATCTGCTTCTCATTGGCTTTTGAAATCCGCGATACCTAGAGAAGTGCGTTTTTTTTCCATCTTTGATCTTCTTCTCTGATTTTTCTGGCTACCTTTTCAAAATTATCAACGTAATCGCTGATTTGAAATGTTTGTTCTTTACATCTTAGATATCATATCAGTTACTCCTTTCTACTAGATCATCAAAGTTTCGAAATCGTTAAGCTTTTTTATATATACTCGGCAACTGATTTATTTATTCAGGTAGGTTTTTTATACTGAAGTTCTTTAGAAATCAAAAGAAATCTGTCTCAATTCAAATATGTGGTTCTTTCAATACTATAAAGCTAACATTTGAAGCTTTAACAGGTGATAGATTGACCTTTAGGCTGAGAGCTGCTGTTCTTAGTGTGCAATGCGTCGGCGGGCCATATTGGGAGCTGTGGCTGCAGTATTTGTTGCTAAACTAGAGTTCTATAATAGGAATGCTTTTGCAAGAGACAATTCTGGTGTTGAATTGGTGAAGGAGAAAATTATATCGACGAATGGAATTCTTCCAAGCAGAGAAGAACAGGAGGCTGTGTTGTCTGGGAGCAGTTCGGATAAGCCTTTTGATTTGCTTGTGATTGGGGGTGGCGCAACCGGGTCAGGAGTGGCGCTTGATGCTGCAAGTCGTGGGCTTCGGGTGGGGCTTGTGGAAAGAGAGGATTTTTCGTCGGGTACATCATCAAGATCTACCAAGTTGCTTCATGGAGGTATATAAGCTTTGTTCTTTTTAGCGTTTTCTATTCAATTTTCCTTATTTTAGGGATGTTATGATATTTTTTGGGCTTAATCTTATAGAAGACAATGAATTCTTAGTTTTACTGTTTGTTTCCTCCATTACATTTCATTTTCTATTTTACATTTTCCTTTATTCATAGATGGGGAAAATGATTATTTTCATATTATGAATCACTTTATTCATAGTCTGAGGAAGGTTTTTAATTTCTATAGCTCAAGTCTTTTTTTTTAGTATTTACTTATTGGTAGAAATAACTTTCTTGTTGCTTCCATAAATGTATGACGGATCTCGAACTCCCCTAACCCTCAATTAGGTGTAGAACTTTTGATAAAGACTAGGTTATTCAAGAGATGCCACTCTGTTTGATAGCCGGAGAACACCATTGTGGGAGCCACGGTCAATGCCAAACAACCGCACTTCTTCCTATAGACTTTTTTTATTGGTAACAAATTTTATTAGAAAGAAAAAGAAAAGAGTGCGAACATACCCACCACCGACTCTAGTTTTTTGGAGTCCTTTATTTTTTTTGTTTTATTGTAAAGACGGTGGGATAGGTTTTAAGAAGAGTTTTATTAGTTTAGGGCTTTCAATAGCTTTAGTAGAAGGATTTGTTTTTATCTAGGATTGCTAGAATTTGATTTTATCTAAAACACTACATGGTGTAAATATAAAGGGATGTGAACGTGAATAAAGTTAGAGAGCTTCAATGTTTTTTTAGTGCCTATTTACGTTTCCACATAACAAGAGAGTGCTATTTACATTAGTTTTGTTTCTGTCTTATCTCTCTTGTTTCCAATATTATTTTCTTCTTCTAAAATTACCAAAGGAAGTCTACAAGTGGTATCAGAGCAAGTGTTCAATCAGAATACCGGTTTGTTCTTGGATTTGCCTCGAGCGGATATCGAAGTGGGAATACCGATTTGTTCTTTGGTTGCTTCGAGGTGATATCGAGGTTGGAAGAAGAGATGGCGGAAAGTGTTGGTATGTTGGCGGGGATCGAAAAGCTCAACAATACCTATTACACCTATTCGAAGTCGTGCTTGGAGTCGTATCTTCAAGGCCTTGATTTATGGGAGATAGTGAATAGCAACGACACCGAGTTACCAGAAGAGGGAGCGGATACGTTACGGAAGTGGAAGATCCGTGCCGGAAAAGCGTTGACTTATTGAAGGCGTCAATACAGAAGGAGTTGATTAAGCATATTAGAGATGCGAAAACTCCGAAAGAAGCGTGGGAGGCATTCTCATCTCTCTTTTCACGAGCGAACGATGCACGGTTGCAGTTCTTGGAGTACAAGATCGGCTCATTAACACAAGGTAATTTATCTGTTTCTGGTTATTTTTTGAAAGCTAAAAACTTGTGTAATGAGATATCTCAATTAGACGAGGAGTCTAAGATTAGTGAAAGCCATGTGCGGAGAATGATTATCCGTGGCTTTAGGCCTGAGTTTAGCAGATTTATCACCGCTATACGTGGTTGGCCAACTCAACCGTCTCTCCTGGAGTTGGAGAATCTCTTGATTAATCAAGAGATCTTGGCAAGGCAAATGGCCGGATTGTCTGTGAAAGAAGGTGAGGAAGCGCTTGCGGTGAATAGCAAACATAAGTGGCAGAAAAATAAGAAGCGAAAGGATGACGATAAGAAAGGTGATCGGGTTAATAACAATGAAAAATCACAAGAAAAACGTGATTTTTATTGTTATGGATGTGGGAAGCCTGGTCATATTAGAAGAAATTGTCGGGCTAAGATTGAGACCGGTGATAGGAATTTTATCGTCGAATCCAAAGACAAAGAGGATGATGACGATCGTGAATGAGACATGCAAGCTTCTTTTGCATGTGATGTGGCAGTGGAAGAGACTGCTACGGAATTTGACTTTGAGGGGGAGATTTCTTTTGCACTGAATGTTGCAGAATCTCCTATTGTGAAAAGTCAAGTGTGTGCAACAAATTCTTCTGGAAAGAAGACTATTGACTGGGAGAACGATTGGTTGATTGATTCTGGATGTTCATATCACATGACTGGAAATCGAAATAAGTTTATGCGGTTGCGAAAATATGATGGAAATCATGCAGTTATCACGACGGATAATTCTGTCAATGCTGTAAAGGATGTGGGTGATGTGACGGTTACCTCATGGTGTGATGAGGGAAATAACATCTGTAAAATAATAGAAAATTATATTAATCTTGGATAATTACAAAGAGAATCCATTGGTGCTTTTATAGAGCACTTACATAATAAACATAGAAATAAATCAAGACAACTATGGAAAGAGATAATACCAGAATATTCTAATCTAACCTAATTAAATCTACTTTCCTAATCTCTCTTGCTTGCCTCTTCTAATCCACTTGGCTAATTTATTTAGTTGCTTCATTTAGCCACTTACCCAATCTACCTCCAAGATGATCCAACGGTGAGATCTTAACCCAATTCAACCGTTGGATCCCACATATTCTAACATGCCCCCTCAAACGTATATGGATTGAAAATCGATATACGTTACGTTTGACAATAATGAAAAAATTCCCAATGCAATATAATTCCGCAAATTACAAATGTAATCAAAATCAACCGATTTGATGCACACTTCCAAAAGTCTATGATGAAGATCCGTTGATGAAGAGTGATGTTGCTGCCAATGATCATTGATGATGGTTGCCAAAGAAGATGCCGCTTGTTGATGAGTCACGAAGAGGGCTTAAAAGCCAATAAATCATAGCCTCAATAGGACTAGATGATACTCAAGCCTCAATGGGTGAGTAAGAATGGGTCACTATGCACCAATGCTGCAATGGGCAAGAGATGGGTCACTATGGACCAATGCCGGAATGGGCAAGAGATGGGTCACTATGGACCAATGCCGGAATGGGCATGAAAAGGGTCACTATGGACCAATGCCGGAATAGGCAACAAAGATAAAAAAAAAAAACAAAGAGATGGGCGGCAATGAATGACACGCGGCAACAAACATCAGAAGATTTTAATGACAAATTAGGCGACAACACGTAACTTTTAAAACATAGGGCAATAGTAAGAAGGTTTATAAAAGATGGGATTTGCAAGATGGGAGTTGGGATTATGAAACCCAAGAGAAACTATTCTCATCCGCCATGACAGAGAGAGCATGACCATTTCCTACGCGGAACCAAGAGAATCACCCTGTCTAAGATTAGAATGAAGGGGAACAAGCAAAAGAACACAGAGAGCATATGGCCGTTTGGTGAGAGATGGAGGTCCGGCGTGGGAGATTGTAGGAGGCCCGGTGGACGGCTAGATCGGCCGTTCGCCGGAAAACGGTGTAGCAAACTTCGCGGTCAAGGCACCTTAGGACCGAATTGCTCTGATACCATGTAAAATAATAGAAAATTATATTAATCTTGGATAGTTACAAAGAGAATCCATTGGTGCTTTTATAGAGCACTTACATAATAAACATAGAAATAAATCAAGACAACTATGGAAAGAGATAATACCAGAATATTCTAATCTAACCTAATTAAATCTACTTTCCTAATCTCTCTTGCTTGCCTCTTCTAATCCACTTGGCTAATTTATCTAGGTGCTTCATTTAGCCACTTACCCAATCTACCTCCAAGATGATCCAACGGTGAGATCTTAACCCAATCCAACCGTTGGATCCCACATATTCTAACAACATTCTCAAAGATGTGTATCATGTACCGGGTATGGCGAAGAATCTAGTATCGGTGGCGCAAATCACATCAGCAGGCAGATATGTGCTATTTGGACTTGATGATGTAAAGGTGTTCGAGAAAGTGGATGTTTCTGGCAATCCGATCATGCGTGGGAAATGGATGGAGACGATGTACGTATTATCAGCAGAAACAACTTATGTTGATAAAACTCGCCGTAATGAAACTCTAGAATTGTGGCATGCACGCCTTGCTCATGTCGCATATGACAAGTTAAAAATTATGGCGAAACGAAACCTTGTCAGAGGTTTACCACTTCTCGAGAACGGGGGAGATACGGTTTGTGTTGGATGTCAGTTTGGAAAAGCACACCGTCAACCTTTTCCTCGATCAGAGTTTCACTCAAAACGACCATTGGAGTTGGTTCACTCCGATGTATGCGGTCCAATGAAGCAGAAGTCTGTAAGTGGGAACCGTTATTTTCTTATATTTGTTGATGATTTTTCGAGATATGTGTGGGTGTATTGTCTACAGGAGAAATCTGAAGTCTTTGAAAAGATCAAAGATTTCCGTTCACGTGTAGAAGTTGAAACGAGATTTAAGATCGGTTGTTTGAGAACCGATAATGGTGGAGAATACGCTTCTCAGATTCTTTCCACCTATTTGAGGGATCACAAAATAAAAAGACAATTCACTTGTCTAGAAACTCCACTGTAGAACGGAGTTGTGGAAAGAAAGAACAGGTACTTAGTTGAGACATGCCGGAGTATGTTACATGGGAGGAATGTTCGTCCTCAATATTAGGCGGAGTGTATACGCGCGGCCATGTATGTAACTAATCGTCTTCCGCAACAACGACTTGGTTGTGAGTCGCCTTATCAAAAGCTCACCGGAAAAGGCTGTCGGTTAGACACTTTAAAGTGTTTGGTTGTGTTTGCTATGTGCTTGTGCCAAAGCAAATGAGGACAAAGATGGAGAAAGCGGCAGTTTGAGTCATGTTCATTGGTTATGATGAGCAAAGGAAAGGGTGGAGATGCTTGGATCCATGTACGAAAAGGGTCTATGTGTCAAGAGATGTGGTGTTCGATGAAACGTCATCTTGGTGGTCCGTGGAAAACACCGCAATTCTGGACTCAATAGATTTGATTGGTAATTTGAAAGAGAGATTGGATTCGATTGTGTTACAACAGGAAAATCATGGTGTAGCAAATCCAGATTCGATCCAAAGGGTGAAAAGCACAGTTGATCTCTCACAGATGGATGGAGATGTGTTAGAATCAGAACAGGAGGCGCAATGTCAAGTTTGACGGCAACCCCACAAAATGGCAGTTCAATGAGCAAGAGCTCTAGTCCATGGATGAATGGAAAAAGTCCGTCGCGTGAAAAAGATGTTCTAGCTTCACCAGAAGAGTTGCGACCATCGCAACTTGAAGATTTTGAAGAGCGTGAGTTTAGTGTATCTAAACTACAGAGATCGACACATATTCCAAAGGCGAATCCGAAGTTCGCAAATTTGGCTTGTTTTTGTAAGATGGAGGATTCGATATTTTTTGAAGATACAAAACGTGTCAAGGAGTGGCAAATTGATAGATCGCGGAAATTTTCTCGGAAGGAACCTAGTGTGGCTTGTGGAGAGTTAACGCTGAAGGGGAGTGCTAGAGTCATCACCTTAGTTATAAATTCCGTTTCGGTCGCCGTTCCGTTTTGGCTACTGGAACGGAACGTTTCGGTGTTTCGTTCGAAACTTTTCGTTCCGCTCCGGCGAGGGGAATTTTACAAAAAAAAAAGTTAAAAATATGAAAAAAAATTCAGTGGGTATGGTGAATTTTTTGGAATTTTTGTTCCATTCCGACGAGGGGAATTTTTGGGAATTTTTTGAATCTTTTTTGAATTTTTTGCAAAAAGACGAAAATAGCCCTCCAAACAGCACCTCCACGGTCATAAAACGAGGGTAAATATGTAAAATACACTCCCCAACAGCCATACGGATTTCTGTAATTTTTTGGATTTGTTTTGAATTTTTTTAATTTTTTCCAACTTTCCAACCCCATTCCGGCCGGAATAGGGGGTTTCGCCCATTCCGGCCGGAACGGACCGGAATCCGGACCGGAACGGAAAATATAGGCATTCCGTTCCGGAATCCGGACCGGAACCGGAATTCCGGTGCGTTCCGGCCGGAACGGAACGGAATTGATAACTAAGGTCATCACTGATTCATGCACGGCGTCGGAGGGGCCGGGCCGATGGATTTGAATAGTTTGGTGAGTCGGTGTTGAGGGGGAGAATTGTGAACATATCCACTACCGACTCTAGTTTTTTTGGAGCCCTTTATTTTTTTGTTTTATTGTAAAGACGGTGGGATAGGTTTTAAGAAGAGTTTTATTAATTTAGGGCTTTCAATAGCTTTAGTAGAAGGATTTGTTTTTTTCTAGGATTGCTAGAATTTGATTTTATCTAAAACACTACATGGTGTAAATATAAAGGGATGTGAACGTGAATAAAGTTAGAGAGCTTCAACGTTTTTTTTTAGTGCCTATTTACGTTTCCACATAGCAAGAGAGTGCTATTCACATTAGTTTTGTTTCTGTCTTATCTTTCTTGTTTCCAATATTATTTTCTTCTTCCAAAATTACCAAGGGAAGTCTACAAAAAGGTGCAACAAAAATGCTCAGACCAATCTGGTCATAAGCGGAGACTACAACAAAAGACCAGAACCTAAGATCATGAGAGAGGGTTCATAGTTGGACACGGAAAGGCTAAGTTTTGTAGCTTCATGAAAGACTTGGAGGTCGTGACCGAAGTATCAAGAGGTGCGTAGCAAGATCTAAGCCTAATAGCCTATTGAACCGCTCAGAGATTGTTTGCACAAGTGAAGCATCAAGGGGTGTTGGGCATGTAGGGCCTTCAGAGCCTTGCAGTTGAAAAGACTAGCCTTAGCATATGCATATGTTGGGTCACAACACCGCACAGGTTTGTCCGCTGTGAAAACGAAAGGCCTGTGAGAGGTTGACTCAATTGGGTACACATGAGAGAACACCATGGAAGATCTGGTCACCCCTCCTTTAGTTAGGGAGTCGATCTCCTCATTAGCAAATCGATAGGGTTTTGAAAAACAACAAGTTGCATAACTAGCCAATGGATGACACAAAGCGCCATACCAAAGTTTAAATTTCGGTTTTGGTTTCAGTCACCACGGAAATAAAAACGTTTCAGTTTCAGCTGAAAATTCAGTGGAAATTCTATAAAATCACGCAACGTATGGAAACACTTGCAAACTATCAAATAAGCAAGACAATCATCGCATAGTGGTTTAACAATATCAAACACTTAGTAACATGATCTTCACACATGTTGGATAATTCATATAATTCACATGTAATTCATATAAATACAATTCACATTCAATTCATATAAATATAATCATGAAACACTAATATTATGGTATCCTACAAATACACTCGTGATTTTTGGTTTCGGTATGCGTTTCGGGTTTAGCATGCACTTTGGAGGGGTTGGAAATGGAAACATTTTGGTTGTTTTGGGTTTCGGTGGAAATTTAGAAGTTAAAGCCATGGAGCCATAGCCACTTTATCCTGAACCCACTAGATCACATTGCTTAGTCACCTTCCACTATTAGATTATCCCGTATGCTAGCTAGGGTTACAAAACCTGACACCTCAGCGCCACCTCGTCTTCATTGGAGTCTTTTTGCAACAAGTAAGCAAGCTTGACCATACCCACACGATAAATAAAATATCCCCAACACCATCTAGCCTCAGGCTCCCATATATTAGACCATCCAAAGTTTAGCTTGACATAGCCTGTGGGATGGAGGGGAGTGGGGACAATCAAGTGGGGGAGGGATATCACTTCCCACACCTTTGACCTCCAAAATGTCCCGTTCCTCCTCAACTCTATGCTTGAGATGTTGGTGAATAGCTTAGTTCTAATCGCCGATTGGATAATGAGGGTAAACATGTCATGCTTAAGCAAGTTGATAGTTTTAATATGAATATGAAGCGCGCTCTTGTTCCTTTCCCTCCATAGAATTTAGAAGATAGCCAGGAAATACAGACTCCGAAGACACTTTCCCTTAGCCATCTATAAAGAGAGCCCAAGCATCAACCAACTCAGCCATTGATCTAGGCATGACTTCACCCACATCAAACAATCCACATATGCATGTCAATCAGGCAATGAATTTGAAGTTGATCCACAAACTCCTCATCAGCAACACAGTGTGGTGGTTGAAATGATCCTGCTCAAGTTAATCAAATGATCCACGATAAGGTTATTATCATGACATGCTGTCCAACAAAAAGCCATAATCATCAAGGGGCAGGAATGGCCAGTAGTCTATAGTCTGAGGCTATTTTACTTCATTTGCTCGTTAATTAAGAGTAGAATTGTCATAAAAAATAAGTAAGAGTAGAAGACTTCACCGACAAGGTTTTAAATTTCAGTTTTGGATGGAAATTTTGGTGGAAATCCGGTAAAATCACAAAAATGTATGAAACCATATCCAAATGATTAAATTTTAAGATGAAACTTTAAGAAATGATAGAGTAAGCACAAATGCACACTTAGAAACCATCACACAAGTAAGACAACGATCTATAATGATTTAACAACATCAAACACCTAGTGACATGCTTTGTCCTGCATGTCTAAAATTCTATATATTCCACATTTCACATGTATTACTTAGAATTTTTTATGCACAATACATGCACAACCCACTACGTGCAATTCATATAATTATAATTATATAACACATAGATATGGCATATACTAATACAGTAAGGTTTTGACTTTGGTATACATTTTGTTTTTGCTGTGCATTTCGGTGGGCATGGAAACGGAAACATTTCCCTCATTTCGTTTCTTGGAAGTTTAAAACCATGTTTACCAAGAAAGCTACTGAGGTGGACCATCTCCAAATCCAATGGTTCTCCCATGGCCTCTACTGTACACCATATTCGGCTTAGTCCTGATGTTGCCCATCATATCAATCTTGTACTTGAAGAAATTCCTCTAGCCGGGAGATAGAGATTCCAAAGAAGCTTCCCCCTAGCCATCCATAGAGAGAAAGCTCAAGCATCATCCAGCTCAGCCACTAAACACTCCACATTTGGCTGACAATCTGGCAATGAATCAGAAGGTGATCCACAAACTCCTCATCAGCAACACACATTACAGTGGTTAAAATGATCACTCTCTGGTGAATCAAATTATCCACAGAATAGTTATTATCATGACATGCAGTCTAGCAACATGGCATGATCCTCAACGGGCAAGAATGGCCCACAGTATATACTCCATAAGCTGAGGCTATTTTACTTTACTCGCCCGTCAAGTAAGAGTAGAAGAACTTCTCCAAGAAAGCTCCCAGGATGAACCATCTCCAAATCCAATGATCCTACTTATGGCCTCTAATGTACACAACATCCGGCTTAGTCCTGATGTCATTGATCATATCAATCTTGAGCTTGAAGAAATTCCTTCTGAAGGGATTGCATATGGATAGGATTCCTCCCTCGAAGGAATAACTGTCCTAGATATTCACATCATTATACGTTGTCAGAATGAACAACCGGGGGAACAACTTCTTAATGAGATGATCATCATACCATGGATTGTGGCACGTTCTGATTGTATCACCTTCCAAACCTTACATTGGATGAGATGATCATCATTCAGTCTTATCAGTCTTTCCTGCTTAGGTAACTAACACAGTCTCATTGGTACATGAATCGCCATACTACAACCATCTAAGTTCAGCTTAATAGTTCTGTGCACATGATCATCTAGTCCAACTAATGATTAAAGTCATGTCATAGTAGATTTCTCCAATGATCTGCAAATGTCCTCATGGAAAGGTCTTGTCGGATGGAAAAAAAGGAGAGTCAGTCCACATTACTTTAATTCTCTCATTGCCATAGGAAAGTATCCATTGTTGCCTAAATTCAACCATTGGTGGAAGGGCACCCATCTCCAACCAAAGAAAAAACAAAAAATCTCCAAACCACTATGAGAGGGAACTTATCACAGGATGGAAGTCACGATAAAAAGCTGAGGGACATTCGAGGGTTGGAAGGGGAGAGGCCTTTGAAGCTAGCTAGCCATATGAATCCAACTCTTAGAAAGGTTGGTTCCTTACTCATGGAAATGCCATTGCCATAGTGGCCACATGACCAATCACTAAGAGGGAAATTGGGATATTAGAACGGACAACAACGATTCTTTAGAACAACCCACGAAGATGATTAAGTGATCAAAGAGAAGATGATACAATACTACACTACCCTATATACAAAGAAGGTAAGCTAGCGCCCAAAAATAGAAGGCCTACAATTTCGAACCATCAGTACAGCAGAGACTTCTCTGAAGAGGAAGTGGAGAGTGCAATTTTCTCGATGCAAAAAAACAAAGCTCCAGGTCCTGATGGTTTCCCGATGGATTTTCTTCAGAAATACTGGAAGATAATGAGAGTCGATATCATGGCATTCATTTTGGAGTTCCAGGAGAGAGGTATACTTAGTGAAGCAGCTAAATCAACCTTTATAGCCTTCATCCCGAAGAAAGAAGGTGTTAACTTACCATCTTCTCCAAAAGCTTAAGCTGTTGGAGAAAGGCGTTATTTATCTTTTATACTTTAACACTCCCCGGCACTTGTGGCCCACTTGGCAAATACGTGGCACACATGTGGTCCCACTTTGGGCCAACCATCGCATGTGAATTTTTACTATCCGGGAGGTTTGAACACGAGACCTTTGGCTCTGATACCATGTTAACTTACCATCTTCTCCAAAAGCTTAAGCTGTTGGAGAAAGGCGTTATTTATCTTTTATGCTTTAACAGAAGGTGTCATTGGAATTGAAGAATTCCGCCCGATAAGCCTCATTCACAGCTTGGCGAAAATTGTATCTAAAATTTTGGCTAGAAGGTTAAAGCTGTAACGGGTGGTATCATATCACAATTCCAAGGGGCCTTTGTAGACTCAAGACAAATTTTAGATGGAGTTCTCATCGCTAATGAAGTCATAGACTCTGTCAAACGAGATAAAAAGGCAGGTTTGATACTGAAAGTCGACATTGAAAAAGCCTATGATCATGTAGATTTGGATGTTCTAGATGATATCCAGCGTCATATGGGGTTTGGGCCTTGATGGAGAAAATGGTCTAAGGCGGTGGTCTCAGCGAATAATTTCTCTAACTTAATCAACGGATCTGCGGAAGGATATTTTAGAAGCTCAAGAGGCCTGCGTCAAGGTGACCCTCCAGCCCCATATTTATTTATAATGGTGGTGGAAGCTTTGAGCTTAATGATCTCCAAGGCAAGAAGTTTGGGCCTCATCCAAGGGTTGAGAGCGGGAACCTATGGTGAAGAAATCACTCATCTTCAGTTTGCAGACGATACCTTGATTTTTATAAAAAAATGAGGAATCAGTGGTGTCATATGTCAGGTGTATCTTCAGATTGTTCGAGTTAACCTTTGGTCTGAAAATTAATTTTGGCAAAAGTAAGCAGGAATCAATGTAGACTAGGAGACGGTGCAAAAGTACGAGCGGTTTGCAGGATGTGAAGCCGGCCAATTCCCTATCACTTACCTTGGTTTGCCTCTGGGTTTTGGGATCCCTTCAGCAGCCCAATGGGACCCAGTTATAGAAAGAATAGAGCGGAAATTAGCAACATGGAAAAAGAAATACATCTCTTTGGGTGGCCGGATCACGTTGATAAAAGTCGCCCTGGCTAACATGCCAGTCTACTTCATGTCACTCTTTAAAGTTCCAATGAAGGTGGCCTTGAGAATTGAAAAGCTGCAGCGCGATTTCCCCTGGGAAGGCGATGGCAAAAGCAAGAAGGGAAAACACTTGCTGAACTGGAAAAGAGTTACCAATCTGAAAAAGAATGGAGGGCTGGGAATTGGAAAAATCAAAGGCGCAACACGTCGCTTTTAGGCAAATGGTTATGGAGATTCGGAAATGAAAAATCAGCTCTGTGGCACAAAGTGGTGGGGGACAAATATGGAGTGGAATGGGGAGACTGGCAAGCGAAAGCACCACGATCAGGAAATGGCTCTGGGGCTTGGAAGTCAATCTGCTCGGCTAAAGAGATTTTTGAGCCTTTGGTACGATTTAAAGTTGGAAAAGGAAATAAAGTAAGATTCTGGTTAGAAATATGGTTTGGGGACAAACCACTTAGAGATGCCTATCCGAGACTATTTCGGATGGCCTCGAATCCAGAAGCAACGGTGGCGAACTACCTAGAGAGACTAAATGTCATGGGTCGGGGTTTCTTGGACCTAAGATTGAGAAGGGACTTAAAAGAGGCGGAACTCTTAGAATTACAACAGCTACTTAGTCAGTTGCAAACTATGTATTGTTCAAACTTTAAAGATGACGAGAGAGTATGGACTCAAGAACCAGATGGGGATTTCTCTGCGAAGTCTTTCTTCACCGCAATCAATAAAGGTAGAAGTTCCTTAGTCAGGAAAATTTGGAACTCTTTGCCCCCGCCGAGAGTGGTGGCCTTTGGGTCTACTGACGGTAGCACATAAACTGTTAAAGTATAAAAGATAAATAACGCCTTTCTCTGAAAGGATAAGCTTTTGGAGAAGTTGGTTAGTTAACATGATATCAGAACCAAAGTTCTCAAGTTCAAACCTCTCGGATAGCTAGCGAAAATCCACATGCGATGGTTAGCCCAAAGTGGGACCACCTGTGCCACGTGTTTGCCAAGTGGGCCACACGTGCGGGGGAGTGTTAAAGTATAAAAGTTAAATAACGCCTTTCTCTGACAGCTTAAGCTTTTGGAGAAGTTGGTAAGTTAACATAAACGAATTAACACATATTATCAGTTGAAAAAAAGAAAGTTTCAACTGACCAGTAGATGTGTTCTATGCCTGGAAGCTGAGGAAACATTAGACCATTTAATGCTCCATTGCCCTTTTTCCTCGCAATTATAGATGAAGGCTATGCAAGCTTTTGGAATGTCATGGGTTTGTCCTTGTTCTATTAGGAAAGTGCTTCTACACTTGAGCAATGGTCCCTTTGGTGGCATGGGTAGAATGTTGTGGAGAGCAATTCCCTACAGCATTGTCTGGAATATATGGAAAGAAAGGAATAGCTGTATATTTGAGGAGCAAAGCAGAAATCTCAGTCGGGTATCATTGGACATCAAAGTAGAAATTATCTCCTGGATGAGATCAAAAAAGAAAATTCCCTTCACCATAAGTGATATCCCGCAGAATTCGTGGTCACTATTATGGGATAGAGCGATCAGGTGAAAGCTCAGCCTAAATGGAAACCACCACCTTCGGGATGGCTCAAGCTAAATTTTGATGGGAGTTCGATCGGAAACCCAAGTAAGGCGGGAATCGGAGGGCTTGCCAGGGATGATAGAGGAACATTAATTATGTCTTACTCAGGCCCCGTAGGGGAATGTGACTCAAATGAAGCCGAAGTGAGCGCTCTCCTTTTTGGTCTCCAATGGGCCCATGAGCATGCAGTGGGTCATTTAATAGTGGAAGGAGATTCAGCCAATGTGGTAAGCTGGGCCTCAAGTAAATCAAAAGGACCATGGCGGATTCAAGGTTTAATCGCAGAAATTGTTGACTTAGTACTGTTGCTGAATCCTCGGATAGAACATAGAAGGAGATTAGCAATTGAAGCAGCAGACTCCTTGGCCAAAGAAGGGGTCCTGTGGGATTCTGTTATTATTGTTTCGTCCCCACCTAGCTTGGTCCTGTAATTGTTCTGTGCAAGCATACGTTGTAACTCCAGTCGGGGGACATCTTGTCCCTATCTGACTCTTTTGGAATTAATAAAATGTCAATTTAAAAAAAAAAAAGTGAGTAACAAATGCTTAACCAAAATGGATTAGTCATCAACACTTGTCACTGGATTTCAACCTATCACTAGGACTTCCTTAAACCCCTTTGTAATAAGACCAGTACATCTTGAAGTCCATAAGATCCTTTCCTTCTACCAAAATATTCTTCACCTACCTGCTTCTTCTCTAAAAATCTCAGGAAAGGTGAGGCTCATACTCTTCTTATTAAGGTCCAAAGCAGGCATATAAATAAGCATTCCAAGCACATGGAAAGCGAAGAGTAATCTAACTTACAAATGATAGTTTCAGATTTAATAAAAACCTCACAAATATTTTCAAGCGGAACCAAATTACTTCTCCACCAGAGTTGCTACTGTAGGCGCTGCCACCAGAAGCGATGGGCTAAATGAAAAGAAAAGGTCTTACCCGATTCTCTTATTTTCTATCTCATTTTGTAGAAGTTAGATGGATTGTAACTTCTCAGAAGTTGACCTAAAGTCGCCACCTAGGATAGGGCGTAAAACCTGAAGAGTGACTTTGTAGACACAGGTCTACCACCAATAAAAGGGCTCACATTCAGGTTACAGGATCATAATGTGTTAGGCACATGTCAGGCTCAATTTAGAGAATCGATCTCTTCTTTCCATTAAATTTGGAATTAAAAGCTAACAATTTATCTGTAGAACTTTGACAATGATCTAAATGAATATAGTAAAATATCGAATCAAATGAAAAAAACAATAGTCAGATCTGCTTTTTGTACTTTATTGTATTTTCTAAAACTTGCGGTCGCATGAAAATTTGTGATCGCTAGAACTCCAGGAAAATGATCTCAAATACTATAACTTCTGTTCTAGCCTATTTTCATAGATCCTGGTTTCGAAGTTCCCAGAGTTCAGATCGATGTGCTAAATGCCAAGAGTTCAGATCAATATGCTAAATGCACAGAATCACATGAGTTCAGATAAATGTGCTAAATGCACAGAATCACATGACCCATTGATATTCAAACGAATTCATGACAAATTCTACTGCAATCTTGGTAAGATATGCTAGCAATATGAAAGAAAAACAACCGATCTCAAAATTTTAAAGAGGATTGCAAAGAAATGTCGAACAAAGGTGTATTTTCTGTATTTCACTATCTTCGCATATGTGATCGGTCAGAAATGTGCGTCTGTATGTCATTTAGTTCCAATCTTAAATCTCAAATTTCTGGATATGGTCCATTTTCACTGATCCAATTTCTAGATTTCTGATCCTGGGGGTACAGAGATACATATCTAATCCAATGCTTTGGAATTTAACTTATACAATGTCATTTTGAACAAAAATCTGACTCAATTAAGGGTAATGCAGATAAGAAATCTTACTTCTATGAAAAAATCTATGATCTAATAGATTTTCAGAAATTAGGTTGTCATTGAGGGACTAAACATTTTACCTAAATTTTGAAGATCAAAGAATTTCAATGAGTGTTGGTGTGATTTCAACTGAATTTTAAAATTTTGCAACTTACAACAATTTGTGACTGTAGGGTGTCCAAATCTTGCGATCTTAACGTAGGATACGATTGCAAATGTCAATGTGTTTGTAAATTGATATTTCGACGGGTTTTGAATGTGTTCTAATTGAACTTTAAAACTAGGTTATCTTGCACAGTCTACACATTGACTAAATTTTAACCCTTTGTAGACACTTGACAACTTGAATAAGATATTTTCTTTGAAGGTTGATTCTTGTAAAATTGGGTAGTTTTGTCAAAAGATAAGCATTTTGAAAGACATTTCATTGTTTCTTCAGATATAAGTTCTACTAGGGTACCTCCATCAATGTTATGAGTACACAAATCTTCTTCATTTCGGCATCACCACATATACACTTAGGTTTTATTTATGTTCCTTCAATATTAAATTTTCTTTTCTATCATGACAACCGAGGAATTCTTGTGTGACTTTGTAATTTTACTACAGCTTTTCTTTTCTTTTCTTTTACAGTTTTTCTTTAAGGAAACTCAATAAGTGATTTTGTGGCCTGTTGTGTGGTTTATGTTCAAACAGGTGTACGCTATCTGGAAAAGGCTGTGTTCAATCTTGACTATGGCCAACTGAAGTTGGTTTTCCATGCACTTGAAGAGAGGAATCGTATTATTCAAAATGCTCCACACATGTGCCGTGCTTTACCGACCATGACTCCTTGTTTTAGTTGGTTCGAAGTAGTGTACTACTGGGTAGGATTGAAAGCTTATGATCTGGTTGCTGGGCCACGAATCTTGCGATTATCACGGTATTACTCTGCACAGGAAGCTGTTGATGTTTTTCCGACTCTTTCAAAAGAATGTCATGGGCGGAATTTGAAAGGTGGAGTGGTGTATTATGATGGGCAGATGGATGATTCACGCCTTAACGTTGGATTAGCTTGCACGGCTGCATTGGCTGGTGCGGCGGTGCTTAACCATGCGGAAGTGTTATCTCTCCTTAAAGATAAGGATTCTGGCTGTGTCATTGGCGCCCATGTACGAGATAATTTAACAGGTATGATACCTTATATATACATACATACACATGCATGCATACATACATAAGTATATATACATATACTCTGTGTATAAGATATTTGGAGAGAAAGTAAGTATCTAGTGTTAACCTTTTATCTTTTCATTGTTTGTCTCCAAGCTGGTTCACATGGCAAACATATAAGCGATTTGGACCATATCTGTTGAGCCCTACAATTGACAGGCCATTGCTCAAAAGCCACACCAGCTAGGTGATCCTGAGTCCTGACCAACTGATCAAGGGGCTTTAGAGGACTGCTAATCGATAGTTTAAAAAATAGTTAACTAATAGTTTTCATTTGGGCATTAAGTGGATAAAAGGCATCTGTTTAGATGATTGATGTCACCTTATTGGTTTGTTTTTTGGGGATACGGTTCATCCACAATGTTGCTCACTCCAATCCACACTACACATGTATTGGATTAAGAATCACCTACATAAAAATAAAAAAAGTGTCAACGACTAGATACTCTTGTTAAAGACGGTGTGGCTAGAAATAATATTGTTGTGGGGAAATCGTGGGGCAATCTCAACCTTCAAAATATTCTTGTGTATTCTATTTCGTCTCTTTTGATGAACCTTTGTGACTGTAACGAAAAAATAAAAAAATAAATCTAATACTAGTCAACTCTCTGAACATAGTTGTTAGCACTGTTGCTGTAAAATAATTTAGTTGAGTAGCAATTTGAAAGTCTCAATGTTCATTGATTGGACACTAACCCTTTATCTCTCACTGTTTCAAAACTACCTGTGTCAATCGGCGGCTCGTCCAAATCAACTCCCTTTTACCTTGGCCCAGTTCTTGTCTGATGCCTTTTTCCATACCAAATCAATCAAAATTCCCTCGACTCTACCAAGTTTTGACCACTTCAGTACTTGGCTGCACCACACCACTCTGAGTCGAACAATATTTGCTTCGGCCGTGTTTTGGACCGCATTTGTGTTTCGAAACTCTGATCTCTTTACTTACGCTCTGATTTCAAGCCCTATCTAATTTGTGATTTTTCTACAGAAAAGGAATTCGATGTACATGCAAAAGTTGTTGTAAATGCTGGTGGCCCTTTCTCTGACGCTTTAAGAAAGATGGCTGACAATGGTGTGGCTAATATTATCTGTCCAAGCAGTGGAGCACATGTGGTTCTTCCAGAATATTACACTCCCGAAGGCATGGGCTTGATTGTTCCCAAAACCAAAGATGGTCGTGTTGTATTTATGCTACCATGGCGAGGTAAAACATTGGCTGGAACTACAGATTCCAGCACTACAATAACCAGCCTTCCACAGCCACATGAAGAGGAGATAGATTTCATTCTGCATGCCATCAGCGACTACCTAAATATTGAGGTATGAAACTATGCATGCCTTGTCATGATAGAAGTTAATGTTTAACCTATGCAAATGGATCGGAAAGAGTAAATATTGAATTTATGTTACTATATGATGCTAACTTATGCTAGTAAATATTGTGTACGAAATCGGTACTAGAACACTCCAAACTGGGAGAAGTTAATAATATAGCCAGGATATAGGCACAGAGTGCCTGTAACTCGGGCCCATTTATGATAGATAGAAGTCTAGGCTTATTCTTCAGTTTCTGCTTGATTATTTTTACTTTACTTGCTTCTCTTTGATTGTGTGGTGTTTTAGTAATTTTAACGCATTGGGAACCCCTTCTCCCCGCAACATGAAAATCTCCATTCGCCTCCTAAATAGCAACAGACTACTCAATCTTCCCTAAACCGAATAACAGCCTGCCTCTGCCGAGTTAAATGATACTCATTTCTTCTATTGATCATTATTCATTCCTGTCTCTAACCACAATGAAGAAGCAGTATATTTTTCTCTTCCTAACTCCAAGTCCACTGCAAAATAGCAAAACCCACTTACCTAAGCAATACATTCAAGCAATCCCGCAAATGCGTAGCACATTATTCTCTCTCTTTCTCTCTCTCTCTCCACTTTCTTTCATTAGTTTTTATAGATTATACTGAGTCATCAAATTTCTATTCACTTGATCAGACTAGGGAAGCATACAATGATCAAATTTTTATTCGATTTTCAAATTTCTATATGATGCTTGTAATTAAATTTTCTAAAGGATTCATTAGCCGGCCCCAACTAGTTTGGGACAAAGGCTTAGTTGAGTTGAGTTGTATAATGCTTGTAATTTGTAACGACTCAATTTCCGTAACCGAGTTGCTACGAGCAAGAACCTGATAAAATCAATTTTTTTTTTTTTAAACCATTACATGAATATTAAATAAACCACAAACTCTTATTCCATTAACATAAAATGTTCCACTACAAATGATTTAACTAAAAATCTAATCAAAGTCCCAAATAAACTAATCAAAATCTAACTTAAGAAAACTTGAAATAACCGAAGACATCGACAAAGAGTATCGTCTCCATTATTTATTTGCTCCTTTATTACTACTACGCTTCTAGACGTCCTCCCTTGCAAACACACCCAAAGAAGAACTAAATTGAAGACCAAAGTATGGATCATCGTGATTGATCTACACAATCCGAGAACCACTTTTCTCCTCCACTCCTTCCAAATAGTCCAAAGAGCCCTTGTTAGACAAAGCTTCCCATAGAATGTGCTCTCTTGCCGAACAGGTAAAAGGAGCCAAGAATCAAACTCGGCCAACGATCTTGGGAAAACCCAATGCATCTCAAATAACGAAAGCTTGAAGCTCCAAATGTTAGAAATGATCTCGCAATGTATCAAAAGACAATCCACCGAATCTACGTTTATCTAACAAATAGAGCATCTATTAATAATGAATGTATTCAGTGAATGAGGTGGTAAACAGTTTTTATCTTAGCACACCACGCAACAGAAGCTCAAAACTGAAGGAGGTGCTTGTATGGTCCATAATTTGGATGGGGGCATCACAACGGACACTCTCAGTGATGTGAGAGTGGGATCTCATGGAGAACAATCCTAGGGGTACCACTTTCAAATACTTCTAACCTTACCAAAAGGCCTGGTGTAGGAGGTGTTGAGAGAGGTAGAGAAAAGATTGAGTTAGGGTTCTCCCCCTCACTCATGTAATATAAATAATAAAGAGTGAAGTACAAAGACAAGTATGCCCTTGGGCATTACAATAAAGACCTAAAGACCTGTTAACACTCCCCCTCAAGCTGGAATGTAGATATCTAACATTCCTAGCTTGTTACAATTATCAACTAACTTAGCTCTACTTAGAGGCTTCGTGAACATGTCTGCTAATTGATCTGTAGATCTGGTAAACACGGGAGATATGTAGCCTCGCTGAATCAAATCTCTAATGAAATGACAATCCACTTCAATATGTTTGGTCCTCTCATGGAAGACTGGATTCGTGGCAATATAAATGGCGGATTTGTTGTCACAGTATAACTGAGCTGGAGAAGGAGGAAATCCAATCTCTGAAAGTAAGGAACGTAGCCACATGAGTTCCCCACTCGTATGAGACATAGCTCTATATTCTGCTTTGGCACTGGATTTAGACACGACATCTTGTTTCTTACTTCTCCATGAAACAAGATTACCTCCAATAAAGGTGCAATATCCTGTAGTAGACTGTCTATCAGCCGGAGATCCTGCCCAGTCTGCATCAGTGTATCCTTCAATTCTCTGGTGCCCATGCCTCTGAAATAACAACCCTTTACCTGGCGACTCTTCAGATATCTCAATATCTGAAGTACAGCAGCCCAGTGTGAAGTGCGAGGAGCTCATATACTGGCTAACAGCGCTAACTGCAAATGTAATATCTGAACGTGTAACAGTAAGATAAATGAGCTTACCAACTAACCGTCTGTATCGCCCTGGATCTTCTAACAGGACTCCCTCCTCAGGGAGTAATTTCATATTCTGGTCCATAGGAGTTGAGGCAGGCTTGACTCCCAAACAACCTGTCTCATCAAGAAGATCCAGAACATACTTCCTCTGTGAGAGGTAGATACTCCTAGTCGAATAGGCAACCTCAATGCCCAGGAAATACCGAAGACGACCCAAATCCTTAGTAGAGAACTCTGTCTGAAGGAAGGATTTGAGCCTCTGAATGCCACCTGTATCGCTACCAGTGATAATGATATCATCGACATATACTATCAGCAGAACACAACCAGCCTGAGACTGAAAACTGAAGACGGAGCGATCAACTGCGCACTGCTTCATGCCAAAGCGAATAAGTGTAGCACTGAACTTCCCAAACCAGGCTCTTAGAGATTGTTTGAGACCATAAATGGATTTCCTCAAACGGCAAACAAAAGAAGATCTCTCCCCTTGAGCAACATATCCAGGAGGTTGCTCCATATAGACCTCTTCCTCCAAATCACCATGAAGAAAGGCATTCTTTACATCCAACTGATGAAGATGCCAGCCATGATTCACAGCAAGGGATAACAGGATACAGACAGAAGGAATTTTCGCAACTGGTGAAAAAGTCTCGCCATAATCAATCCCATATGTCTGCGTGTACCCTTTGGCAACAAGTCGAGCCTTAAGGCGCTCAACCGTGCCATCAGGAAGGTGCTTGACTGCATAAACCCAGCGACAACCAACGGGGCGAGCACCATATGGTAGAGGGACCAAATCCCATGTCTGATTGGCCTGAAGGGCCTGCATCTCAAGATCCATAGCTGCCAGCCAGCCTTGATGATCAAGTGCCTCCTGTAGAGTCTTAGGTAGAGAAATAGAGGTCAAAGACGAAACAAAACTACGAAATACAGGGGTGAGAAAGTCATAAGACACAAAAGAGGAAATGGGATGGGCAGTACTGCGAGACCGAGTGCGAGAGGCAATGGAAGAGTCAGAATGTACCTCAGAAGTGAGGATCTCCGGCTGAGATGATGATGGCTCGGGCGGGGCTGAATGAGCAACAGATTTGGTCCGACGTTGATACTGCTTTAATGTTGGAGGTAGAGGGGCTGCACAAGGCGCTGACGTCGGCATAACAGTGGAATCAACTGTAGGGGAGGAACTGGACACCGGAGGTGTAGAAACAGGGATGGGATCAGGAAGAACCGGAAGAGGAAGAACAGGAGTATGCGAGGAATCCTCCTGAAGTGTAGGGGGAGGGATCCAACGAGATGGACTGTAACGACCCGATTTCCGTCGTGTCGCTACGAGCAAAAGAAAGTAAAAATCATGGAAATATTTTTTTATTTTATACAAGCATCAACGACGCTCCCGATAGAATCTTATTACAACTTAAAAATGATACATGACGTAAGACGTCAAAATGCAAGGACTCCAGGAACGAACTCTCTGATCACACAGTCCCTTATCCCATGGTTCCTTCATTTGCAAATGCTCCGCCATCTAATGCCTCAACCCCTGTGGTGGAGGAATCAACGTCAAAGCAGGGTCATCCAAAGACCGAGCAAAGTAAAAGAGACAATATTTTCTGTCAGTTCTTTTCTGACTTTTTCATTTTCTTTTATTTTTTTCTGCCGGTGTCCTTGCCGCACGGCTAACCACTACCCCTGTCTGAAGGTAGTGACGTTATGGACTTGGATTACGGTCTCGCATTTGCCGAGCCGGGGATACTATCCCTCGGGGATACTTTCCCTTTTTGGTTGGTTTGCCAACGAAAGGCAGTACACGCTTCTCGCGTTGGCCTTTGGACCTTAGGTCCCAGGATGATTCCACCACACCCTTAAGTTCCCCTTCACTTTCCCCCATGTATGCAACATGTATGCAATTACTTACCTTTGCCTTTCTTCCTGCATTCATTTCAATTCATTTGATTCCAGCATTCATTTCAATTCATTTGATTCCAGGCAAGCGAGTATAAATTCACTAAGCAGGTATTTATCAGGCAATTTATAAGCAGAGCTACATTGCATAGACAATTATATTGAACACCATTACAAGACAAGGTCTAGCTGTCACCTGCCTTTTCTTATAGTCGCAGTAGGACGAGATGGCTCCTGTAGGCAAATAAGTGAAATAGGTCAACTTATTTTAGTCTAGGTCCTTTTAATATCACACAGACAACACTTGTCCTTTCTGTGTCCATTTATGTCCTAAAATAAGGTTCCCTGTGTTCACTATTCATGTGGGCCCCACATGCTACTATTCATGTGGGCCCCATCATGTCACTATTTATGTGGGCCCTGCATGTCACTATTTATGTGGGCCCCATCATGTCACTATTTATGTGGGCCCCATCATGTCACTATTCATTTCACCATAAGTTGATAAAGTTTACTTTACGGTTACTATGCTAGCATTTCACCGTTAAGTATATAGGTGGTAGAACCAACCATTACTTTATCCATATAGGTGGTAAAACCAACCATTACTTCAAATAAAATATAGGTAGGTGGTAGAACCAACCATGAAAGAGATCATTAAATAATTTAGGTGGTAGAACCAACCATTGAAAGAGATCATTGCTTTCAAATAATTTTAGGTGGTAGAACCAACCATGAAAGAGAGACTTATTATAAAAGACTTACTTGGTAGTGGATTTTCTTTTTCCTTCTTCTCTCTCTCTCTTCCTCTTTCTCTTTCTTCTCTTCTCTTCCTCTCTCTCTCTCTCTTCTCTTCTCTTCTCTTCTCTTCTCCTTTTCTTCTCCTCCTCCTCCTCTATTTATAGACATTTTTTTGCATAGTACTTTTTGCATAGTAAAGACTATTTACTATTTTAAATTATTATTTCTGTCGGTCAATAGTATTTTTGCATAGTACTTTTGCATAGTAAAAACTATTTACTATTTTAAATTATTATTTTCGTCGGTTAACAGTACTTGCATAGTAAATAATATATTTTTTTATTATTAATTTCGTCGGTCAATAGTATTTTTGCTACTATTTACGATTTGTTTATTATTATTTTCGTCGGTGCGATGATATTTCCGTTTTCCACTAGATGTGGGACCCGTTGATGTGGGACCCGCTGATGTGGGACCCGCTTGTGTGGGGCCCGCTGATGTGGGACCCGCTGGCGTTGGATCCGCTGATGTGGGACCCGCTTGTGTGGGGCCCGCTTGTGTGGGACCCGCTGGTGAATAGTATTGGGCCCGCTGATGTGGGTCCCACTTGTAAATAGTACTCGGTGGGTCCTACTGTGAATAGTAGTTTTGAATAGTATTTTAAATAGTAATTCTGCATAGTAATCTTGCATAGTATTTTAAATAGTAATTATGAACAGTATTTTAAATAGTAATTCTAAATAGTAATCTTGCATAGTGACTATTTTTAATATATATTTTTACCGGTTATTACATTCTACCCCCCTTAATGAAAATTTCGTCCTCGAAATTGGACATACCTTATATATATATATATATATATATATATTTTACCGGTTATTACATTCTACCCTCCTTAATGAAAATTTCGTTTCTCGAAATTGGACATACCGTAAGATGATGATACTTTTGTTTCATCTCCTCCCCTGGTTCCTCTTCTTGTGGCTTTCTCGCTTCAAGTTCTTGTTCTTCAGGTTCTTCCTCGGAGTCAGAGGAAATTTCAATCATGGAAATATTTTTTTATTTTATACAAGCATCAACGACGCTCCCGATAGAATCTTATTACAACTTAAAAATGATACATGACGTAAGACGTCAAAATGCAAGGACTCCAGGAACGAACTCTCTGATCACACAGTCCCTTATCCCATGGTTCCTTCATTTGCAAATGCTCCGCCATCTAATGCCTCAACCCCTGTGGTGGAGGAATCAACGTCAAAGCAGGGTCATCCAAAGACCGAGCAAAGTAAAAGAGACAATATTTTCTGTCAGTTCTTTTCTGACTTTTTCATTTTCTTTTATTTTTTTCTGCCGGTGTCCTTGCCGCACGGCTAACCACTACCCCTGTCTGAAGGTAGTGACGTTATGGACTTGGATTACGGTCTCGCATTTGCCGAGCCGGGGATACTATCCCTCGGGGATACTTTCCCTTTTTGGTTGGTTTGCCAACGAAAGGCAGTACACGCTTCTCGCGTTGGCCTTTGGACCTTAGGTCCCAGGATGATTCCACCACACCCTTAAGTTCCCCTTCACTTTCCCCCATGTATGCAACATGTATGCAATTACTTACCTTTGCCTTTCTTCCTGCATTCATTTCAATTCATTTGATTCCAGCATTCATTTCAATTCATTTGATTCCAGGCAAGCGAGTATAAATTCACTAAGCAGGTATTTATCAGGCAATTTATAAGCAGAGCTACATTGCATAGACAATTATATTGAACACCATTACAAGACAAGGTCTAGCTGTCACCTGCCTTTTCTTATAGTCGCAGTAGGACGAGATGGCTCCTGTAGGCAAATAAGTGAAATAGGTCAACTTATTTTAGTCTAGGTCCTTTTAATATCACACAGACAACACTTGTCCTTTCTGTGTCCATTTATGTCCTAAAATAAGGTTCCCTGTGTTCACTATTCATGTGGGCCCCACATGCTACTATTCATGTGGGCCCCATCATGTCACTATTTATGTGGGCCCTGCATGTCACTATTTATGTGGGCCCCATCATGTCACTATTTATGTGGGCCCCATCATGTCACTATTCATTTCACCATAAGTTGATAAAGTTTACTTTACGGTTACTATGCTAGCATTTCACCGTTAAGTATATAGGTGGTAGAACCAACCATTACTTTATCCATATAGGTGGTAAAACCAACCATTACTTCAAATAAAATATAGGTAGGTGGTAGAACCAACCATGAAAGAGATCATTAAATAATTTAGGTGGTAGAACCAACCATTGAAAGAGATCATTGCTTTCAAATAATTTTAGGTGGTAGAACCAACCATGAAAGAGAGACTTATTATAAAAGACTTACTTGGTAGTGGATTTTCTTTTTCCTTCTTCTCTCTCTCTCTTCCTCTTTCTCTTTCTTCTCTTCTCTTCCTCTCTCTCTCTCTCTTCTCTTCTCTTCTCTTCTCTTC